>NC_059329.1:107262429-107564154 GCF_018350155.1 Leopardus geoffroyi
GCTCTTCTCTCTGTCACCATCAGCTTCAGGGTCTACAAGTCTGTCATCCAAGCTGTACAGAAATCAGAAGAGGGCCATCCATTCAAGTGAGTTGAAGTATCACAAGTAACACTGTAAACTTTAGGGAGGGGGTTTGCTGAGGCCGGTCAGGTCTGTAATTCAAACCTGACAGAGTCAAGAATTATAGGGCCTAATGCAGCTGATCACTTGCATGAACCATCACCTAAAAACCTGTCACTTAAAAAGTGGCCAAGAACTTTTTGACAAACTTACACTTTAAGGACAAAGAAGACAGTCTAAATTCCTGAGCAGGGTAGAGAGAGCAGGGCCTCCAGGACAGCACTCAGTTACATGGAGTCCCAAGGACATATTTAAGCTTCCACGCAGCTAAATCTTAAAGCAACTTTGAAGTCTAGATACTGAGCCTGCACTCTAGGCGATACCAGAATTTGATGTGTTTGCTCTTAGTTTTGTTACTGATTTCCTTTTTAATTTTCCTTTAGTTTTCTTAATACCAGGAGCAGGTCTTGATGAGATCAGTAGGTCATGCATTTTTAGAATCCACTTGCTAGCTTTCCTCATTGTGCTGTGATTTTAACAAATGTTTTCCTCACACTTTTCCTTTTGAAAATCTTAGTCTGTAAACATTTTTAACATTTGCAAATAACGGTTTTTTTCAAAACCCCTCTCTTATAAGGAAAGAAACTCTTCTGTGACCTCTCCGGACTGTGACAGAATAGGTGTCTGGCTGCAGCTCTGGTCCTTTTGTTTTCTCTTAGTGAAAATAGAACAGATAATTTAAACTATATGTGGCATTAAAAAAGTTATTGCAAGTTAGTTTTAATAAGTCAGTAGGTGTTCAGTGAGTGAATAAATTTGACTGTTTTGCCACAAGCTCAGCTGTCTTAGCAGGGTTTTCCTCTTTTGCATGACAGTGTCGTGGATTTTAAATGTGTATTGCTAAGTTGTATGAATTACAACATCCAGTTTTTGTTATTTTTGTATTTGGTTGTACATATTTTCCTGAATACAAAAAGTAAGCATACCTGTTCCTTTTCTATTTTTCGAAGACTGTAGGCTCTTTAAGGCAAAAGCAGCCTTCTTTTCCTGATGTGCCCAGCACATAACAGAGGGTCTGATACTCAGTAGGCACTCAGTAAGTACTGAGTGAATGAACAAGTTAGGAGCACATGGTTACGTGTCAGTTCTGTAGTGCATCTGGAAACGGAAACAAACCCAGGTCTTTCTGCCTTTTTCTATAGTCGTTTACCCTAGTAAACTCAGTATCTCCACCTTCCTTTTTGTTAACAAATACTTTACAATGCCTCCTTTATCATTTTCAAGTGAGATTCATAGATATCTACAAACAAAATTTCAAAAATAGACTATAACTATAATATAAAGGAATAAGATAAGCTATTCATAATAAAATAATATGTATCTAGTCAATATTAAACTGCTTGGACATGACTACACGCACAAAATAAATACAGACATCAGGAACTTGCAGTTAGATGTATAATCTCCAGTACAGAGGTAATTTTTCAAAATAGTAAAGCACCTCAGTAAAGTTTAGCATGAACAAAATTCAGTATTAAAAAATTCAGGATGTGTTAAAACTATGGGGAAAATACCTTGTTTTTATATGTTCTGGGCTTTTGATAATTATAAATGGGTTCACGCCTTCATGAATATCCTGTGAGGCAGTAGAAGTTATGCAGGACGTAGGACAACTCTTTATTGTGTAAGAACATCCCACACTTTGCAGACATCTGGCATCTCTGCCTCTGCCCACTGAAGGACAAAGGTGTCCTCTCCTCACCCCGTGACAGCAAAAAATGCCCCTACAGATTTCCAGAATGCGCCCTTGCGGGGGTATCGCGCTCTAAAGAACTGCTCTCCTAACAGAAAGAGATCTTCTTTTTCTTGTCAAATGTATGACTGTTGTTTCTTCTTCTGGAAGAGCCTACCTGGATGTAGACATTACCCTGTCCTCAGAAGCTTTCCATAATTACGTGAACGCTGCCATGGTGCACATCAACAGGGCCCTGAAACTCATTATTCGTCTCTTTCTGGTGGAAGATTTGGTTGACTCCTTGAAGGTTAGTTGTTTCTACAGCTTTTGGTGGTGAGACTGAGGAGAACCAGGGACTAAATTATAATTCAGAAGAAAAACAGTAAACAGGGTTTCCTCACACACAAAAATAAATGTATGCTTCTTGACTCCTGTATTTGGGACAGAAGCGAAATGGGGATAGGAGTCAATAGGAAGGGTCTCCTGCACCTGAAGAACTTCAGAACAAGGAGAATGTAATTGGCAGAAATATAGTTACAGTCTGAGCTTAAGAGAACTTCAGAATTGTCTGATGCATCCTTCAAATGTATGGTGCAAATGAAGTAACCCTCATTTTGAAATTATTGATGGTATACATCACTGAATTTATGCAGACTCAGTTGGCAAGACGAGAATGGCATCAATTAACCTAAATTTTACATTATGATTATTCCTGCTTAACCCTCTGATGTTGGCTTTCCCAGCTGGCTGTCTTCATGTGGCTGATGACCTATGTTGGTGCCGTTTTCAATGGAATCACCCTTCTGATTCTTGGTAAGGTGACAAGGAAAATGTCTCCATGCTCTTGGAAGTACAGTTAGCCATTGAACAACACAGGTTTGAACTGCATGGATCATAACACTTATACGTAGAATTTTTGCAGTGCGGTATTATTTATAAATGTATTTTCTCTTAGGATTTTCTAACATTTAGTCTTGTCGTAAGAATACAGTATAGAATACATACAGCATACAAAATATGTGTTAATTGACTGTGTTCTCAGTAATGCTTCTGGCCAACAGTAGGCTGTTAGTAAAGTTGGGGGTGAGGGATCAGCAGTTGTATGCAGATTTTCGACTGCACGGGGTATCAGTGCCCCTAATATCCACAGTGTCAAGGGTCATCTGTGATTGGTAAAAGTAGGAGCAAAGAGAATGCCCAGCGTGTCTCTACTCTTTGCACACAGCCCAGCCTTTAACATCCATAAACCTTGAACTGGATGTTGGAAGAACCAATGTTTGTGGCCACAGGTTTATTGAAAGATCCCAACTATAAAGAAGTATCAAAACAGAAGTAAAGGAGAGTTGTCTACATTTGGTTTAAATATGGGGATCTTATAAAAATCATTTTTGGGGCACCTGGCTGGTTCAGTTGGTTAAATGTCTGATTCTTGATTTCGGCTCAAGTCATGATCTCATGGTTCATGAGATCAAGCCCCGTGTCAGCACAAAGCCTACTTGGGATTCTTTCTCTCCCTCTCCTTCTCTGCCCCTCCCCCCTCTCAAAAATAAATATTTTTAAAGAAGAAATCATTTTCATAATTTGGAAATTATTTGTAATACAAAGAAGGCAGGCAGCCTGTGTACCTATAGCTAACTGTCCTTTTTTTTTTTTTTTTTTTTTTTTTAATTTTTTTTTTTTAATGTTTTATTTATTTTTGAGACAGGGAGAGACAGAGCATGAACAGGGGAGGGTCAGAGACAGGGAGACACAGAATCTGAAACAGGCTCCAGGCTCTGAGCTGTCAGCACAGAGCCCGATGCAGGGCTCGAACTCATGGACCGCGAGATCATGACCTGAGCCAAAGCCGGCCGCTTAACCGACTGAGCCACCCAGGCGCCCCTATAGCTAACTGTCCTTAATTGAGGGCTCTAGGTAGGATTTCTCATATTGAAGATTCAGGTTTCCCTGTATTTCCTGAGGAAAAATGGTGTGTATTACTGGAGTCTTGGGTCTTTTTGACTGCCTCACATTTATACCTGCCGTGTCCTATGATTCTCTTACAGCTGAACTGCTCATTTTCAGTGTTCCAATTGTCTATGAGAAGTACAAGGTAAGCAAGTATCTGTTTTGAATCAGATAAGCCTGTTGATTATGACTAGTTTCAGTTCACGTTTTAGGCATCGAAAGTTTGGAGCAACCATTTTCTAACCCATTTCTGCAGTCTGATTTTATAAGTCAGGAGCCTATATGAAATTGGTAATAGTGGTTTCCTATACCAAGAAAAACTGAATGTTGAGGAGAGAAAAGGGTAGGAAGGAGACTTATTTTTGTGCCTCGCTGTGTCTTTCAAGTTTTAATCAGGTGGATGCATTATCTGTGCAAAAAACTAAGTTGGAAGAAATGCTTAAGTAAATAAAAGCTGGTATCTAAAAAGAAATTTAAACTGTCAAGGCTATTATGGGAATCCCATCGGTGTCAAAGATGTTTGCATTGTGGAATGCCGTGTGCAGAGCCTTGGTGGATGCGAGAAGGTTATTCTTTGTAGGTTGTCATCCGTCAGCAGACTTTATTTATGCCTTTTGGTATTAAATGAATTAGTCTTACGTGGGAGCCAAAACACGTTTGTGATTACAGAGTATAGATTAGACTGTTTCTAGTATTCAGAAAATGCTTTACTCCAGTGTCTCTAAAGGAAACACCTAGCAAGTAAGACCTCAGCAAAAGAAATGAGTGATTTTTACTTCCAACAGAGTATGAGGTGTTTGTGGCATAATTTAAATTCTGAAACCTTAAGTTTTTAAAATATATTTTTTTAAACGGGGCATTTTCATTTCGCAGAGTATGCATTACTATTTTTTTTTTTTTAATTATTAAACTGGACAACAGAACGTTGCCTTCAGGGAAATTGTTAATCTATGTGTTGCCGTAACTGAGTCTCTTTCCTTCCTTAAAGACCCAGATTGATCACTATGTTGGCATCGCCCGCGATCAGACCAAGTCAATTGTTGAAAAGTAAGTATGCTTAAGTTCCACATTTTATTATGACATGTGTGTTTTTCCCCAATTAATTTTAGCCTCCTGTGTAAAATACTGACTCAGAGAAAGTAATTTTCACCCTGAAGAAAAAATGTTGGTTAATAGTTTGATTTTATTAGAAATTATTTCATCTGCTTCCTTAAAAAAATATCCTTTGTGTCTTAGACTAAAAAGAATCAATGGAATTAGAACCTTTGCCTTTTTGAATTGGCTTTTAAATGTTTGTGGTTGCCAGCTCACATGCACCTATTTTCACATGTATCAATTTTAAGCCAAACTCTTCCCTCTCTTTTCAGAAATAAGAGATTTACTAAAGAAATGACTCAAGGTGCAAAGCTACCTCTTTCCTAAAACTACCAAATCCCTGTTTTCTGTTTTCTTAACCCAATTTAATATAAAAATCAAGTAGTAATAAAATACTGGTAGACATTTTTATGACTCCCTCTATCAAGGAACCATTTGGGGTTTTTTGGAGTTTTTTAAATGACTTACAGTAAACACTAAGGAACCCATACTTTTAATTAAAATATTAACATCTTTCCATATTCAGACATTTAAGGAACAAAACATCAAAAGCAGTTGTTTCTCTTTTGTGCTCTCCCCACCCCCAGTTCCAGTCCCTCTCATATCCCAGATTTTAGTGCTTTTTCTAGTTTCGATAAGTGGAAGCCGACTCTGTGCACACAACTTGGGCTTGCTGCCAGGGTCTTTACTTGCTCTTTCGCTTTTTTAGGTATACCTTGGAGCTAAAACCAGGCAAGGACAGTTAGCACAAATATGTATCTGGTTGCTGTTCACTCCTCATTGGGAAAGATGGTCATAGCTTAGCTTTTAAACCTGATGTCTTGGTTAGTCCCTGCTGGAGTGGCTTTGACATTGGTTGAGAGGTGTGTGAATGACCTTAGTGATGTAACCTTGGTGCACAAAATAAAGGGTAGCTCTGGTGTCTGGTGAGGGGCTGGGAACTGTCGCCTGCTCCTGTCGTCTTTTTATATGTCACCTTGACCCTTGACTCTCGGTTCCTTTGGGGCACTAGTGGGTAACCTCGCATTCCCAGAGAAACGGGCTCTTGCACTGCCGATGTGGAGAACATAGGAGGCATTATGCCCAGATACCCCTTATTCTCCTCTGGAACCCCCAGTGAAGGAGCCAGGAGGTGCAAGCAGTGAAAGAGGACAGGGAGCTGGCATGGTGGCAGGGGGAGGGGACAGATCTTTGTGGACCCCTCAGCTCGTCCCGGACCGGCCTCGGCCCCTGCCTCTTTTCATCCAGAGTAAGCCTGTTGGGAATGGGAGGGTAAGTTTCCACAGTGCTCCAGCAAGTTCAGGACTGTCTTCCGGTATCACTGTTAAAGTAAAAACCTAGAACCAATGTCTGTCTTTTCACCTTCTTTTTTTTCTTTCTTCAATAGGATACAAGCAAAACTCCCAGGAATCGCAAAAAAAAAGGCAGAATAAGTACATGGAAACCAGAAATGCAACAGTTACTAAAACACCACTTAATAGTTATAACGTTATTACTTGTACTATGAAGGAACGTGCTCAATGTCAGCTCGAGCCTGCATTCCAAGCTTCTTTTTCTTAATTTGGTGTTTTCTCCCCTCCTTTCCCTTTACCCTCAGTATCAAGCACAAGAATTGTTGGACTTAAAAAAGAACTGATATCTTAGGACCCAAAAGAATAAAGAAAGAATCTAATAGGGTAAATCAGTACCTTAATGGTGGTGGGGCTTTTACTTGGAGCTTGAAAGGGGAGAGGTTGGAGGTCAAGGAGAAAATGAAAGATAAAGCACTGCTCTTGGATTCTGCTATCCAGTTTTCAAGGACTAGTCTTACGCAGCTTCCCGTCAGTTTTACCCTTATTTTTAAGTTAAGAAATGATGATTAACTTATGAGGAAATTATCCGGGGACAAGAGTGGGATTCCTTCCCACGGGTCTTTGGCAGCTCTCTGACCCCATCTTCCTGCCCCACAGTGTGAGCGGCTGCTCCTAACATTCCTCTTCTTCACGTAATGATAGAACTTTCAAGTCTATGAATAACTTGTAGGTGATAGTGTGCATTCCTGATTCCCAGAATGCCATCTGGTAACCAAGGTTGGAACCGGAAAGTGGGACTGTGAAGGCCCTCCCTCTCCCGCTCATCCCTAGAAAGGAAAGTTCCCGCCATTTGGGAGGGTGGTGTCTGTGTCGTTTCTTGTGGGCACCAGTTCTGAGCTTTAGTTTGAGAACTCATTCCTGAATGTGCTTTCCTCCTCCTTCCCTGCCCACCTCACCTCGAGTTTAATAAATATGGTTGTACTTTTCTTATTATGAAATAAATGTCTGTAACTGCTGTAAACTTGTTAGAGAAAAAAAATAATCTGCATGTGGGCTCCTCAGGTGTTGAGTTATTGTAATCCTGTCTCAGTCCATGGGGGGGAAACATTCTCAAGAGGTGAATACAGAAACAAAAGGCCTTTTTCGCTTTTGTCTTTTCTCTGCAGCTTCCTCCTTCCCATGCCACATCCTTACCCCGTGCTCGTCATCTTACCCTAAGCACCAAAGCCAAGCTGGCTTGAGAGGAGACTGTGTGTGTCTGTGGTGGAGAAGCCACAGGTTAGTGTAAGGAAGTGCATTCTGTGGTTCACAGGGAGCTTTGACTTTGAGGCTAGCTCACGGGTGTGTGTTACAGTTTGCGGCTCCTTCGGCTTCAGGCGCATGAAATGTCTTAGCGCCTCTGCCATGGCCCAGGGTGCTCCTTCTGAGAGTGCTTTCCCCGAAGCGTTAGGTAAAGGCGACCAGGCAGGGCCAGCTTGTGTTGATGGACTCCGTGCACAATTGAAAGCTAACAGAACAACCCAGACCGACATCAGATGGAGGGCGATCAGGAATCTGATTCCTGTTGAGACCGATCAGTGTCTTTGTCCCCTTCCAACATGAAAATTCGGTCACCTTGAAAGAAAAGTCGTCCGAGCTCCTTCAGGTTGTAAACTCCTAGTCACGAGGGAATGTGCGCTGGTGACTTTAAAGTAAGGGCTATAGTGTTTGACGGTCCCAAAGCAGTGCAACTCTGTAGAAGGTAGTGGAAATTTTCTTTCTACTGTTTTGGAGAAGTTACTTCAGCATTTAGATGGGTAAAAGGTACCCTTGCCTTACTCCATTTTCCTGTTTTCTTAGCCCTCTTTCCTTTTGAATTTTTAAGCTGATTTCATGTCGGAGTCAGAAACATATTCTCCATCCTATCTTATGCCCTCCCAGGAAGTCAGTGCACTGATCAACTTTTTGGGCTTCCCCTCCAAAGGACCCTCTTCTGCACTGGAAGCCTCCACACCTAGCTGTTTTGTTTTGTTACTGCTGTATTTAGGTAATTGGACAGATCTTTGTGCCACACAGGAGTTTTGTTGTTTTTTTTTTTCTTAAGAAAAACCCATAGGTGAAATATTACTAATGAAACTGTGTGTGCGTGTATGTGCGTGCAACATAAAAATACAGTAGCACCTAAGGAACTTGAATCTTGGTTCCTGTAAAACTGCAAATTGATGTGTTATTAATAAAAAAAATTGAAAGGAAAAAAACACAGTGACTGCGGTGTCGTTCTGCTAACTTTATTCTTTATACACAGTTTGGGTAAAGTAAGAACCAGGCTTCCACCGGCCCCCATCCCCACTCCACTTTTGAGGCTTTAAAAAGCACCTACTAGTTGATATTGGTCATAGTTCCCAAGGTTGCAGAATTTCCATAGTAGAGCAAAGCTGTGCATTTGGTTTCTGAAAGATCACGGAGACCCTCTGAGAGGTGACCTTAGCAAGATGAGGAGTGGGAGGGGCCAGAGGGTCTGTTGTCCCAGTTCAGCCTCACACCAACCTAGGAGGGTTTCCCGTCTGCAACATGAAGCAGCCTATAAATCAGAGCCACAACGTGCTTGAGTCACCATGGAAAGCGGAAACTACATACATTAGGTCTTTGCTGAAAGAACTGTTATCGCTTCAGATTTTTTCTTCCCCCAAAACTAAGGCTGCCATGACCCTTAAGGTGGATTTTTAAAATTTATTCAACATACCTCTTAGAAAACTTAGGCTGAAATTTTTAAAAAATAACTGATGCAAACAACTTCACAAATACACATACAAATGTTCGAGTAATGTCACTAACATGGTATATAAATATGGATTCAGAGTAACATTTACATATTGGCCATAATAGCAAGCATACCATTAACAAAAACTTCATGAAGAAACTTCACCTGTTCATGTCAGACTTCCCAAGGCAAGGAGGAGGCACCTAGAGAGGAGGACCACCTGACCCCCCTGACCCCTAACCCAAGAGGCCATGGCCGCCGTCAAAGCAGGAATCACTACAGTGGCACTCGGGTCACTGGGGCTTAGATCTTCAGCTTCATGATCATTGGAGGGCTTATCAGAAAGGACTGCTGGGTGCTGCCCATTTCTGATTCATCAGGGTGGGGCCCAAGGATTCGCATTTCTAGTAGGTTCCAAAGTGATGCTGAAGCTACCGGTCCCGTGGCCACACTTTGAGAACCCCTGAAGTGCTTGGGGCTGCCTCTCAATGAAGACTTTGACTCCTGTCTTCCTAAGGCCTCTCTCCCTGCCTATCAAGGGGAAAAGCCATTCCTAACCAGCTGTCTGTCCTGGCTGACCTGAACTTGGGCAGCGGGCTTGGGTGACCAGAATAGGTCACCCCACTTTGCCTACTGTTTCTGAACAGGCAGAGTAGTAAAAGTGGTAAAATACTCGTTCTGGATCTGAAAACAACATGCACGAAGGAAAATAAAAGAATGGCAGTGCCCAGCCTGGTGCCATCTGCAATCCCTGTTCTCCAGCTTTTAATACTGTCTCAAAAACCCTGGGAGTTTCAAACACACTGGGAATTCGCTTTTCAGTCAACCGACAGCTCATGCAGGATTTCCTGAATCGCTGGTGGCATCTGCAACAAAACCCAGAGAATACCAGAGCCCTTGCCCTACTGGAGAGGCCGTGGGACAGGTGTTAGCCCCACTTGCGGGGTTCTGATGAAGACTGCCGCCCAAACCCCGGAGCTGAGGCCTGTGGTGGCCTGGAGACTGCTCCTTCCCAGGAGGCGTGCAGTTCTTTGCCATCCCCGGGTCACGACTGCACTGAAACGGCCTGCAGCACCCAGCATGTGCCATCCTTTGGCAGGCCTAGTGGGAAAAGAAATTGTACGAATTTACAGAGACTGGGAGGCAGTGTGGTGTAGTGCAAACAACACTGAATTGGGAGTCGGGATTTCCATTCTAGTTCTATACTGTTCCTACCTGGCTGTGTGATCATTTCAATTTCTGTACTTCACTACCTTATCTGGGAAAGGGGTTAAGGGGGCAGGTACTGGTTGATCTCCAAGGTCTTTCCAGCTTTGACAATCTTGAATTATATAAAAATGCTATAAAATCCATGGTATAAAATCCAATTCCCAATCAGGAAGAGTCCAGGGGACTGGGCCTGAGGCACTTGAACCTTGGGCTCTGGCCTGGGGGTGCTGGGATGAGGAAGGGCTTCCTCTTTGCACTGGGCTTTCCCACCCACCCACAGAGGCCGACCCTGGCCCCAAGTGCCAGGGCCCCTCCACCTCCAGACCCAACCCTCAAGTCCGCCCACTCACCTCCCCACTCTCAGGCTTTAAGACCAAAGGAACCGGCCTGGCTATGTGAAGAGCAGACACTGGGGCCCGGAGGCTTGAGGACAGGCCCCGGAGGAGGGTCACACATTAGTGTGGGATGTTTGGGGTCCCCCAGCCCCACCTCTGTCCTCACTCCTTCCTGTAGGTCCTTCCTCCACCACCTCACAGCTTATCTCTGATACACGTATAATAAATAAGACATTTGCACATAAGGGTGAATGGGACAGCTCGCTCCCCGCCCCTCCCCCTTTCATATAAAAGCATTAAATACAGTTTCAAAATAAAATACAAAGAGCAAAAAGGGCCTGATCTCGGGGCCACCTGTTCTCCACAGGAGAATGAATCTACACATCCCACTCGGACCTGCCTGGGAGATCGCGGGGCCCCTTCCCGGCCCCACCGGGCCTGGCGCTGCCGCGGGTTAGAGAAAGGAAGGCCGAGGCCCGGCCCCAGGCCCTTGGGTGCTGAGAATGGGTGGCACGTCCACCGTGTACAAAGGGGGACAGGGAGGGACGGGAATAGAACGCCAACTGCCGGGACCTCCAGTGCCCCGGGCTCGGACTGTCGGGGGACGATAGAGCAGGAGTGCCTGACTGAGTTTAGGGGGAAACGGAGGCCTTCAGAGCAGGAGAGGAGCAAAGGAGAAAAGTGCTAATCCCTTTACAAGATCGGGGCCCGGGAGGGCGTGGCAGGAACGGAGGAGGCGGGAGGGGCCGCGGGGCGCACCGTCCCCAGAGCCCGCCTGGGAGGCTGGCGCAGCTGCCGGAGCCCCAGCCCAGCTCCGCCCCCGCCTCCGGGACGCCCGCCCGCGGTCCCTGGTGTTCTCGCCGCCCGGGGGTGGGGCTCCCGAGCCCCGCCGCCCCGCCCCCCGCTGGAAGCCCTCGTCCGCAGTCCTGGCCTCCGAGCGGCCGCGAATACCAATGAGGCCCCGGCGGCAGCCGCCCGCGACCCCGGGGGCCGTGCCTGCCCGCGTGCAACTCCGCGGGGAACTGGGCCCCCGCCCAGGGACGGCGCCGGCGCGGCCTTCCTGCCCTCCCCCCAACCCTTGGGGCCCTAATACTGACTGTCGGCACCCCCACCCCGGCCCGGCGCGGGGCTGGGGTTGGAAACCCAACGTGCACACGCTCGGAGGCCAAGGTGGCCTTTCGGGAAACGTGGGGCCCAGCGCGGGGGAGGGCCAGGGCTCCGGATCCGAAGCGAGCGCGCGCTTCCCGCAGCGCACCGACCGGCCCGGGGGGGGGGGGGGGGGGGGGTGCTCCTGGGCACCGAGCGGAAGCCGGCGACCCCACCCAATTCCTATCTCCGCCCGGCCCGGCCAGCGGGGGGGGGCAGCTGCGGCGGTCAGGGCCGCGGGAAGCTGGGTGTCCCGGCCCGAGGGCCGGCCGAGCACAGGGCCGAGCCGCCCCGCGAGCCCGCTACGCGCGACAAATGGCGCCCGCTTTGAGGTCCGCGCCGCCGTCGCGCGGCGCCGGAGCCGGCGGCCCGAAGCCCTCGTGGCCGTAGCAGCGCAGCGCCGCCTCCTCGTAGGCCTCCAGGATGGTCTGGCGCTCCTCGGGCGTGAAGTCCATGGAGAAGGGGTGCACCTGCAGGATGTGCCGCTTGATGGTGCTGACCTTGAGGGTGGCCAGCGCGCCCCCGCACACCATGCACACCAGGCCGCGCCGGCTGCCGTCGTAGTCCATCAGGTACTCGCCCCGCCAGCGCGGCTGGTAGTTCCGCCGCTGCTCTCGGCTGCGGGGCGGGGGCGGAGGCGGCGGCGGCGGCGGCGGAGGGGGCAGCGGCGGGAAGGCGAGTCCCCCGGGCTCCTGGCCGTCCTCGTCGTCGTCCTCTTCCTCCGCGGGCCGTTCCGACGGCTCCCCTGGGGAGAGCGGGACGTCGCCTGGGAAGGGACAAAGGACCGCACTGGAGCCGGCGGCGGGCAAGCCGACCGCGTCCAGGGTCTCGGCTCCACGACCGCCCGCCTCGGCCCTCCGGGCCCATCCTCCCCGGCCTCCCCTTCAGCCTTCCGCTCTCCCCACCCCCTTCCACCCCAGCACTCCCAGCCTTCGCTCCCTGCCTGGCCCGGGTCCCTGCCCCCACTCTCCCGCGCCACCTGCTCTGGCCCTGCGCCAGCTCACCCCACCACTCCTCCTCCGGCTCCTCCTCCTCTTCCCCTCCCCCCTCCTCGGAGGCTGCGGCTGTGCCGGGGGCGGCCGGGTCCCTGGGGGACTCGGGGCAGGGCAGCCCCAGGGCCAGCAGGTGAGCGGCCTGCTCGCTCCACTCCTGGGCGATAAGGGCCTTCACGGGCCCGCTGAGGCGTGTGGAGCCCGGGTGGCGCTGGCGGATGTGCCGCTTGATGGTGCTCATCTTGAGCGAGGCCAGCGCGCCCCCGCACACCATGCACACCAGGCCGCGCCGGCCGCCGTCCAACTCCATGAGGTACTCCAGCCGCCAGCGCTCCTGGTAGCGGCGGCGGTGGTCACGGCCCCGCGGCGACCGGCCCGGGACCCCCACCCTCTCGCCCTCCTCCTCCTCCTCCTCCTCCTTCTCCTCCTCCTCCTCTGCCGGCCCGGGCCTCTCAGGGACCCCGCCAGCCTCTTCCTTTTTTACGTCTGGGGGACTGAGATCCTGAGAGGATAGGGCTCCGGCAGTGGGGGCGGGGTCCCGGCTCTTTCTGGTCAGGTCCTGGGGGACGAGGTCGTCGTCTGTTGGGGAAGGGGTGAGGGAGAGGGGCTCAGCCTGGTGGCAGGGTTGCCCTTACCCACGCAGAGGGGTCCTCACCCCAGCCCCTGTCTAGAGGCCCCAGCCGGTGTGGGTGTGGGTGTGGGTGTGCCTGTCTGCGGGTGGGTGAGTGTGGGTGTGGAGAGGAGTCCCTCCCGGTTTTGGCCACAGGCCCCACTTTGCAGCCCTAATATGGGGGAGGGGGGTCTCGGCCCAGGGATGGGCCTCGCACCTGGTGGGGACCGAGTGAGCTCAGACAGTGTCTCGGGCTGGCCTCCCCAGGCTTGCAGCAGGGCGCTGCGCTGGGGGCCGCTGAGCCCCAGGGAGCTGGGGTGCACCTCCAGCACGTGGGCACGGATGTCGTCCAGGCGCAGGCTGGGCAGTGCCCGGCCACAGGCCATGCACACCAGCCGGTTCCCCCGAGGGTCATAGTCCATGAGACACTCTGCCCGGAACCAGTTCTGCAGGGACTCCTTCAGCCTCCGCTCCAGCCGCCGGGCCCCCAGCCCCCTGCTGCCCCCGGCCCTCCGGGAGGCTGACAGGCGCCGACGCCGAGCCCGGGGTGCCCCTGGGCCCCCTCGCCGCTGGCATCGGCCGCCCTCACCAGCTGGGGCTTTGCCTGAAAGGGTCGGAGCGAGGTTAGGAACTGAGATGCTGGCGATCCAGGGAGCTCCCCGCGGCAGCCAGGTCCTCCACAAGCCTCTCCCTCGCTCGGACTCTGCCTAACCTTCGGCCTTCTCGCCCTCTCCCCCCCATGCCTTGACTCCTTCACCTCCGAACCTGCCTGCACACAAACCCGAAGCCCCACCCGCTCCTCCCGGAGACTCAGATTCTGGCCCCTTCCCCGGACTTCACTGTCAGGCCGGACCTTTCCAGCACCCTCTCCTCCCAGCCTTCCCCCCCGCCCGTCCCCCCACCTCCAGTCTCCTTGAACCTTCTACATCCGCAGAACGCCGAATCTCTCTGGGGGGGGGGGGATGCGGGAGACCCCCTCACCTCACTGTCCCTCCCCCAGTATTGTACGGTAAGGGCAGTAAGCAGACCCCACCCAAAAAAGAGCAGCGACTGGCTCAGGAAAATCCGTTCGTTGGCTGGGGAGGCGGCCCCACCCGGGGCCCCGGGCCCCGGCCCCACCTGCCACCCCGGCCCCTGCCTCTCCAAGTCCTGCGTTACCTGGGCCCTTGGGCGGGCAAGCTTGCAGGCTGGCCCCCTCC
Source organism: Leopardus geoffroyi (assembly GCF_018350155.1). Taxonomy (NCBI): domain Eukaryota; kingdom Metazoa; phylum Chordata; class Mammalia; order Carnivora; family Felidae; genus Leopardus; species Leopardus geoffroyi. Next base: position 107,276,790 of record NC_059329.1, read on the forward strand.
TCCTCCTCTTCCTCTTCCTCTTCCTCCTCCTCCTCAGCCCCCTGGGCCCCCAGGCCCTCAGACTCTCCACAGGCCCCCAGCCCCAGGTGGGCATCCCAGCTGTTGCTGATGACTTCCTTCTCCCGGGGGCTCCAATGCAGGGAGTAGGGGTGCTTTTGGCGGATGTGCCGCTTGATGGTGCTGAGCTTGAGGGTGGCCAGGGAGCTGCCGCACACCATGCACACCATGCCGTGCCGGGCGGGGTTGAAGTCCATCAGGTATTCCAGCCGCCAGTGGTCGTGGTAGTAGCGCCGGTGGTCGCGGCCGGGGATGCGGCTCTTCCCGGGCCTCGAGGCCCGGGCCTCACAGTGGTCTGAGTATTTCCTGCCTGAAGATGCCGGTCCCCTGGCCCTGGAGGAGGGCAGGGGGGCACTCCCCCAGGACCCCAAGGCACCCCCTTCCAGCTGAAGATCTTGCCCTGAAGAGGGGAGGGGGGGGGGAAAGGGAGACAGTTTTTCAATGTCCGATTTCCAGGGAGAGAACCCAGGCTGGGATTTTGCAGAGAAAGGGAGGCGGGGGAAGGGTCGTTCAGGGGCAGGAAAAGGATGGCAACAGCAATAAGAGGGATGTGGGAGAGGCGGGAGTCAAAGCATTGGCCCCTTTATGAAGAGTGAGGACACTTTAAGAGAGGGCCAAGAACGAAGGGATGCGAGGGGCGAGCTCTGACTTTTTTTTTTAAAAAATGAGGTGAAGGCCAAGCGGGCAGCTGGCTCTCTATGGCACCCTGTTTGGAGGAGGGCTGTAAGAGCGAAGCCAGGAGAGCAGCACGCCGGGGCGGTTCCGGCCAGAGCAGAGCGGGCAGTGGGGCGAGAAGAACAAAGGGGGCATCTGTCTGCATCCAGGGCTGCACACAGGACCCACCCGTCTGAGGCCCCAGCCAGGAGGGCCCCACCCAAAGATCTTCCCCCTTTTTCCAATGATGCCTCCAATGCAGCCTTCTGAGAGTCCCATTTTGGGGGGTGCTAAGCATCGTCGGTTCCCCAAATACAGGCACCCACGGGAGGGATCCCCAAGACAAAGCTGTCAACACCTCCAGGGAAAGGAGTTTCTAGGACCCTGACTTCCCTAGAGTCTGGGAGAGCCGACCACCCTGCAAGGGGACCGGCAGGAGGGCCACCAAAGTGGCTACTGAAGATTCTGCGGAAGGGAGTGGCCACCACCCACTGGAGCCCATTAAGTCTTTCTGGGGATTTATTTTTTGCTCTGGCAGAGAGCCGGCCACTGCCCAGCAATCAAGGGGCAGGCACTGGAGAGGCCCAAGCACAGCACACTACCCCGGTGGTGTTGCCTTTGGCCAAACAGGCGGACACCCGAAGCGGTCCCCCACCTTCCTTGCAGTTTGGACCCTATTTTATTTAGAAAAGGGTTTCCTGGCCACATAAGCTGAATGGACAAGTGTGGTCACGCTCCCTCTGGAGAATCTCAGGGTCAGAGAAACAAAAGACAGGACCAGATAGGACTCCTGTCACCATTGTGGTGTTTGCTTGTTTTGATTTCAGTAGATCCAGAGGAAAAAAAGCAGTGGCTTCAAAGTCAGAGACCTCGGTTCCAGTATGGTTTCACCGGTAACTTGCTCTGTGATCTTTGATAGGTCGTGTGGCTCTCTGGGCCTCAGCCTCTTTGTCTGAAAAGGCACTGGATGGCTAGCTGGTCTCTAAGCATCCTTCCAGCGCTGGATCTATGCTAGTCTAAGGTGGATTGGCCCTTTAAGAGCCCAAAAAAGGGGAGGAGCTGAGATTCTTTAAAAACAAAAGGGGATGGGGAGTTTCTGGGAGGGGAGCTCGAAGATTAGGGCAGAGTCTCCCTAGCCTGGACAGAACCGTCACGGGTCTTAAGGCGCTGACCCCTTCAGCAGGGGAATGAAGAAACAGTGTCCTCTGGGAGAGAACGGGGAGGACGGGCTGGTCCTACTATAGCTGACAAATTGTGGCAAAATTTTCTGAAAAGAAGGGAGGCGATAACGCGCGGACGGGAGGGGTATCTGCCTTTGTGAGCGAGCCCATCCCTTTAGAAACTGCCCGCGGTGGGTAAGGTAGTGGTGGGTCCCCCCACCCCCCACCCCGAGGCGCAAGCCAAGCTCTTTCCTAGAAAGAACATGGGGAAAAAGAGAAAGGATTCCTGTCTGCAAGCAAGGCCACAGGAGGGGAGGAGCAGCGCGACTTAAAGCAGCGGAGTTCCCAGCTCAGCTCCTCTAGGGGAAAGCCCCCCGAAAGCGACCCATAGTCTGGGCAGACTTTTAAGAGACAGCCGGATAAGGGAGACCACCTGGGAGTCTGAAAGAGAAAGGGGCGGGGGCGCAAGTCCAAGAGCCTACAGCGCGCGCCCCATGGCGCCTGGCCAGGCCCTTTGGGGACCCTTCGGCCTGGTCTCTGAGGCGGGGGCCGCGGGGCCCTTTAAGGGGGAGGGAATCCGCCCGAGCCCCGCGGGCGGACCCCGGGAGCTGGGCGGGGGGCTCCCCCGCTGGCCCTGCAGCCGCGATCCGCGCCCGCCAGGTGGCGCCCCCGGCCGCCCTGCCCGCGTCCCCCCCTTTGTTCGGCGGCGGAGAGGGGCCCGGAGCCCGGAGCCGCAGCCCTCCCCTCCCCCATGCCGGGGCCCCCGCCCGAGCCGCCGGCCCCAGCTCTTACCGCCGTCGTCCTCCTCGGGTTCCGCGCCGCCGCTCGATCCGGCGGGCGGCAGCCGTCGGCCCCGTGCCGAGGCCGCTGCTGGCCCGGGGCCGCCCCTGCCGCCGCCGCTCCGGCTCCGGTGGTCCCCGCCGGGCTCCATGCGCTGCGCTGCGGAGCGGGGCCCCGGGGCGGCGGGGCGCGGGGCCGCGGGGCCGGCGGCGGCCCGCGCGGGGCGCTCGGTGCTCGGGGCCCCGGGGCGCGGGGCGCATGCACGGGGCGGCTGGCCGCACGGACGGCTGGCTGCTCGCTCGGCGGCGCGGGCTGGACCGGGGTGGGGACTCCTGTCTGGGGCCCCTGGGGCTCCTTTAAGGGCTCCTGGGTAAATTTAAAGGGGCCGCGCGCTATTTCCTCCTGCCAGCTCGCGGGGGGCTGGGGGGGAGAGGCGGGAGGCGACGAGCTGGCCCGAGGCTCCGCAGCCGGCGCCCGCCCCGGACGTTGGGAGCACAGACCTCGCCGCCCTCGCGGGCCCGCACCGCCGCCTCCGAGGCTCCGGTCCCGGCTCCTGAAGGGTCACCGAAGTGGCGAGGGGAGCCCGCGTCCGCTGCGACGCGCTTCCACCCGGGCTCCGCTCGCAGCCGCTGCCCCCTCGGGGCATCTCAGCGCCCGGCTCCCTGCACCCGCGCCGGCCGGGGATCGCCCGGTGGGAGGCCCGGGTCCCCGCCGGGGCTGCCTCCGCCCGCGCGAGCTGGGCGCGGGCCCCAGAGCGGACGCGACTGGCAGGGGCCCCAGATGGCCGCGGCCCCGCCGAGAGGGTGGAGCCGCGGGGGCGGCCGCGCCCCCTCCCGCGGGAGCCGCCCCGGAGCGCCGGGAGTTCGGGCTCCTCCATTGGAGGCGCCGACCGGGCGAAGCTGCCCCGGAGCCGGCCGGGGGCGGGGGCCGCAGAGACCCAGGCCGGGAAGAGGGGGCGCGCGGTAGACACGGGGGGAGCCAGCTGTGCCGGGGCCCGACGCTGCGGGACGGAGGGGGCCCCAGACTGGAAGCCGGGAGGAGAAGGCGTGTGCCGCCGTGACTCAGGCTCCGGCCCCCGGAGGCCTGGGGGTGCCCTTGACGCAGCCCCAGGACCCCCGCCGGCCCGAGGAGGCGAAGAACGCTGACCCCGGGCGGGGTGTCGGGCACCTGGGGACGGGCGCCACCACGGCTGGGAAGCGCTGGGGCGGACCCTGGCTGCAAGCCCCCGGACGCCTCGGGGGCCCCAGCTCCCCAGGATGCGGAGAGAAGGGACCCCCGAGAAGCGGTCAGGGGCGCGGCAGCCTGGGGTCCTTCCGCGAGGACCGGCTGGAGGAGCAGGTGCTTGCTTCGCGTGTGGTTGGTCGCCCACAACAAAGGCGATTCCTAGAGATCCAAATTACAGGGTGCGGAGGCCATGCAGGGTCTTATTATCTAGAGGTGGGTTGTATGCTTTTCCCTGGGGATCCAGCGATCCGCTGAAGAAGTCACCCTCGACAGACTCATTCGCCCACCCAATACCTACTGTGTGCCAACACGCTTTTAGGCGCGGGGCAGTGAACAAGACAGACAGGACTGATACTGTTTACGACTTAACAGGCACCAACAGCTTAAAACAAGGAAACAATTCCAGCCCTTCGGGAGCCATGGGAAATATTAAGCGATCTGGAGCACAGGAGGCCTATCCCCTAAGCGTTTGTGAAGAGGGGCCCAGAACTAAAATTTCTGAAGTGCCTAAAGGTGTCTGTCACCGCTGGAGATGTTAGCCCCATGACGACCTGCCGGAGACGTCACTTTGGGTAAACTGAGTCTCGGCCCTACGACTCTGTTCGCTCCACTGCTGGCCCTGCTTTCGGGTTGGAGCCGCACGACTTTTAGCCTCTGGGGGCTGGGGGGCCCTGGTGCTGATGGAGTGCCAGGCGGTGCCAGGAGATGGGAGAATTCCCTCATTCATTATGTGCTACACTTGTGCCAAGCCCAGGGCCACAAAGGGAAAATGAGATACAGACCTGACCTTCACATGCTCCTAAGTATGGGTTAAAAAAGTACGAGGGTAAGTCACCATCGGGGCTGGCCTCCCTGCAACACTTTGGTATATGTCCTTTCCAGTTCTCTCCCTAAGGATAATTTTTGTTTTAAGATTTTATTTTTAAGTAATTTCTCTGCCCATCGTGGGGCTCCAACTCACAGACCTCAGATCAGCAGGCGCCCCTAAGTAAGATCATTTTGTTACCAAAAGAAAGACATCAAGGCCCCGATGGAGCTTTTTTTTTTTTTTTTTTTTTTTTTTTTTTTTACTGAGCCATGCTTCTTTCCTTGCCCACATCCTGCACAGCTCCAGAAACAGCTCCAGGCTCTGTAGTCCTGCAGGATTTTCACCAACTGATCCTCACAGCCACCCTACGGAGATAAAGCTTCGCATTCGTCACTGAAAAAATTACCTAACACAGCCGGGTTGGGGGTGGGAAAGGGGGGTCATTTCCACCACCTCCCCCCCACCCCAGCAGATCTTCATCTACTGGGTCTACTAAGGCGACGGGAAGCAATGGCAGTCAGGACCCCATTGTGGCTTTTCACGGGCCCTACCTACTTTAGCCTCTGTGAGTGTCTTCCTCTATTTAAAAAAAGAGAGAGAGAGAGAGAGATTTAATGGATTTTTATGGGCCCTGCAAATGTCTTTATTTTCTCCCATGTGAGAAAAAAATAACGCCTCTTCTTGACCCTCGAAGGTCATTTTTCTCTTCTGATTTTAAAGTGAATTAAAATGTTTCCATGAGCCCCTATAGATATCGTGGGCTCCAGGCGCTACGTCCTTGGTGCCCAATGGTTGGCCAGGCTTGACTGCAATTGGCGGGGGGGGGGGGGGGGGGGGGGGGGTGGATAAGAGCCAAGAGAGAGGCCATCCATAGGGTGCGTGGGTGACTCTGGCTTTTGACTTCGGTGCAGGTCATGAGCCATGCGTCAGGCTCTGTGCTGATAGCAAGGAGCCTGCTTGGGATCTCTCTGTGCTTCTGTCTCTGCCCCTCTCCCGCTTGCACGCGCTGTCTCTCTCTCTCTCTCTCTCTGTCAAAATAAACTTTTTTTAAAAATTAAAAAAAGAGACAGAGGCCACCCAAACTGAGAAGACTTCTAGGGAAGATATTGCTAGAGGCAAGTCTTGAAAGACCAGGAGAAACTGAGGCCCAGGAAGGGAAGTGCTGAGTGAAGGAGGGGTGAGGGTGGGAGAGGCAGAAGAGGAACCAGGAATGAGCTGGGCACCATGCTGGGTTCCATGCTGAGAAGCTGCCTTTGTCCTGAAGGCAAGAGGCCAGCCTGTGTGCAAGGCTTTCTGGAAGCAGCCCTGAGAACAGGAGGGAGGGAGAGAAGAGAGAAAGATTGTGGACACTGTCCAGCATCCACACCTGCAATAGAAATGACATCAAGGGGCGCCTGGGTGGCTCAGTCCGTTGGGCGTCTGACTTCGGCTCAGGTCATGATCTCGTGGTTCGTGAGTTCGAGCCCCGCGTCTGGCTCTGGGCTGACAGCTCGGAGCCTGGAGGCCTGCTTCGGATTCTGTGTCTCCCTCTCTCTCTGCCCCTCCCCCACTCATGCTCTGTCTCTCTCTCTCTCTCTCTCTCTCTCTCTCTCTCTCTCTCTGTGTCAAAAATAAATAAACATTAAGAAATTTTTTTGAAATGACATCAAGGCAGCGGGGCTAATGGAGAGAAGGCAGATGGTGTAAGCAGGGCCACACAGCCCAATGTGTGCAATCTTCTCTGCACACAAGGGGACGGTTTTGGGGTGAAATGCCACCTGTGCCCCAGCTGAGTCATGCACCCTGGTGTCTGCCAGGAGGAAAGGATTCCTCTTCTCACCAAGGAGCGATTTGTTAGTCTAGCATGTTCCTGAAAGCTGCTTCTGCTGCTCGGAGGGGTCGTCTTTCCCTAATTCACTAGCCCAAAGGGGGCCCTTTTAACTAATTTTTAACAAAGGCCCCTTAGAGGCTAGCCGCTGTCCTAGATTGAGCCATATCAAGAGGGTAGAAACCACAGGACATGGGGCGGGATTAAATGCCTGATCAGAGAAAGGACAGGCTAACTCCCAAGTATGTGGAGCAGGGGGACAGGGATATAAAAAGAAACACAGATCTGGAGGGCGGAGACAGAATGAGGTCTGGTAAAAGGTAAACTGAGGCATATTAAAATTTTAGGAATTTATTTGAGCAAAATCGATTCAAATGGGGCAGGGCCAAACCAGAAGTGGTTAGAAGCACTCCGTCGACGGGAGCTGGGGACAAAACTTTCATAGAGAAAAGGCGGAAGCAAAGCAAGGAAGTTATCGATTGGCTATAGCTCGAACCCTTGTTGGCTGTTTGCGATTGCTTCTCCCTAGGTCTCACTTTAGTGACCTTGAGGTATTTACAGGTTTAAATTTTGGTTCGCTCACACAGGTGCGAGGGCGTTAGAGCCATCTGTCTAATGGCCTCCTTGTGTAACTAACTTAACAATTTCTCCCATTTGGTCACCCTTTCACACGTGAGAGATTGACCACAAATTTGGAACGGGTACCACTCCCCGTGTCCATCAGAGTTGAATTGTTCTTAACCTTACCATGAAACTCCTCGTCATGACGAGGTCACATCCACTGGAGAATTGCTCTTTGCTGTTTGTCAGACATCCTGTTTCTGGTTTCTCCCCGCTGATGTGCTGATGGCTGCAAATATCCACGTAAGATCCTCAGAGCACGGGAGGGGTTACGATGCTGACACGAGTAGGATAATCGTACCAAGGGGCTGAAGTGTACCCTTCGCCAGGTTCCCCATGAACCAAAAGAATCGGTGCCACGTAAGTCAAAGAATGTACCCGATGAGGTATCAGCCTGTGCTACCAGGAAGCTTGTGGGTTCATCGCTTGTATTTGAGTTTCTACAAAACCAGAGGTGTTGGTGCAGGTACAGCAGACGGCTTTTGCTATGGCACAAGCGCCTCCTTTCTCAGCCGGCAAGTAATCTAAAGCAATCCTATTATCCATAACCGCCTTAGCAAGAGAGTTTAGGGAACTTTGTCGTCCTACCATGGCCTTAGCAGTAGACTCAGCGATGGTCGCTAATCATGTTTGTTTGTATAATTCCAGGTGAAGGAAGAAGGGACTATATACATATATATACTATATGTATATATACTATATATATACTATATATATACTTCATATATATATATACTATATATATATATACATATATATACTATATATATACTTCATATATACTATGTATATACTATATACATATATAGTATACTTATATATATATAAGTATATATACTATATATATACTATATACATACTATATACTATATATATACTATATACATACCATATACTATATACTATATATACTATATATATATACTGTATATACTATATATATACTATATACTATATATATACTATATACTATATACTATATACTATATATATACTATACTATATACTATATATACACTATATACTATATACTATATATACTATATATATATATACTGTATATACTATAGTAGATACTATATATATACTATATATATACTATATATATATATATACTATATACTATATACTATATACTATATACTATATATATACTATACTATATACTATATACTATATATATAGTATATACATATATAGTCAATGGATTTCATTTCCAAATCCCAGATTTAGGGATCTTTAACTTAAGGCAAAGATTTATTTTTTTTTTAATTTTTTTTTTTAACGTTTATTTATTTTTGAGACAGAGAGAGACAGAGCATGAATAGGGGAGGGGCAGAGAGAGAGGGAGACACAGAATCCGAAACAGGCTCCAGGCTCTGAGCAGTCAGCACAGAGCCCGACGCGGGGCTCGAACTCATGGACTGTGAGATCATGACCTGAGCCGAAGTCGGACGCCCAACCGACTGAGCCACCCAGGCGCCCCTAAGGCAAAGATTTAATATTTTAACTTTATAAAAGGGGCCTGTGGAACAATTTAGGCATACAACGGCATGTGGGATGTCAGTGAAATTACTCATAGGGTGAACTAAGGGGTCTCTCCCTGCACATCCCGATTTTGGCATGGCGTGGCATATCCAGCAATTCGCTAAGTTTCCTGCAGTGGTAGTATTTGCGAAATCCTAATTATAGTGGTGTCTCCCCAGGCATTAATAGAGAGGAAAGCAAATAGCAAATAGAAGGAATAACGATTTCATATTGGAGATGGAGATCTTGACCCATGATCGTGGGAAAGTTGTTCAACTCAAGATGTTGACGGCTTCGGGGGAGGAAGCTCCCCGGTCTGTGTTAACTTTACGTCTCTGGCTCGCATGCAGTTCTGAGTCCGGAGGAGCCCTTTTCAACTGGGACACGTGGACCCCAAGGTGCAAGTCCCTGAGATTTGGCTGCCACCTGAGTAGTAAGGAGAACCTGGTATGATCCCTTCCAACGAGGTTCAAGGGCAACCTTCCTTAGGGGTTGTTTCCAGAAGACCCACTCTCCAGTTTCTAAGTTGTGGAAAGTTTGGCCACCTGTAGGAGGCTTACAGAAAGCACCTTTTACCTGCTGGAAATACACGCGGGCATAATCCATTAAAGTTTTACAGTACTGAGGCATATCAGAATTTATGAGTATGGGAGATACATGGGGTTCTATCATCAAAGTCATGGGTCTACTTGTTACTGTTCCCTTTCTAAGGCATTAATTTATGCTTTCCCATAGGTGTTGATCTACTCGCCATCCAAGCCAATGGTAGAACCTTTAGCCATGGCAATCCAGTTGATTTTGTTAATTTAGGTAGCTTTGGTCTTAAGTTGACACTTGTCCATTCAACTTTACCAGATGACTGAGGATGATAAGGACACCGGTAATGCCATTGTGTCAGCAGAGCCTTATTTCATTGTTTACCTACCCAGTGAAGTGGGTTCCCCTATCCCTGGAGATCACTCTTTGGACACCCCATCAGGAAATATATTTTCTAAAAGTTCCTTAGTCACAGTTGTGGCATCAGCTGTTCTGCATGGGAAGGGTTCAATCCATCTAAAGAACATACAATACAAACAATTACAAGAATGAATTGATAAACCCATTGCAGGGAGCCATTGAATGAAATCCATTTGTAAGTCTTCAAATGGCCCAGCAGGTGGTGGGAATGCTCCATTTATTACCTTAATAGTCTTTCCAGGGCTATGGGTGTGACAAATCAGCCAACTGGCTAACCAATTTGTTAACCAAAATTGGTAAACCAATTAGGCAACATTGGAACAGTTACCTTTCGTAATTTGGGTCATTTTCTCTGCGCCGCAAGGAGTCGCAGAAGGTAGGGCTTTTAGTGATGGCATTCTTAAGGACTGAAAAAGAACCAAGCACCCACCTGGGCCCTCAGGGAGTCCTCATTTAATATTAAACTTGCATCCTCGGGTCATTCAAGTTACATACTGGAACAGTTTCAGTGCTGGCTGATTTAGCATAGAAGCCTGCTAGGGTATTTCCCTGACACTCAGGTTCTGTTTTCCTGGTATGAACTTCAATTTTAATCGTTGCAATTTGGTTAGGCAATAGAGTAGCAGGGAGTAGTTCGTTTACTACTTGGGGCCCATTTTTAATTGGGGTTCCATTAGAAGTGAGGAACTCTCTCTGTTTCCATAACATGCCCAAGTCATAGACCATCCCACAGGCATATCTGCTATGGTGTAAATGTTTACTGATTTTCCTCTGGAGAGCTGACAAGCCCAAGGGAGGGCATGGAGTTCCGCTCCGTGGTTCGGACTTCAGCTGGGGAAGATATCCCTTTCCAGTAGTTTATATTGAGTTGTTACGGCATATCCTGCTTGATACTTCCCTTTTGAATTCTTAGCGCGGGGACCCATCCACGAAGAATTTCGCATCTGGGTTTTCCACCGTGTCCCATGAGTCAATGCGAGCCAAGACCTCCCGCCCACGCAGGTATGCTGCTCTGTACCCTTGTCAGGCAGGGGGAGCAGAGTAGCAGGGCTGAGCACGTGGCAACGGTCACGATGGAGGTTAGAAGGTGAGAGTAGGGGTGCCTGCGCGGCTCAGTCGGTTCAGCTCAGGTCATGATCTCACAGTGCGTGGGATCAAGCCCCACGTCAGGCTCTGTGCTGACAGCACAGAACCTGCTTGGGAGTCTCTCTCTTCTTCTCTCTCTCTGCCCCTCCCCCCCCTCAAAATAAACATTAAAAAAAAAAAAAGAAGAAGGTGAAAGGAGAAGGTTCTCATGTGAGCCGGCCTGCTGAGAAACGTTGAGTCTGATCGGAGCGTAATAGACTCCCGATGGCATGGGGTACTTTTAAGTGTAAGTCATGTCCTACCTAATACCAGTTGAGCTGAGGCTCCCACCGATCGCACTGCCGTGGCTACAGCTTTCCAAAAGTTTGGATGTGGTTCGGCTGCTGCGTATAGCTATGAACAGCTGGTCTACGTTTTCCTCCATGCGGTCGTGTTAGAATTCCTAGATTCCTGCTTATCGTGTTTTGCACAAATAGGGTGGAAGATTTAGTATCATTTAGGAGGCTTAGGGCTGGACTTTGTTGCAGGACTAATTTTGGTTGGCTAAAACTTTGCTCACACTTCTCTCCCCAGGGGGCAGGCTCTGGCTTTGACGCCCTTGTAAGCTCCTCCAGGGGCATTGCAATCAGAGAAGCATTGGGAACCCAAGATCCACAATGTCCTGAAGAAGACTCCTTAATGGTCTCTTAGTTGTGGGTTGGGGGGAAACGTGGGAGAGTCTTTGTTCTTTCAGGTGAGACAGAGACTGCCTTTTGCAATCGCACCATGCCCAACATCGTGGGCCTTGTCTTTTGAGAACTGGACTTTTTCCTTGGAGATCTTATGGCCTTTGCAAGCTAACTGCTATAAAAGAGAAACCAAATCTAAATTCTTGGGCCTCCCTCCTAGGGGGACATACCAATGGGTCATCTACATATTGAGTGACTTGACTGCAGAGTTCTTAGGGAACTGTAAGTTTGCTTATTTTTTGTGAAAAATAAGGATGGTGTCTCAGCAGTCCAGGTGTATTGTTGGTTGTTCCAAGTGAAGGTGGGCAAATATTGATTCTTCCTGTCAACTGGGCTACTAAAGACAGAGGAGCAGAGATCCATCACCACTGTGAACCGTTCTGAGTCAGCAGGGACGTTAAACAACAAGGTGTTGGAGGTTTGGAACCACAGGGAACCTCGGTATCGCAATTTTGCTGACGGCACAGAGATCCTGGACAAAACACCAACCTCGTCCATTTGATTTTTTTTTAATGTTTATTTATTTTTGAGAGAGAGTGAGAGAGAGCCGGGGGGTGGGGCAGGGGCAGGAAGAGAGAGAGAGCCAGAGGATCCAAAGCAGACTCTATGCTGTCAGCACAGAGCCCGGCGGGAGGCCCGAACCCACCATCCGTGAGATCACGACCTGAGCCGAAGTTGGACGCTCAACCGACTGAGCCACCCTGGCACCCTGTCTATTTGATTTTTTTTTTTTTAACTTTTATTTATTTTTGAGACAGAGAGAAACAGAGCATGAGCAGGGGAGGGGCAGAGAGAGAGGGAGACACAGAATCCGATGCAGGCTCCGGGCTCTGAGTTATCAGCACAGAGCCCGACGCGGAGGCTCGAACCCACACACCGCGAGATCATGACCTGAGCCGAAGTCAGACGCTCAACTGACTGAGCCACCCAGGCGCCCCCCGCCCCATCTATTTGATTTTTTAATGGATTAGATAGAAGAGTTGCAAGAAGCAGTCCTCGCTTCATTTGGCCTTCCCCAATTGGTGACAGCCCTTTGCTTTTAGTGGAAATTCAGCCAATTTAGGCAGGGGTTAGGAATGATCTATTTGGATTTTTATGGGTTCGGTTCCATTAATTTTGCCTCTGTCGGTTGAAGAAGAAGCCCATAGGCATTCAGGCACTTCTGAGAGATTGGGACTCTTATTTTTATTTTTATTTTATTTTATTCTATTTTACTTTATTGTTTTGTTTGTTTTTCATACCTTTGAGTCTTAATTTCACCAATTTCTATTGGCAGAGAACAGAGCAGTTCCGGTTCAGGAGGGTTCAGGAAATTCTAAGGTCATTTCTCCTTCTGAGTTAAATTTTACACGACTCCTGCATTTAGAAAGCACATCTTGTCCTACCAGGTCTGCTGGGCCAGTGGCACACAAGAGGAAAGCGTGGGTCCCCGAAAAGGACCCTCGTGTCATTGGGACTGATTTCGATACAGGTACCCTTTGAATTTGGTTAGAAACCCCCACTCCAGAAATATTCTCTTTCCTCCAAAGGGGTTTCTGTTTTATGAAAGCAGGGTTTCAGGTAGATAAAGTGGCTCTCGGATCCACCAGTGTTAAACGGGACTCTCCATTAATGTTCCCCTTGCTCGTTGAGAGGTATCACTGAGAACGATTTATATGAGGATCCCTCAGAGTCCCATCAATGCTTATTATTATTTTGGTAACAGGGGAACATCTTCCCAGACCAGCTTGGGTCTCTTCAAAAGATTGTTTTTAATCTTTATTTATTTTTTGAGAGAGAGACAGAGCATGAGTGGGGGAGGAGCAGAGAGAGAGGGAGACACAGAATCCGAAGCAGGCTCCGGGCCCTGAGCTGTCAGCACAGAGCCCCACGCGGGGCTCGAACTCATGAACTGCGAGATCATGACCTGAGCTGAAATCAGACACTTCACCGACTGAGCCACCCAGGGGCCCCAGCTTGGGCCTCTTCAATAGGCAACTTCGTTTGGGCCCAAGCCTGCTAATGAATAAGGAAGTCAGGGCATCTTTCTGTGCCTGCGTGTAGTAAAGAAAGCTTCGAGTGTGTCACAAAAAGTGTTTCCAGTCTTGTCTTGTGGTCTGAGACCGGTTCATCCTTCTTTTGTTTGCAGGATTGAATGATAGTCTCTCGAGGAAATAGTTCATCAGTCCTCTCCAACGGGTCTTGGGCGTTTGTTTCTAGTGCGTTTTGGCCCATCTCTGGCGGAGTGAGTAGTAGGTGAGTCTTTAATATCTCTCTCAGTCTCTTCCCATTTGAGCTGGGCTGTCCATTTTCAGGTGACACGAGGACCTAATGTCATGTGAATAAATCGGTAGAGATCTGGGAGCCCCGGATGGTAAGCTCTATTAGAATTCTAAATTTCAGGGATCGCCTGGGTGGCTCAGTTAGTGAAGCCTCTGACTCTTGATTTTGACTCAGGTTATGGTCCCAGGTCATGAGATCAAGCCCCGCGTCAGGCTCCGAGATGAGCAGGGAGCCTGCTTAAGATTCTCTCTCCCCCTCTGCCCCTCCCCCGCTTGCGCTCTCTTATGCAATCTCACTCTCTCTCTCTAAAATTAAAAAAAGAAGAAGAATTCTCAATTCCTGGGGCACCTGGCTGGCTCGGTCGGTAGAGCGTGCGACACTTGACCTTGGAGCTGTGCGTTGGAGCCCCACGTTGGGGGTCGAATTTACATCCAAAATAAGTTAAATAAAATTCTGGCTCATCTTCTGAGTGTCAAGGGATTAGTAGATTCAGAATATTTAAGGAGAGGAGGTAAAGGGAAGAAGCACTCAGACAAGTTAGTCAGTGTGCATTTCTTTTTTTTTTTTTTTAATTTTTTTTTTCAACGTTTATTTATTTTTGGGACAGAGAGAGACAGAGTATGAACGGGGGAGGGGCAGAGAGAGAGGGAGACACAGAATCGGAAACAGGCTCCAGGCTCTGAGCCATCAGCCCAGAGCCCGACGCGGGGCTCGAACTCACGGACCGCGAGATCGTGACCTGGCTGAAGTCGGACGCTTAACCGACTGCGCCACCCAGGCGCCCCAGTGTGCATTTCTTTATAGATTCAGCATCGGCTTGTTGTATATGCCTTTCATTTGCCTTTTGTAAAGAATCTTTAAAAAATTTTTTTAATGTTTATTCTTGAGAGAGAGAGAGAGAGAGCATGAGTGGGGGAGGGCAGAAGAGAGGAGGAGACACAGAATCCGAAGCAGGCTCCAGGCTCCGAGCTGTCAGCACAGAGCTGGATGCAGGGCCTGAACTCACGGACTGCGAGATCATGACCTGAGCCAAAGTCAGATGCTTAACGGACTGAGCCACCCAGGTGCCCCAGTGAACTGGTTTGGGGAAATTCGGGATCCTTTTTCTCTAGAGCATCTCCTAAATGGATAAGATTAGCTGAGATTCCCTATCGTGGCCACTGGAATTTTCAAGATTGCCTTTAGTAAGGTTAGCTCACCGGTTCAAAAAACAGAGGTTCCGGGCCCCCCTTTTTTTTTTTTTAAGTTTATTTGTTTATATTGAGAGACAGAGGGAGGGAGAGTACACGCACACATGTGAGTGAGAAAGGGGCAGAGAGAGAGAGGGAGACAGAGAATCCCAAGCAGGCTGCGCATCGTCAGCACAGAGCCGGATGCAGGGCTCAAACGCATGAATCGCGAGATCATGACCTGAGCCAAAACCCAGAGTTGGACACTTAACTGGCTGAGCCCCCCAGGCGCCCCCTGGGCCTCTAATTTCTATTCCTAGCGTTAGCTGGGGCTCCAGATGGAGGAAGCCCAGGTTGTTTAGACTCAGAAAAACCCATTTGTCTCTCTCTCTCTCTTTTTTTTTTCTTTTTCTCTTATTACACGAGGCCTCACACTGGACCCAGCCCAGCTTAAGTCAGATTCAGTCCGACCTTGGACCCAGGCCAGTTTCTGAGTTGGACCTAGTCTGATCCTGGACTCGGTCCAGTTTCTTTTACATTGGCTGACCCCAGCCCCGGACTGGAGAAAGAAAATGCTCGAAGAAATTCAGAGAGCTCTTTTCAGGGCAAACCCCCCACCCCTACCCCAGGAGGTCAAATCCCAGGGGATTTACTCTATTTGCCCAGAGTCAGTGAGAAAGCAGCGAGCTCAGTTCCCCAGCAAGTGCCGGCTCCTGGTCGCTCACTGCTCCCGGGGCCTTTCGGGGTCTCCTTCGGATCCCGCTGCTGGCCGGAACCCTTCAAAGACAAACTGAGGCATATTCAAGTTTTAGGTATCTATCTGAGCAAAAATCCATTCGAATTGGGCAGCACTCAGCTACAAATGGTCAGAAGCGCTCCATCGGGGGAGCTGGGAAAAACTTGATTTACGGGGCAACGGAGGAAGCAAAGTGGGGAGATTACGGATGAGCTATAGCTTGAATCCTAGTCGGCTCATGTGACTGGGCACCCTTCAGTTTGAGGGACTTACAGGCTTGGGTTTGGGTTTGCTGAGGCAGGCCCTGCGCCGTTAAAGCCACCTCAGCTTAGTGGCCTCCTTGCTTAATTAACAGGTGACAAGCTGGAAACTTTGGGGCCGGTATGAAACCCAGAACACCTCATGTTTGCTCCTCGCCTCTCCCCTGCAGTTCTCTGACTCAGACCCTTGGTCCACCATGCTGTGTCTCCATAGGGTGGCTGGTCCTAGCCTACAAGGGCCAGGGCCACCCAGGGCGCGTGGGGGCCCTCCATCCCCAGCGCCTCAGTGGTTCCTTGGGCGGTCCCCAAGGGTGGAAGGAAGAGCCCGGCTGCTGACCAGAACGGAGGGACTGGACTGGCCACGTTCTCCGAAAGGTAGACCTGAACTCTTCCAAAGAACAAGGAGCCTGTGGGTGTCAAAGGGGTGTAAATGTAGCTTGTAAATTGAATCGCTCCGGGGTGCCTTGGCTGTAGGGCAAAGGATACTTGCTGGGGGCTGGAGGGTGTTTCCTGAGTTCAAGCCCCACGTGGAGCGTTGCGATTACTTTAAAAAATGAATAAATATATAAGGAGCGCCTGGGTGGCTCAGTACGTTGAGCATCTGAGTCTTGATTTAGGCTCAGGTCATGATCCCTTGGTTCCTGAGATCGGCCTCCTCATCGGGCTCCGTGCTGGTGCTGGGCGTGGAGCCTGCTGGGGGTTCTGTCTCTCCTCTCTCTCTGCCCCTCCCCTGCTCGTGCTCTCTCTCTCATAAATAACTAAATACATCAACTTTAAAAAGAAAGAAGATAAAAAAAAAAATAGGGGTGCCTGGGTGGCTCAGGCGGTTGAGCGTCCCACTTCAGCTCAGGCCATGATCTCAAGGGTTCAAGTGAGTTTGAATCCTGCATTGGGCTCTCTGCTGTCAGCGCAGAGCCCGCTTCAGTTCCTGTCTCCTTCTCTCTCTCTCTCTCTCAAAAATAAACAAACAACAACAAAAAGATAAAAAATGAATCATCCCTTGTAAAATCCCGAAGGAATTGCAAATGTAAAGATTATCTCCTGGTATAGACTAAAACTTCCGACTTTGTAGGTATGTGTTGGGGGGGGGGGGTGGGGAGGGGGAAGGAGGGGAGGAAGTTCAACCCCAGCACTTCAACTTGAAAATGAAGCAGCCAACATTTGTGGGGTTTTTTCCCGTTTGTTTTTAGAGAAGAGAAAACCGGCAAGCTGTTCCCCAGTGTTAACTTAATTGAGTGTGCAGGTGAGTAGGATGTGACATCCCAAGAGGGACAGTCACAGATGGGAAGAAGTAACTCACCCAGAAACACAGCTGGTATTGGTGTAAGGAAGTCTTAACCCCCGACCTGCCAGTCCCTAAATCCCTGACACTTAAAACCCCTTTTTATAATGGGGCCCCTGGGTGGCTCAGCCGGTTAGGCGTCCAACTTCCGCTCAGGTCATGATCTCATGGTTTGTGGGTTCAAGTCCGGCATCAGGCTCTGTGCCGACAGCTCAGAGCCTGGAGCCTGTTTCGGATTCTGTGTCTCCCTGTCTCTGCTCCTCCCTTACTCATGCTCTGACTTTCCCTCTCTCTCTCTCTCTCTCTCTCTCTCAAAACTAAATTAAAAAAATGTTTTTCAAAATTTAAAATAAAAATTAAAACACTTTTTTTATTATAAAATATTTCAGACATACGGGGGGAAGCTATTATATTCATCCATATATATACCCGTACCTCTCAGCTTTTACAAACCTAAACATTTTGACATGTTTGCTCAGAAATAAAATATCAGAGGGGCGCCTGGGTGGCACAGTCGGTTGAGCGTCCGACTTCAGCCAGGTCACGATCTCGCGGTCCGCAAGTTCGAGCCCGGCGTCGGGCTCTGGGCTGATGGCCCAGAGCCTGGAGCCTGCTTCCGATTCTGTGTCTCCCTCTCTCTCGGCCCCTCCCCCGTTCATGCTCTGTCTCTCTCTGTCCCAAAAATAAATAAATTAAAATAAAATAAAATAAAATAAAATAAAATATCAGAGACGGTTGATCTCCTCCACAAGCCTTCCTCCTCCCTTCCCCTCACACCCTCCCCAAGCTAACGCTTCCTATGGCCTGCTTATTCCCAAACTGCGTCTGATACTTTCACTGCTTATGTCCATAAACACCATAAATCAATGACTTTCCCGGGCGTAAGGTTGAAATAAATGGTATCGCTCTATGGTGTTAATTCTGGAACTTTCCAGATTTCTTGCACTCTCCCCACGCCACACAGTCTATTCTCAAACACATTCCTTTATTTATTTTTTTTTTTTCCTTTTTTTCTTTCATCCGCTCTTGTTTCTTGACTATCTGTTCCAAATATTGCCACCAAGGTCGACTCCCTGATAAAAACCCTGGCCAAGACCCTGGGATTTCTGGTTCGGCTTCTGGAGGACCTGGACCAATGAAGCACTCTTAATGCCCAGGCTGTACGATTCGTTAGGGTGATGTGATCAATGAGGAAATACAGGACAACATACCTGCCCCTATCCAAAGGAAGGATAATTCTAAGAGCCACGGCACAAGTGACCTGAGTCCCTGCCACCCCAGCACTGCCGGGATAGAAGCATAGAAGGTCCTCAGAACCAGCCTCAGATGCTGGCCTGCGGCCGGGCCTCCAGCTTCTGGTTGTAGGGATGTCTCCAAGATGGTCCCAATGTCCTACTCTTCCTGATCTGGAACATGAACATGTAAGGATGTGAGGCTTCCCCCTACTTCCCCACCCTACTAAGGCCAAGTCCCACAATGGCCCAACTCCTTGATTTGGCCACAGGCAGAAAGGGGGAACAGAGAGTAATTGACTACCAAGGCCTGCATTCCTGTCCTTCTTTCAGGGTGTCAGACGAGATGGGGCGCGTTCAGGGTGTATGGCCGTAGACTCTTCCAGTGTGTCAAAGCTGGACATTTGGGATTCCTCTGTCCCTCTTCTGTAACCTGTCATCCAACACGGAGCATTCCAGTGGTTGCTTAATGTTTCATTAATCCGGTCTCTTTGTATGAGTTGGAAAACTTTTGGTGGTAAATGACAGAAAACCCAACTCAAACTGGTTTTTAAAACATTTTTTCATAGGTCACGATCTCGCGATCCGTGAGTTCAAGCCCCGCGTCAGGCTCTGGGCTGATGGCTCAGAGCCTGGAGCCTGTTTCGGATTCTGTGTCTCCCTCTCTCTCTGCCCCTCCCCCGTTCGTGCTCTGTCTCTCTCTGTCCCAAAAATAAATAAACGTTGAAAAAAAAAAAAAAGTAACAAAAAAAAAAAAAAACATTTTTTCAGGGGGAGAGGGTGTACGTTTGTTTTGTTTGTTTGTTTGTTTTTCCTCACTGCTGTGGGAGAATCAGCAGGCCACTGAGTTTGGAAGCCTGGGTTAATAGAAGCAGAGTAGCGGGATTGTTCCAGAAGGGAAGGATCTCAGGAGTTGAAGGCAGTCCTGGCAGGATTCCAAGGGAGGCAGGGAAGGGCTGCCTGTGGACACCTCCAAGGTCTTGAGAGCAATGGGAAGATCTCTGGACTGAACTCAAGGAGGAGTTTGTCAAGCTCTGAAAAAGTCTAGCAGTGGGTCTAGGTGGTCAGAAAAAAGCTCACCCGCAAAAGCCAGCGCAGCGGAGGGATCTGAAGGCAGGGCAGGTGTGGATCAGGTGAGTGCGGTTGGGGAAGACCACTCCTGGCATTCTAGCATGTGCAAAGGGAACAGACTCAAGAAGGAAGTAGTTGGGGCGAGGAGGGGGCATCTGGGTGGCTCAGTTCCTTAAGCATCTGACTTCAGCTCAGGTCATGATCTCATGCTTGGTGGGTTCGAGCCCTGCATCGAGCCTTGCACTAACAGTGCGGAGCCTGCCTGGGATTCTCTCATTCTTCCTCTCTTTCTGCCCCTCCCCCCTCCCCCAAGTGTGCATGCATGCACTCTCTAAATAAATAAATGAACAAACAAACTTAAAAGAAAAAAAGAACAAAGGAGTGGTGGGGCACCTGGTTGGTTCAGTTGGTAAAAAGCGTGTGACTCTTGATCTCGGGCTTGTGAGTTCGAGCACCACGCTGGGTGTAGAGATTACTTAAAACCAAAATCTTTAAAACAAGAAGAAAGAAAGAAAGAAAGAAAGAAAGAAAGAAAGAAAGACAGACGGATGAGGTATGGTGTGAGGTAGGCCCAAGTATGCAGGGTTTTAAAGACTTATACCACTTGCCTCCAAGAGAATCCTGATTAGGGGAAGACCCCTGGCTGAATTTTGTACATGTTGAACTTGAGATGCCTCTGATGTTAAGTAGGCTGTTGCCCACATGGGTCTGAGCTGGAGGTTTAAAATCACAATTCCCCTTTTATAGATGGTGATTAAATTCCTCAGGCCTAGAGCCCAACGTGACACAATGTAGGGATTTAATGAACATATGCATGAGTGAATGAAGGAACGAATGAACGAATGAACAAATGTAAGAGTCAGATTATTCGTTAGTAGCCCTTTAAAACCGGAAATTCTGACCAGTCCAGGTAGATGGGATAAATGGAATGAATACAGCTAAAGAAAACATTAGTGAACTGGGTGATCAAATTGAGTAACTTTCCAGAAGGAAGAAGCAAAAAACAAAAATAATAGAAAACATAAAAGAAAAACATAAGATACATGGGGCGCCTGGCTGGCTCGGTCCAAAGAGCGTGTGACTCTTGATCACGGGGTCATGAGTCCGAGCTCCACTGGGCATAGAGATTACTTAAATAAATAAAACTTAAAAAAAGAAAAAGAAAAACATAAGATACAGAGGATAGAAGTAGAAGTAAAAATATCCAGACACAAACATTTCAAAAAGAGAAACATAAAAATGGATTGGAGAAGATGTTTGATGACATTTTTTTTAATTTAAAATTTTATTTATTTATTTATTTATTTATTTACATCCAAGTTAGTTAGCATATAGTGTAATAATGATTTCAGCAGATTCCAGTGATTCATTCCCTATGTATAACACCCAGTGCTCATCCCAATAAGTGTCTTCCTTAATGCTCCTCACCCATTTAGCCCATCCCCCCCACCCATAACCCCTCCAGGAACCTTCAGTTTGCTCTCTGTATTTAAGAGTCTCTTATGTTTTGCTCCTTGTTTTTATATTATTTTTGCTGCCCTTCCCTTATGTTCGTCTGTTTTGTATCTTAAATTCCACATATGAATGAAGTCATCTCATATTTGTCTTTCTTTGTCTAATTTTGCTCAGCATAATACCCTCTAGTTCCATCCATGTAGTTGCAAATGGCGAGATTTCATTTTTTTTTTATTGCTGAGTAATACTCTATTGCTGAGTAATACTCCATACTATATATATATATACCACATCTTCTTTTTTTTTTTTTTTTAATTTTTTTTTCAACGTTTATTTATTTTTGGGACAGAGAGAGACAGAGCATGAACGGGGGAGGGGCAGAGAGAGAGGGAGACACAGAATCGGAAACAGGCTCCAGGCTCTGAGCCATCAGCCCAGAGCCCGACGCGGGGCTCGAACTCACGGACCGCGAGTTCGACCTGGCTGAAGTCGGACGCTTAACCGACTGCGCCACCCAGGCGCCCCAATACCACATCTTCTTTATTCATTCATCCATCGATGGACATCTGGGCTCTTTCCATACTTTGGCTATTGTCGATAGTGCTGCTATAAACATTGGGGTGCATGTTCCCCTTCTTTTTTTTAATGTTTTCATTTATTTTTAGTATATGTGCTGCCAAAGCGAGCATGATGTTTTTATTTATTTTTGAGAGAGAGACAGAGACAGAGCACAAGCAGAGGAGGGGCAGAGAGAGAGGGAGACACAGAATCTGAAGCAGGCTCCAGGCTCTGAGTTAGCAGCACGGAGCCCGACACGGGACTCGAACCCCCAAACCGTGAGATCATGACCTGAGCTGAAGTCAGATGCTTAACCTACTGAACCACCCGGGCACCCTCACATGTGTCCCTTCAAAACAATACACCTATATCCCTTGGATAAATACCTAGTAGTGCAATTTCTGGGTCGTAGAGTGATGACATTTTTTTTAAAAAGATGAATTTACTAGAATTTTTAAAAAGATCAAAAGGCTCCACTCCCAACCAAGATACAGAGTTTTCAGCAGGTCACTGCTCCCACTGCAAGAATTAGAAGGGGAAAAAAAAAACCCAGAAAAGTTGCAAGAACCACCTTTTTCGAGAGAGCAGAGGGCTATAAATGCAATGCTATGAATGAATGAAATGAACAAAAATTTCAAAGACAGAAAAGATTCTCCTTCCTGAATGAGCTGAGGATCACTGCTCACATAGTCTTCCCTGGGGCCATTGCCAATTCTGGCCACAAAAGCTTAGCTCAGGCAAAGGGACCCAATGGGAGAATGAGAAACCAGTGGGGTTGCTGGTGGCCATGAGGAGCTGCGGGCTCCTGGAAGCTCCTAAGTAAAAGACAGAGAGTGAAATCTTCTGCAGCCTCATCATGTTTAGAAAACCAAGTCCCATTCGAGAAAGAGGGCCTGCCTGGAACAAAGGATATTTGCCAGATTTTGAAGGTATGTGGGGTAGGAGGCAGGAGAGTTAAGCTCAAAACCTCCAAAATTCAGAAAATCTCCCACTGCTCATAGGCTGAGACAGAGGGCTTCCAGAACTGAGGAAGGAACATGTCCGGGAAATGAAGACGAAACAAAGTTAGGTAGAGTTTTGGTAAAACTGGGTCTCATCCCCAGTCTGGCTCCATCCCTACTAGATAGACGTGAGCAGTTTCTTAGTGCATGAGCCTAAAAAAGCACAGATAGAACATTCTCTGGTGGGAGATAAAAATCATCTCCATAAAAGTCAGATGGGCCCAACTTTGGGCCCAGTACGTAAGAAGTTTGGAAGTTACCTATCATAACCAGTAAGCAGGTGAACTACCTGAAAAATGAACAACTCTTCTTAGGTCTGTAAGAGAAGGGAGGTCACGGGGTGCCTGGGTGGCTCAGGTGATCAAGCGTCCGACTTCGGCTCAGGTCATGATCTCGCGGTTTGTGGGTTTGATCCCCACCTTGGGCTCTGTGCTCACAGTTCAGAGCCTGGAGCCTGCTTCAGATTCTGTGTCTCTCTCCCTCTCTCTCTTCGCCTCTCTCTTCGCCCCTCCCTTGCTCACGCTCTGTCTCTATCTCCCTCTCTCAAAAAATTAACATTAAAAATTCTTTTAATTAAAAAAAAAAAGAGAAGGGTGGTCACAGCAAGTGATAGAAGGTCTCAGAGTGACAGGGACATGTGCAGTGAGTCCCCAGAAGTGACCTCGCAAATTGGAGAAACAGACACGTGAATACAGAGAATCCAAACCTACCAGAGCAGAAACCCACAACCCGAAACTTCCATGGGAAGCAGCGCTGGGGTAGGGAAACCCGAACTGTAGGTGACAATTGCTAGGGGCTCAGTGTGGACAGCTCTGAGAGTTAAAATCTCTAGGGAGACTCAGTCATAAGGGGGCCCTGACACTTTTGCCAGTTTTATCTCCAGGAGCTCGACCCGGTTTTCACAGCATCAGAGAAAAATTCCCTTACGCTTCTGGCCAGGGAAGGGGAAGAGTAACCATTTTGAAATATGCCAAGTATTCTGTCCTTCTTAACAAGATCTGCCTTCGAGAGAACCTATTTAACCCGACCCTAACCGGCTGGGGTTTTATCAGAGCCTAACTGGCCTGGGGAAAGGAAAATACCCAACTCCAGATAGTTGTAGCCACACTGTCCCACCTAAGGGAGGAGAGAAAACACACACTTGCGCGCACGCACGCACAACAACCGAGAAGACACACGTGAAGTTCATAGCCCAGAGGTAAAGACTCACTAAAAGACTGAGACGTAATCATGGGAATATGGCATGCTTCCTCCTCCCCACATTACCACCACATTACTACTGGCTGATCTACAACAATTCTTTATCCCCAGTATATCAAGAAAAAATTACAAGGCATACTAAAAGGCAAAACAAAACAAAACAAAACACTGTTTGAAAAGACAAAGCAAGCATCAGGATGTTGGAATTATCAGACCAGGAATTTAAAACAACTGTGATTAATATGCAATAGTTATATCCACTACTGGACAGAGCAGACAGCATGAAAGAACAGATGGGCAATCTAAGGATAGATGGAAATCCTACAAAAGAACTGAAAGAAATGCCAGAGCTCAAAAACCCTGTAACAGAAATGAAGAATGCCTTTGGTAGGTTTATCAGTAGACTTGACACACTTGAGGAAAGACTCTCAGGCTTCAGGACACATCAAGAGAAACCTCCAAAACTGAAAAGCAAAGAGAACAAAGATGGAAAATAACAAAATAAAATATCCAAAGACTGTTGGACAACTATAAAAAGTGTAACATACACATAATGGGAAAACAGAAGGAGAAGAAAGAGAGAAAGGAACATAAGAAATATATAAAACAACAATGACTGAGAATTTCCCCCAAATTAATAACAGATGCCAAGCCACAAATCCATGAAGTTCAGAGAACACTATGCAGGATAAATGCAAAAACAAAAACCTATACCCAGGCATATCACATTCACACTACAGAAAATCAAAAATAAAGAAAAAATTCTGAAATAAGCCAGAGGGGAAAGAAAAACACCTTATTTATAGAGGAACAAAGTTCCTCTTCCAAAGTTGGAGAGTTACATCCAACTCTCCTGGGAAACCTTACAAACAAGAGAAGAGAGAAGAGTGGGATATTTAAAGCACGGACATATTTCATTCTTTCTCATTGCCAAGTAGTATTCCATTGTGTATATAAACCACGATTTCTTTATCCATTCATCAGTTGATGGACATTTAGGCTCTCTCCATAATTTGGCTATTGTTGAAAGTGCTGCTATAAACATTGGGGTACAAGTGCCCTTATGCATCAGCACTCCTGTATCCCTTGGGTAAATTCCTAGCAGTGCTATTGCTGGGTCATAGGGTAGATCTATTTTTAATTTTTTGAGGATGTAGCCACATGGATGGAACTGGAGAGTGTTATGCTAAGTGAAATAAGTCATACAGAGAAAGACAGATACCATATGTTTTCACTCTTATGTGAATCCTGAGAAACATAACAGAAAACCATGGGGGAGGGGAAGGAAAAAAAAAAGTTAGAGAGGGAGAGAGTCAAACCATAAGAGATTCTTAAAAACTGAGAATAACCTGAGGGTTGATGGGGGGTGGGAGGGAGGGGAGGGTGGGTGATGGGCATTGAGGAGGGCACCTGTTGGGATGAGCACTGGGTGTTGTATGGAAACCAGTTTGACAATAAATTTCATTTTTAAAAATTAAAATTAAAATTAAAAAAAAATAAAGCATGGACAGAAAAAAAAATAACCAACCTAGAATTCTGTACTCGGTGAAATTATCCTTCAAACGTGAAGGAGAAATAAAAACTTCCTCAAACAAAAATTGAGAGAATTTTTTGCCAGCAAACCTACCATTTCTTTTAAGAAATGTTAAAAAATAGTTCTTCAGAAAGAAGGAAAATAATATAGGTCAAACATTTGAATCTACATCAAGGAAGAATATCAAAGAAAGAATAAGTGAAAGTAAAATAAAAAATTTCTTTTTTTCTTTCTTTCATTATTTCTTTCTTCTTTCTTTCTTTCTTTCTTTCTTTCTTTCTTTCTTTCTTTCTTTTCTTCAAAAATATTTATTGTTTCCATGTGGTCCACGGCTTGGGAGAGGGTGTCAGGGTGGTGAAAAAGCTGCCTAGTGGTTGCAGGGAGAGGCTCAGGTACAAGCTTTGTCACCAGGGGGATGCCAGAGGGGGCCCTCAAAAGATGCTGGGCTTCAGAGGCTCCTAGTCATGTTTTAGGGTGAGCCTTTTGAAGAGATACTGGTCCAACCCAGCCTGGGGACCAGCCAGCCTGCAGATGTGAGTCAGATGGTCACCATCTTGATGAGTTTCACATCCTCATCTAGGAAGTGTTTCTCCAGGAAGTCACAGAGATGGGAGTCTGCACAGGAAGAACCCAGGGCATGTAGATATAAAAGGGCCTGATTCAGGTTCTTCTCAGAACCATGGCAGCTTCCATGGCATCCAGGGTTTATCTTGGGACAGTTTCTGCATGTCTCAAAAGAGGGCATGGCCACCTTGCATCTTCAAGACAGGCTCAGCACCCTCATGCTTCTCCTCAGCCAACTTGCGGAAGAAGTGACCAACTCCTTGCAGAGCCACACTGTTATGGTCAACATAGAAGCCCAGAGAGAGGTAGGTGCAGGAGGCCTTCAGGTGAATGTTGACCAGGCAGTTGAGGTGGCTTCCACCTCAGGGGAATAATTCTGATGAATCTGGGAGCTCACGGTTGATCGGTAATAAGGAGCTAAGCTCAAAATAGTGTGTTGGCTGGTCCCGGAGGCAGAAGGTGGCCAAGAAGATGGCTCTGAAGGTTGTGACTGGAAAAAAGATTGGAGGGTGGTTGGAGGCTGGTAGAAAGGACATCCCTTGGTCTGTTCCATCAAAACACTGTTAAAGCAAGAGACAGATCTGCAGGACTGCCAGGCATTCTGCCTAGTTTTCTTAGTCTTAATAAGTTTGTGCAAAATGATAATAGTAACAGTCTATTAATACACACACACACACACACACACACACACACACAATGGATTCAAGCCCCTGCTCTATCTCTCTCCCTCTCTGCCCCTCCCTTGCTTGTGCTCACTCTCTCACTCAAAATAAATAAATAAACTTAAAAAAGAAGTGAATGGGTGGGGAAAGGAAAGGTATACCATGGTATATACTATATATCATCAAAAGAAAGTAGTAGTAGCTATATTAATTTTAGACAGAGCAGACTTCAAAACAAGGAAACTTATCAGAAATAAAGAGGGACATTACATAATGATAAAGGAGTCAGTTCTCCAAGAGGACATAACAGTCCTTAATGTGTATGCACCTAATAACAGAGCTTCGAAATATACGAGGCAAAAACTAATTGAACTGCAAAGAGAAATGGATAAATCCACTGTTTTAGCTGGAGACTTCAACACTTCTTTCTCAAAAAATGGACAGATCCAGAAGGCAGAAGATCAGTAAGGACATAGATTAACTAAACAACACCATCAATCAATTGGATATAATTGACATCTATAGACTACTTCATCTAAAAGCAGAATACACATTCTTATCAAGCTCACATGGAATTTTCAGCAGAATAGACCATATTCTGAGCCATCAAATGCACCTAACAAATTTAAAAGAACAGAAATCAGGGGCACCTGGGTGGCTCAGTCAGTTGAGCAACCGACTCTTGATTTAGGCTCAGGTCATGACCTCATGGTCATGATTCCAAGCCCCACATAGGGCTATACACTGACAGCATGTACCCTGTTTGGAATTCTCTCTCCCTCTATCTCTTCCCCTCCCCAACTTTCTCTCTCTCTCACTCTCACTCTCTCTCTCTCTCTCAAAATAAATAAATAAACTTAAAAAAAAAAAAAAGAATTGGGGCACCTGGGTTTTCAGTCCGTTGAGCGTCCAACTTCAGCTCACACCATGATCTCATGGTCTGTGGGTTCAAGCCCAAGTCAGATTCTGTGCTGACAGCTCAGAGCCTGGAGCCTGCTTTGGATTCTGTATCTCCCTCTCTCTTTCTCTCTGCCCCTCCCTTTCTCATGCTCTATCTCTCTCTCTTTCTCAAAAATAAATAAACATTAAAATTTTTTTTTAAAGAATAGAAATCATATGTCTACTCTCAGACCACAATTAAATTAAACTAGAAATTAATAACAAAAAATCAATTGCAAAATACATGGAAATTAAACAACACACTCTAAATAACATATTGGTCAAGGAAAATATCTCAGAAATTAAAAAAATATTTTAAACTAACTGAAAATGAAAACACAACTTATCAAAATTTGTGGAATGCAGCAAAAATAGTACTTAGATGGAAATTTAGAACATTGAATACATATATTAGAAAAGAAGAAAGGTCTAAAATCAGTATTCTAAGTTTCCATTTTAGGAAATTAGTAAAGAAGGGCAAATTAAATCCAAAGTAAGCAGAAGAAAATAAACAATAAGAATTAGAGCAGAAATCAATGAAATTGAAATTAGAAATCAATCAAATTGAAATTAGGAAACAGAAATTAGGAATCAACCAATGAAACCAAAAACTTATTCTTTAAAAAGATCAATGAAATTGATAAGCCTCCAGCCAGATTAAGAAAAAAAAAAAATGGGGCGCCTGGGTGGCGCAGTCGGTTAAGCGTCCGACTTCAGCCAGGTCACGATCTCGCGGTCCGTGAGTTCGAGCCCCGCGTCGGGCTCTGGGCTGATGGCTCAGAGCCTGGAGCCTGTTTCCGATTCTGTGTCTCCCTCTCTCTCTGCCCCTCCCCCGTTCATGCTCTGTCTCTCTCTGTCCCAAAAATAAATAAACGTTGAAAAAAAAAAAAAGAAAAGAGACGACAGAAATTACTAATATCAGATGTGAAAGAGGAGACATCACTACAGATCTCATGCACATTAAAAGAATAATAAAGGAAAACTATAGTCACCTCTATGGCCACAAATTTGATAACCTATAGGAAATGGACCAATTCCTTGAAAGACACAATGCACTAAAACTCACACAAGAAGAAATACATCATCTGAATAGGACTTATCTACTAAAGATATTGAATCAGTAACTAATAACTTTCCAAAACAGAAAGTAGCAGGCTGAGATGGGTTCACTGGTGACTTCTAACAAACTAAAGGAAGAAATGATACCAATTCTCTACAATCTCTTTCAGAGGATAGAAGCAGAGGGAATATTTCCTAACTCATTCTATGAAGTCAGCATTTTTTTAATACCAAAACCAGACAAAGATGTTGCAGGAAAAGAAAACTACAGGCCAATATCTCTTGGGAATATAGATGCAAAAATTCTCAACAAAATATTAGCAAATCAAATTGAACAATTAAAAAAAAAGAATTATAAAGCACCACTGAATAGGATTTATCCCAGATATGCAAGACTGGTTCAATATTCAAAAATCAATGTAACCTATCACAACAAATTAAGGTACTCTATCACATATCCAAGTGTTGGCATGGATGAGGAGAAATTGGAACTGTTGGTGGGAATAAAAATGGTGCAGCAGTGGTGGAAAATAGTATGAAATTTCCTCAAAAAATTAAGTACAGAATTATTATATGATCCAGCAATTCCATTTCTGGGTATAGACCCAAAAGAATCAAAAGCAGGGTCTTGATGAGATATTTGCACACCCATTTTCATAGCCATATCATTTGCAATATCTAAAATGTGGAAGCAATCCAAGTGTCCACTGACAGATGAATGAATAAGCAAAATGTGGTATATGCATACAGTGGGATATATTATTTGGTCTTTTTAAAAAAAATTTTTTTGGGGGGGCACCTGGGTGGCTCAGTCAGTTAAGCATCCGACTTCAGCTCAGGTCATGATCTCACAGTTTGTGAGTTCGAGCCCCGTATTGGGCTCTGTGCTGACAGCTTATAGCCTGGAGCCTGCTTCAGATTCTGTGTCTCCTTCTCTCTCTCTGTTCCTTCCCTACTCATGCTCTGTCTCTCTCTCTCCTTCAACAATAAATAAAAACATTTTTTAAAAATTAAAAAAAAAATTGGGGGGGGGGGGGCGGGTCACCTGGGTGGCTCAGTGGGTTAAGTGTCTGACTTCAGCTCAGGTCATGATCTCACATGAGTTCAAGCCCCACACTGAGCTCTCTGCTAACAGCACGAGCCAGCTTAGGATTCTCTCTCTCTCTCTCTCTCTCTCTCTCTCTGCCCCTCCCCAGCTTGTGTTCTCTTGTTCTATCTCAAAAATAAATAAACATTAAAAAAATTTTAAAAAATAGGAACTCTATTAAAAATGTTTTTTAAGGGCGCCTGGGTGGCTCAGTCAGTTGAGCGTCCAACTTTGGCTCAGGTCATGATCTCACAGTTTGTGAGTTCAAGCCCCACATTGGGCTTGTTGCTGTCAGCACAGAGCCCATTTCAGATCTTCTATTTCCCTCTTTGTCCCTCCCCACTTGTACTTTCTCTTTCTCTCTCTCTCTCAAACATAAATAAAACATTTAAAAATGTTTTTAATTGAGGTATAATTAACATATAACGTATTAGTTTCATATGTACATGATTTGATATTTGTATGCATTAGAAATGATCACCACACTAGGTCTAATTAATGTCTACTCAGTGTTTAAAGGGAAGGAAATCCTGATAGATGCTACAAAATAAGCCAATCACAAAAATACAAGTACTGTATGATTCCACTTATATTAGGTACTTAGGGTAGTTAAATTCATAGAGACAGAAAGTAGAATGGTGGTTGACAGGGACTAGGGGGGTGGGAAAATAGGGAGTAATTGTTTAATAGGTATGGAGTTTCAGTTTTACGAGGTGAAAGGGTTATAGAGATGAATGGTGTTGATGATTGCACAACATTATGAATTTAATGGATTCAATACCACTGAACTGTATACTTAAAAACAGTTAAGATAATGGGTGCTTGGGTGATTCAGTCAGTTGAGTGTCTAACTTCAGTTCAGCTCATGATCTCACAGTTCCTGAGTTGAGCCCTGCATCAGGCTCTCTGCTGTCAGCGTGGAACCAGCTTTGGATCCTCTGTCCACCTCTCTCTCTCTACCCCTCCCCCATTTGTGTTTTCTCTGTCTCCCTCTCCTCTTTCTCTCTTCCAAAAATAAATAAGCATTTAAAAAATAGTTAAGATGATAAAAATAGTTAAGATGATAAATTTTATGTTATCTGTGTTTTACCACAATAACATAATTGAAAAAAAATCTATAGGAGGAGAACTACAAAGCTGATGAAAGACATCAAAGAACTAAATAAATGGAGAGATAGTCCATGTTCATGGATATGAAGAATCAATATTATCAAGATGTTAAATTTTTCCCAATTTGATCTATAGATTCAATACAATCCCAATCAAAACCCAGCAAGTTATTTTATGCATAGCAACGAACTGATTCTAAAATTTATATGGCGAAGCAATATACCCATGATAGCCAACACAATATTGAAAGAAAACAAAGTTGGAGGATCGACACTATCCAACTTCAAGACTTACTAGACAGCTACACTAGTCAAGACAGTGTAGTACTGGTGAAAGAGTAGACAACTAGATCAATAGAACAAAATAGAGAGCCCAGAGATAGACCACATAAATGTAGTCAATTCATCTTTGACAAAGAGGCAAAGGCAACACAATGGATAGAAGATAGTCTTATCAATAAACGGTGCTGGAACAACTGGAAATTCACATACAAAAAAATAAATCCAGACATAGACTTTACACTCTTCACAAACATTAACTCAAAATTGATCACAGACCTAAATGTAAAATGCAAAACTATAAAACTCTTAAAAGATAACACAGGAGAAAATTTAGATGACCTTCATTTTGGCAATGACTTTTTAGATTTAACACCAAAGGCACAATCCATGAAAGAAAGAATTAAAAAGCTGGACATCATTAACATTAAATTTTTTCATTGGGTGTAGAGATTACTTAAAAAGAGAAAATAAAAAATTTTTTTAATTAGAAATTTCTTCTCTGTGAAGGAACTGTCAAGAGAATGAAAAGACAAGCCACAGACTGAGAATAAAAGTATTTGCAAGATACATATTTAACAAAGGATTGTTACCTAACATATACAAAGAACTCTTAAAACTCAACAATAAGAAAACAAACAACCTGATTAAAATAAGAGCCTATCTTAGTCCATTTGGGCTGCTATAACAGACTGGGTAACTTATAAACAACAGAAATTTATTTCTTAACAGTTCTGGAGGCTAGAAGGCTAAGATCAGGGTGTAAGCATAGTCAGGCAAACCCCTCTGGTAAAGGCTTGATTCTTAGTTCATCAATAGCCATCTTCTCAATGTAACCTCATGTGGTGGAAGGGGCGAGGGGAGTATCTGGAGTCCTTTTTATGAAGGCACTAATTCCATTCATGAGGGCTCTGTTCTTATGACTTAATCACATCCCAAAGGTCCCACCTCCTAATGCCATCACATTGGGGATTAGGATTTCAACATACGAATTTTGAGGGGATACAAACGTCCAATCTATAGTAGGGTCAAAGACTTTAATAGATACCAAAGAAGATATACAGTTGTCACATAAACACATGAAAAGATGCTTCACATCATGTGTTATCAGGGCAATGCAAATTAAAACAACAAGATACCACCACACACCTGTTAAAATGGCAAAAATCCAGGAAAATGACAACACCAAATGCTGACAAGGATGTGGAGTAACAGGAACTCTCATTCATTGCTGGTGGGAATGCAAAATGGTACAACTACTTTGGAAGATAGCTTGGCAGTTTCTTGCAAATCTAAACATACTTTTACCATATGATCCAGGAATTATGTGCTTGGTATTTATCCAAAGGAATTGAAAGCATGTTCAAACAAACAAAAAAACCCCTTCATAACGATGTTTATAGGACCTTTATTCGTAATTGCCAAAACTTAGAAGCAAGCAAGATATCCTTCAGTCGGTGAACAGATAAATAAACGGTGGTGCATCCAGAAAATGCAATATTATTCATCCCTAAAAAGAAATGAGCCATCAAGCCTTGAAAAGACATAGAGGAACCTTAAATGCATATTGCTAAGTGAAAGAAGCCAATCTAAAAAAGTTACATCCTGTATGATTCCAACCATATGACATTCTGGAAAAGTCAAAGCTTTGGAGACCATAAAAATATCAGTGGTTGCCAGGGGTTAAAGGGGAGAGAGGAGTGAATAGGTCAAGGACAGAGGATTTTTAGACCAATGTATTTGCTAAGTATGATACCTTAATGGTGGATATATGTTATTATACATTTGCCTAAACCCATAACATGTACAACACCGAGAGTGAACTCTAATATAAATTATGGACTTTGGGTGATAATGATGTGTCAATGTAGGTAATCAGTTGTAACAAATGTGCCACGCTGATGGGTGATATTGATAATGGGGAAACGGGGGAATGGGGCAATAATTATGTGGGAAATCACTGTAACCTCCTCTCAGTTTCTCTGTGAACCTAAAATTGGTCCAAAAAGTAAAGCCTATTTTTAAAAAAAGATAATTGTTCTTTTATATCAAATGTCCAAAACATAGTTAACATTCACTAGACATGCAAGGAGGCAGGAAAATATGACCAATATTCAAAAAGAAATGAGAAGCAGACTCACAGATAATTCAAATATCCCAATAAACAGACATGGACTTTACCATGAATATGTTTAAGAAAGTACAGGAAAATAAGAGAAAATGGATGAAAAGATGTAATCGAATTTCCAGAGAGTCAGAATCTATTACCAAAAAAAGTCAAATAGACAAATATATAATTTCTGAAATTACGAACTCATTGGATGGGTGTAAGTAACTTTGTGCTGTGTGTTTGGCTAAAATAGAACTACATGTCCCCAAATCCCCTTTCCTATGTGGTCCTGGTTAGAGTTGGCCTAAAGAGACAATTTCGAGAATCAGGGAAGGCAGAAGTGATAAAGCAGGCACTGGGTTTCGGTTAAAGATGCTGGTGGAGATCAGCTTGCCCAGCTCTTCTTTCCAACCCCTGGCCTCTTGACCAACAGGAACACCCAGCCCAGCACCAGATGCAGAGGCAGTAGCCTTCCATAGATATCTGTACAGGCTATTTTTTCTGGTCCAAGTCTGGCAGCTGGATGTGCCTGCCTTCCCAGGTTCCCATAGCACCTACTCTCATATACTGTGTCTTCTCTCTCAAATTGTCCCTACAGCCTCATAGGATATTCCTGTGAGCAGCAAACTGAGAAGGAAAATCTTTGGGCCTGGTTTACAAGTTATTTGGCATCAAATGTTGGCAGGCCACCTAGGTGGCTCCGTTAGTTAAGTGTCTGACTCTATTTTGGCTCGGGTCATGATCTCACAGTTCCCGAGATCAAGCCTCATGTTGGGCTCTGTGCTGACAATGCAGAGCCTGCTTGGGATTCTCTCTCTCCCTCTCTCTCTGCCCTCCCCTGCTTGTGTTTGCATTCTCTCTCTCTCTCTCTCTCTCTCTCTCTCTCTTTCTCCCCCCCCCACACACTAAATAGATAGATAGATAGATAAATAAAAATTTTTAAGAATAAAATATAATGTTGGCACTGTCTGAATATGCACCCTGCAGCACTATAGCCCCACTCAGGGTTTGCCCTGAGAGACAGTGGTGAAGGAAAAACTCCCAGGAGACAGAACCTTGAGAAGTGTGCACGTGGTGGCTCATTTTCTTCCAAAAATGGAGCTCTCCAGAGGTGCAGATCTACACTGATTTGTGAAGATTTAATAATGGATTTCAAGGACTTGAGAGAAACATGAATGGAAAATTGGCAGCACAGAAGTCTAGTGAAGAGATAGGTGGATGGACTCTCCGAAGCGACACTGACCATGAAGATACTTTGCTGCATGTGAATACTCACTGAGAAGACCAACAACCCACTAAAAATGGGCAAAACACTTGAACAAGTTAATTAAAAAAAAAAAAAAAGATATTCAGGCAGTTCTTTTTGCTCACAGGTTCTGTCCCTGTGCTTTAATAAAAACACCTTTTTGCACCAGAAAAAAAAAAAAAAAAGACATTCAAGTGGGCTAATAAATATTTTTAAATGGGTTTTGCATCAGAGAAACGAAAAAAAAAAAAAAAAAAAGCACAAGGAGGGGTGCCTGGGTGGCTCAGTCCGTTAAGCAACCAATTCTTGGTTTGGGCTCAGGTCATGATCTCACACTCCGTGAGTTCGAGCCCCGCATCAGGCTCTGTGTTGATGGCTCAGAGCCTGGAGCCTGTTACGGATTCTGCGTCTCCCTCTCTCTCTGCCCCTCCCCCGCTCATGCTCTCTCTCTGTCTCAAAAATAAATAAAAACATTAAAAAATGTTTTTAATAAAAATAAATAAGTGCATATGTCCACCAAGAGATGTGAATGTGAGTGCAAATAGCAGTTTTATTTGAATAGTTCCAAAATAGAAACCATGCTAATTGCCATCAACAGTGGGATGGATAAATAATTGCTGCTCTACTTCTAAGACTACAAAGCAACGAACAAGAACAAAATACTGCTCTACACAATAGCATGGAAGAATTTTACACACATAATGTTGAGTAAAAAAACATTGGATGCAAAAAGCACTGTGTCTCTAATAGGATCACCTGAATTCCACAGCAGCTGGCCAAGCAAGATTTCTCCACACTAAATGGTTGCTAGCAGGACAATTCCTTGGACCTATTGCTTTTCCTGTTTGCTTCTGACTCTAGATGAGGCCTGCGACAAGCAGACCACTCCTAGAACACCTGTTATTATACCTACTGTCTGTGACCTGCAGAAGAGAAGGGGGGGTGGGTCACCCTCAACATCAGGGGTTTAAACAGAGATACATACACCTATCCTAAAATTCAGGTGGGATCTCAAGGGGTCCCCCAAGAGCCCATACAATATTGAAAAACAAGAACAGAGTTATAGAATTCATACTTTCCAATTTCAAAACTTAACTAAAATGACAGTAATCAAAGCAGTATAGTATTGGCATATGGAAAGACAGACAGAGCAATGAAATAAAATTGAGAGTCCAGAAAGAAACCTGTATAACTATAGGTCAATGGATTTTTGACAAGGGTGCCAAGGAGAGTCGGTGGGGAGAGAATTGTCTCTTCAACAAATGGTGCTGAGACTACTGGATTTCCACATGCAAAATAATGAATTTGGACCATTCCTCACATTACATGCAAAAATTAACTCAAAACGGATCAGTGACCTAAATATGAAAGCTAAATCTATCAAACTCTTGGAATAAAACATACAGGGTAATCATCATGCCCTTGCACTTGGCAATGGTTTCTTATGAATGATACCAAAGGCACAAGCAACAAAACAAAAGACAAATTAAACTTCATCAAATTTTTTAAAAATAAAAAAAAAACATTTTCAAGAAGGTGAACAGACAACAGAATAGCAGAAAATATTTACAAATCGTGTATCTGATGAATCTAGTATTCATAATGTTTAAAGAATTCTTACAACTCAACCGCAAAAAGAAAATACCCAATTAAAAAATGGGCAAAGGACTCGAATAGACATTTCTCCAAAGAAGATATACAAATGGCCAAACAACACATGAAATGATGCTCAATGTCCTTAGGTAAATACAAATCAAAACCATAATGAGATGCTTCTTCACACCCACTAAGATGGCTGTAATCATAAAAATAGAAAATAGTCCAGTGTTGGTGCGGATATGGAGAACTTGGAACCCTCCTATGGTGCTGGTGGGAATATAAAATGGTGCAGCCACTGTAGGAGCCAGTTTGGCAATTCCTCAATAATTAAATATGGTAGTACCATATCACTGGAAATTCCACTCCTAGGTATATCCTCAGAAGTGAACACGTTCAAACAAAAGCGTGTATATGAATGGTTCATAGAAGCCCTATTCATGATAGCCAAAAAGGTGGAAACAACCTGAAAGTCCGTCTCTGATGAACGGATAAATAAAATGTGGTATATCCGTACAATGAAAAATTGTTCAGCCTTCAAAAAGAATGAAGAATCGGTATGTTACAACATGGATGAATCTTGAAAACATTATGCTAAATGAAAGAAGCCAGACAGAAAAGGCCACATATTATATGATTCCATTTATATGAAATACTGAGAATAGGCAAACGCAGAGAGACAGAAAATAGAGCAGTGGTTGCCAAAGGCAAACTCTGAATTGCCAGAATTGGGAGTGAATGCTCGACGGGTACGAGGGTTTCCTTTTGGGGTGATGAAAATATTCTGGAACTAGATTGTAAGGACGGTTTCATACACTGTGAGTGTACCAAATACCACTGAATTATGGGCTTTAAAATGGTTTAAATGGTGAGGCGCCCGGGTGGCTCAGTCGGTTGAGCGTCTGACTTCGGCTCAGGTCATGATCTCACAGTTTGTGGGTTTGAGCCCCACATCGGGCTCTGTGCTGACTGCTTGCTCAGAGCCTGGAGCCTGCTTCAGATTCTATGTCTCCTTCTCTCTCTGCTCCTCCCCCACTCATGCTTTGTCTCACTCTGTTTCTCAAAAATAAATAAATGTAAATAATTTTTTTTAATTAAAATAAATAAATAAATAAATAAATAATAAAATGGTCTAAATGGGGAATTTAATGTTATGTGCATTTTAGTACAATGTGTTTTGTTTTGTTTTTTTAAGGGAGTCTCAAAAGGGAGCACTAACGGAGGATAATTCAGCCTCTCAATACAAATTGACAGGTTAGTTTTTCTGTGGATATTTCAAGATGGCTGCCATAGCTTTAGAACTTCCCGCCCTCACATGACAATACCATTTTCTTAGGGAGGAAAACCCTCCCAAGAGCCTTCCAGCAGACTGTCCCTTAGAATCTCATTGGCTAGAGCCTCGTCGCATGCAGACCCATAAACCAGAAACTACAAAAGAAATAGGATTCTGGTGTTTGGGTTAGACCAATTACGGTTCATCTGAGGCTGAGCAAAGGGCTGTCCTTCCCTTCACATTGCTGCTGAATAGAATTTGCACTCTGTTAGCAAGGGAAAAAAGGGACATAGTTATTTGATAGACAGGTGGTGGTGTATACCATACCCTTCTTCCATGATAATATCATCCCACAGATACTTTGGAAACTACCATACATAACTCTCAAAAATGTAGTTCAAATGGGCTGTAAGAGTCACAGTGATGGTTCAAGGATGGGCATATGGCCTAGTCTCACTAGTAAGAGGCATCCTCTTCGCTTTTCTGGAATTTACTGGACAAGATGAATTTACTCTCTGTTGAGCTTGCTAAACTACCAGATTATAAACCTGAAGTGGCTATTGATGTGAAATGTTGGGGGCTGGGAGCAGACAATCATGAAGGAATTCTTGAGACATCTTTAGTGCAAAAAGGGTGGTTTTATTAAAGCATGGAGAACAGAAGTTGTGGGCAGAAAGAGCTGCACTGGGGTTGTGAGGAGTGACTGGGAGAGGGTTAGGGATAGTATAAGTCTCTAAAGAATTTGGAAGAAAGGTTTCTAAGACCTTGAGGGGTCATTTACTACTGTCTAGTAAACTCTTAGTCATGAGA
This sequence comes from Leopardus geoffroyi, assembly GCF_018350155.1. Classification (NCBI taxonomy): domain Eukaryota; kingdom Metazoa; phylum Chordata; class Mammalia; order Carnivora; family Felidae; genus Leopardus; species Leopardus geoffroyi. The sequence continues at coordinate 107,314,693 of NC_059329.1, forward strand.
CCCTTCAGGTGTATCAGTGGGCCATATGTTTGGGGGATGATCGATAACATATATCTTGGGGAGTGGGGTGGGTAGAGATAAAGGAAGTTTCCAAAGGGATTTTTTACAGGATCCTGGAGGTTGGGCTAATGTCAAGCTAGGGTTGCCTTTTGCCTCTAACAAACGGTGAACATTGAGGCAGCTAAGCTCTCAGAGGAAGATCACTCTGCCTGTCTCAAGTACTTGGCAATGGCTTGTAAGTTGTAAGGAAGTTTAATTTCTTTTTCTTTTTCTTTTGCCTTTGTTCTCCACATCATTCCTCCCTGAACAATTCTGACACTTAAATCTTTAAGTTGCTGAGGGTGGAAGGTCTCATCTTCTGTAACTTCTTCCTGCTGAATAGGGGTGTAGAGACGTTCCTACCTATGGGTCAACATTGGTCAGTTGGCGACTTCTACAAAAGGCAGAAAATATGGATCTTCCTGAGTGGAAAGGATCGTCTGTTGACTTGGAGTTATGGCAGTGAAGGAGTCTTGGCATCAGGCGGATAGATGTAGGGGTAAACAGCAAAACATGATTAGAATAACAAAAAGAAAAATAAGAGTCCTTTGATCGTTAACAAAAATCTTCCTCCGGTCCAGGAATTTAACCAATCATTAAAGGAAAGAGAGGGATCATTAAAAGTGCCAATTGAAGTATTCATGTCAGTTAGAAACCCAGAAATACTTTTGTGGTAATCTGGAATGTATACACAGCATTCTGTTTTTATGAGAGCACAAGTTCTGCCTTGCACGGCAGTTAAAACATCTAATGCCGTTCCATTTTGTAAAACTGTTTTCCACATTTGTGTTACTTCAGCATTTAATAGGTAAATGCTATTTTGAGTGTCATTCAGGGCTTTGACCATGTACTTATTAAAAGTTTCCATGTGCTAAATGACACCCTCCAGTTCTCAAAAGGAAATAAAGGTGGAATGTTAGGTGGTCATACAATGAAACACAGAATGTGCCCACCATTATGTTTAAATTTGGAAGGTTGGCTGGGTTGGTAATGGTTTTAATCATGCATCTATGCATCCAGGCAAAACCCAGAGTAGAGAGGCCTATCCAGCCTGGAGGGAGTCATGGCCACAAGTTAGAGTCACACAGCCATTGGGCCCTGTTAGGAGCCAGACATCTGATTCTGGGCCTCCTTGAGCTGCAGTCAGAATATTAGGGGCCGTGTGGTTTTGGAGGGCCACCTTCTGAATTTGTGGGTGACTATGAGTTGGGTCTGGATAAAGACAGTTGCTATATGCTTGGCTAAAGCCTCTATTTGCAATTTTACATCAATAGAAATGGCTCCTAGGACAAATATGGTTAAGGGATAAAACCGTCAAGAAGCCCTCTCTCTTTGGGGAGCATGAGTGGCTCAGTCAGTTGAGCGGCCGACTTTGGCTCAGGTCATGATCTTGTGGTTCGTGACTTTGAGCCCCGCATCAGGCTTGCTGCTTCAGATCCTCTACCCGCCCCCCCCCAACCCTCCTTCTCTCTCTCTCTCTCAAAAATAAATAAGCCTTTAAGAAAAAAAAAAAAAAAGAAGAAGAAGAAGAAGAAGAAGCCCTCTCCCTTTGAGGTTTAGCCTTAACAATATCCTAATTACAACTGGAATCACTGGCAGTTGGGAGATGATCTGTCTCAGGAGATGAGGACATTCCTAAGTGTATCATCTAATCCAATTATAGGGTAAGCGGGGCTGTCCATTATCACCACAAGTCATAGTTAACCCCATGGTGTGGGGTATACTCTGGCTTTTAAGGAGTGATTTTGTAATCCTAGACACATAGAATTGGTCAAGGTGATAGTTGAGTTATACAGTTGTTGGGGAATTCATCCCATTTTCTAGCTGCTCAAATAATCATATGCCCATGGGGTCCTGTTATTCCACAGAATAACAAGCACAAAGGTTATTTATACATGAGTCATTGTGGCAATTTCTCTGAAGTTGACTTCAAGTCGTCTAGTTTAGGCAAACAACAAACATTCAAAGACAATCAGAACTAGAATTTAGCATTTGCAAAGGTGTGTCATTGAAACATAATTTTGTTTCAGCCACCTGTATGGCTCGGTCAGTTAGGCATCCGACTCTTTATTTCAGCTCAGATCTTGATCTCAGGTTCGTGAGTTCAAGCCCCATCTTGGACTCTGCACTGGGCATGAAGCCTCTGAAAGAAAGAAAGAAAGAAAGAAAGAAAGAAAGAAGGAAGGAAGAAAGAAAGAGGAAAGAAAGAAGGAAAGAAGAAAGAAAGAAAGAAAGAAAGAAAGAAAGAAAGAAAGAAAGAAGGAAAGAAGAAAGAAAGAAAGAAAGAAAGAAAGAAAGAAAGAAAGAAAGAAAGAAAGAAAGAAAGATTTTTCTTTTTATAATCACCCTTATTTCCAGAGACAGCCAAATCAAGACTAATTCATTTGCAAAACAAGTCCAAATTTAACAAACCTGGCCTAATTATTTACATCAGTTCAACAAGAATAGTAACTGGTCATATAGATGTTGTTAAAATATGCTTTGCTAGAACTTTTCATACGTAGAATTCTTAGTAGCCCCTCTAGGCCAGAAGCTAAGCCAAGTACTTGCCATGAGACATGCCTACAAATATTTGCAGATTTGGGTGAATTCCTCTTCTTGAGGTCCCCAAAATATCCTGAGATTCCTGCACCTGCCAGGAAGTGACAATCTTTATTCACCCGGTAAGTGTGCCACAAACTCTTGTAAGCAAGGTATCAGGCCAACATTCCAGAGGGCTTTATTGGTTCCATAAGGTCAATCTTAATTCCTTAAGGCTGTTTGGTCCTATCTGGGTCTATGCATGTGTCTCAAATTTGACATTCCAGTCCAAGCCTTGGTGAAATAAACAATGTTTCCAATGGTGTCCTTTAACGAGAACAAATTCTTATTGAACTTATGCCACTAACCACGATTGCCATGGAGGAAGAAAACTCACTGAGACTTTTCTGAATTCTAGAGGGTTCAGGTAGAGAGGAAAGTTAAAAAGCTTCAATTCATTCATAAATGAATATTTTATCTATTTATGTAAGTCACAGATAAGAGAAAATTTCCTTAATCTGCAAGAGCAAACATTAGAGAACCAGCAATGTTTCAAACAAGAGTCACAAAATTATAAGCATCTTCCTCAATTTATTTAGTCCCATGTTACTAATTCTTGTTCAGTTTGAATGCAGCTTTTTCTGGAAATTCTTACCTATTTTAGTCCCCTGATCTTAAAGATATAAAAAACCTGTATTTGTCAAAAGCCCTTCTTATGAATCTCCTTGAAAGTGAAACTTATTTTGCAAGAGCATCAGAACAATAACTATAAATGACAAAAAATAAAAATAAAAAACCTTGGAAATGGACATTGTTAACGATCTGATATGAGAGTTCATTATGATGTAAATGACAAGGAAACTTAGTTATTTCTGTGACACAAACATAGAAACTGGTTTTCCTAGGCAAAGAGAAAATAACTTTATTTACATTTTCTTATCAAGGGCAGACAAACAATCCAAGAAAACATTGTCTTTTTAATAGACAGAAAGCAGAAATTTAATCTTATACTAGTGCATTTATTTTTATTTTTATCTTTAGAGAGAGAGAGAGAGAGGGAGACAGAGGGAGCACCAGCGGGGGAGAAAGGCAGAGGGAGAGAGAGAGCATCTTAGGCAGCCTCCATGCTCAGTGCAGAGCCCAACACAGGGCTTGATCCCACAACCCTGGGATCATGACCTGAGCCAAAATCAAGAGTCAGATGTTCAACCGACTGAGCTACCCAGGTGCACCTAAACCAGTGTATTTTTTAAATCCATTTATTTTGAGGCACCTGGATGGCTCAGTTGGTTAAGCGTTCCATTCTTGATTTCAGCTCAGGTCATGATCTCACGGTCATGAGATGGAGTCCCAAGTCGGGCTCCATGATGGGAGTGGAGCTTGCTTAAGATTCTCTCACCCTCTCTCTCTGCTCCTGCCCCACTCATTCTCTCTCCCCCTCTCTCAAGAAAATAAAATAAAATAAAATAAATAAAATCCATTTATTTCAACTTTAGTTCATCCTGACCATACATAAAATTCCTTTTCAATGATTTCCATTCACAAAACTCCTACAATTGTCTTTTGCATTCAGATTTTTCCCCCAAGCCATTTCTCTCCAAACAACCAGTCTCATTTTAGGACAAAATTACTTTCTTTTTCCTTCAACAAAAATGTATTCCCAATAGAAAACCCAGAAGTAGACCCACAACTATATAGTCAACTAATCTTTGACAAAGCAGAAAAGAATATCCCATGGAAAAAAGACAGTCTCTTCAACAAATGGAGTTGGGAAAACTAGACATCAACATGCAGAAGAATGAAAGTGGACCACTTTCTTACACCATACACAAAAATAAATTCAAAATGAATGAAAGACCTAAATGTGAGATAAGAAACCATCAAAATCCTAGAGGAGAACACAGGCATCAACCTCCTTGACCTCGGCTGGAGCAACTCCTTACTAGACATGTCACTGAATGCAAGGGAAACAAAAGCAAACATGAACTATGAGGCTTCATCAAGACAAAAAGCTTCTGGGAATGACTGGGTAGCTCAGTCGGTTAAGCATCTGACTCTGCATCTCACGGTTTGTGGGATGGAGCCCTGCATCGGGCTCTGTGTTGACAGCATAGAATCTGTTTGGGATTCTTTCTCTCCCTTTCTCTCTGCCCCTTCCTGCTATCTCTCTCTCTCAAAATAAATAAATAAACTTAAAAAAAAAAACAAAAAACTTCTGCACAGAGAAGGAAACGATCAACTAAACTAAAAGGCAGCCTATGGAATGGGAGAAGATATTTGTAAATGACATATCTGATAAATGGTTAGTATCCAAAATCTATAAGAACTTATCAAACTTAACACCCAAAAAACAAACTAGTTAAGAAATGGGCAGAAGACATGAATAGACACTTTTCCAAAGAAGACATCCAGATGGCTACAAACATATGAAAAGATGCTCAACATCAATCATCATCAGGGAACTACAAATCAAAACCACGATGAGATACCACCTCACACCTGTTAGAATGGCTAAAATTAACACAAGAAACAACAGGAAAAAGGGGAACCTTTTGCACTGTTGGTAGGAATGAAAACTGGTGCAGCCACTCTGGAGAACAGTATGGAGTTTCCTCAAAAAAACTAAAAATAGAGCTACCCTATGATCTAGCAATTGCAATGTTAGGTATTTACCCAAAGGATACAAAAATACAGATTTGAAGGGATACATGCACTCCAGTGTTTAGAGCATATTATCAACAATAGTCAAACTATGGAGAGAGTCCAAATGCGTCCATCGGCTGATGAACACATAAAGGAGATGTGGTGTGTGTGTAAGTCAGCCATGAAAAAGAATGAAATCTTGCCATATGCAATGACATGGAGGGAGCCAGAATGTATCATGCTGAATGGAATAAGCCAACCAGAGAAAGATAAATATCATATGATTTTACTCATCTGTGGCATTTAAGAAACAAAAGAGATGAACATATGGCGGGGGAAAGAAGGAAGGGAAACAAATCGCAAGAGACTCTTAACAATAGAGAACAAACTGAGGGTTGATGGAGAGGAGGTGGGTGGGAGACGGGCTAGATGGATGATGGGTACTAAGGAGAGCACCTGTTGCAATGAGCACTGGGTGTATGTAAGTAATGAGTCACTGAATTCGACTTATGAAACCAATATTGCACTGTATGTTAACTAACATTTAAATTAAAAAAAATAATCAGATAAAAATGTATTCCCATTCCTTACATCTTTCCTACACATTTTCTACTTTCCTACATACAGAATTGCTTCCCTTGTTTCCATCAGTCTTAATTACATTTAGCAGAATTTTAACTCTTAGAAACCTTAGTCTCCAGTGAAAACTAAGTAGTAACCAACTGTCAACTGTTACACCAGAATTCTTTGGATGGCAAATTTATGAGTCAATTAAGCACAAAGCATGTTTTCCAACATTCAGATATTCTTAGTTTCTTTGCAATAAGAAGTCAAAAGCAGAGAAATCTTATGTTCAGTAATCAATGCTTTAGTATATTATCTCCTTTGGAAAAGACTTAGATGTCCAATGAATTCAATCCGATTTATCATCCAAGCAAAGCTTCAAACTGTCTTAACAATTACCCAAGAAAACTTTAATATAGACAAAATCAACCATCATCTTAAGTCATCGTTTTGCCGGCAAACTGCAACAGAGATAACATGGGCTTATTTGACCTTCAGTAAGCCAGGGTAGAATAAAAATTTCATATGTAATGCTGGTAACTCTAAAGACATGTCTATATTAATTAACCCAACAAACTTAAATCAGTTTAAGTACCGAATTATGTTCCACCTAGGTCCACTTAAAAGTCAATGAATTTGTTCCCCATTGTCAGATTTTACCTGGGACACCAGTGGGAAAATCTGAAGTGGGTGGTGAAAGTCCAAGGGTCTTTGCTCCTTGACAGTGAGGGGAGGAGGAGCAGGAGTTGAGAGTGCCAGAGGCACCAAGGATGGTATAGGAGCCAGTTACGTAGGTATCACCCAAGGGGTGCAGAAACAGGAGGAGGGGGAGGAGGAGGCAGAAGATTCGAGGTGGTGCCAGAGGACAGAGAAAGAGGATTCCTTGTTCTAAAGTTTGTCAGCTCGGACAGATGAGCAGATGCCATATTTGTTTGCTTGCTTTTCCCTCAACAAATGGAATTAGGCAATCCATGTTGGGCCAGAGAACACAGGAAACTTCCCTCAAACAAAGGGAGTTTTAGCAGCTGCTTGGGAATATTCCTTAAAGTCCCTGGCCCGAGGTAGACTAACCACAGTTGGCTCCAATTATCATAGTCATTAACCGGGGAAATGAATGAGGAAGCCCTACATCTATTAGGAGGAGGAACAGTGAAAGAAGGTCAGCGTCCCCTTCCTTTGGCCCCCAGATGAGAACCTGTGTTTCCTCCAGCAACCTGGATTCTATCAGGAGGAGGCCTATTTAATTATCATCCAGTACGTAAGAAGGGAGTTTATCAGCCAGGTTTGTGGCCAAACACAGTTTGCAAGGGTACCTTAGATTGGGGTCATGATTTAGGGCCATGAAGTCCTGGACATAGAGTATCTCAGTCCATTTGCCCCATTTCCTGCAGAAGAGATCTGACAGATAATCATACTAAGGTCATGCAGTGTTACCGAAGATCAGACTTTTTAACTTTTACAATATGAATTATTTCCAGTGGGTTAAAAGGCATCCCAAGGGAGAGTCCTTGAGAACCAAAGAAGAAGGCTAGAGAAGGTCCATTATCCAAAAAACTCCCCCTGACTCCAGGGTGGCATCCCACGTGCAGGATATGCCAGAGGTTCCTGGTGTCAAAGTAACCCAAGGCATCCCTCAAACGAAATCACTACTGATCGCCATCCTGCCTGCCATAAAGGCCTGGTAGGAGGGATTGCCAACATCCCTCCACTTCCCTGTTGCACCCTAGGCTGCAAATGGGTGCTGGTGAATGGACCGACATACTGTATTGTGCCATGCCATGAAGAACCTGCTGTTTTTAACCCATGGAGAACACTAGAAAAGTTTTACAAAGGAAAATTACCCAGTTTTGTAATTTAAGTAGTTAGTAGGGGACATTGACAGAAATCAGTAAAGACAGAAATGAATCATGGTCTAAGCAACGTTCTAACACACGTGGTCTTCACGGCCGATTTCCCTAGGAAATCGTCCCCAGTTGGGTTTTAAGGCTCGGAGTCCAGATGAGAAGACTCAGGCTGCACATTGGGCACCAAAATGATGGGAAATGTTGGGGTCCGGGAGTGAACAGTCAAGAGAGAATTCTTGAGATGTCTCTGGTACAAAAAGGACGGTTTTATTAAAGCACGGGGACAGGACCCATGGGCAGAAAGAGTTGCACCCAGATTGTGAGCAGCGACTGATTATATACTTTCAAGTTGGGAGGGGGTTAGGGATAGTGTAAACCTCTAAGGAATTTGGAAGCCAGGTTTCCAGGATCTTGAGGGGCTAGCAGTTGTTAGGAATAGGTCATTTACTACAACCCAGTAAACTCTTAGTCGTGAGACCCCTCAGATGTATATCAGAGGGCCCTATGTTTACAGGATGATTGTTAACATATATCTTTGTGGGGGAGAGAGAAAGGAAGTTTCCAAAGGGAGTTTTTACAAGATCCTGGAAATCAGACTAATGTCAAACTAAGGTTGCCTTTTGCCTCTAGCAATGTATTGACATTGAGGCAGCTGAGCTCCTTGAGGAAGGTCACTCTGCCTGTCTGTAAGTTGTAAGGAAGCTTGATTTCTTTTTCTTTTGCCTTTGTTCTCTACATCAGCTGTGATGTTCATCTTTGCCACCACATAGCGGATTCTGCCTGAAAACAAACCCAAGGCAGAAGATCGAACCCGGAGATGGAGAGATATGACATTCCTGAAAATATCATGTGTGCTCCTGAATCCAGCGATGCCTGAAGTCAGCTCGGGGTTTTTCTGATACGTGGGCCAACGTTTTCTCTTTTTCACTTGACCCAGTTTGCATTTGGTTTCTATCGTCTGCAATGGAAAAGTTCTAAATGATGCAGGAAACAAGCAGGGGTCAGATCATGAAAGACTCGTATGTAATAAGTTTGGACTTTATCCTGGGGTAACTGGGAACCAAGCAGGGGGAAAGCATGGTCCCTCTTACAGAAATTGTGGAGCCCATTCTTCTGCCCGAGGCCAAAACCAGATCCACTACGTTATATTGGTCCTCGAATCCCCAAATCCCATCACTGTCAACGTTATCAGAGGTAGACTGTAAATCGAAAGACTTTAATGACTGCTGGTACCACTCCCTGGGCAACTAACCAAGCAGCTAATAAAAGTAGGTATGGGGGCAGGGTGCCTGGGTGGCTCAGATGGTTAAGCAGCAGACTTCGGCCCAGGAGCCTGCTTTGGATTCTGTGTGTCCCTCTCTCTCTGCCTCTCCCCCACTTGTGCTCTCTCTCTCTCTCTCTCTCTCTCAAAAGTAAATAAACATTTTTTAAAAAAAAAGGCTGAGGGGCGCCTGGGTGGCTCAGTCGGTTGGGCGGCCGACTTTGGCTCGGGTCATGATCTCGCGGTCCGTGAGTTCGAGCCCCACGTCGGGCTCTGTGCTGACCCGCTCAGAGCCTGGAGCCTGTTTCGGATTCTGTGTCTCCCTCTGTCTCTGACCCTCCCCCGTTCATGCTCTGTCTCAAAAATAAATAAACGTTAAAAAAAAAAATTTTTTTTTTTTAAAAAAGGCTGAAAAAAAAAAGTAGGTATGGGGGCACCTGAGTGGCTCAGTTGGTTGAGCATCTGACTTTGGCTCAGGTCATGATCTCGCAGTTCGTGAGTTCAGGCCCCACATCAGGCTTGCTGCTGTCAGTGCAGATCCTGCTTCGGATCCTCTGTCCCTCCCCTGCTTGCACTCTGTCTCTCTCTCAAAAATAAATAAACATTAAAAAAAAAAAGGTAGATATGGCTAGGGGCACCTGGGTGGCTCAGTTGGGTAAGCATCCAACTCTGGATTTGGGCTCAAGTGATGACCTCGGGGTTTGTGAGATTGAGCCCCACATCGGGCTCCACACTGACAGCACAGAGCCCACTTAGGATTCTTTCTCTCCCTCTCTCTCTGCCCTACCCCCACTTGTGCAAACGTGGATTGATAATGGACCCAGGCGAAGCAGGAAGGAATTTCATCTGAAAAGATAAGTTGAGAGCCATGCAAATGGGCAGGGGGATGTCTTTTTAGATACAGATTTATACTTACTGCCTCCAGAAATTTTGACAGTGGGGGTTGAAAGATGTGCTTACTTAAGAAGAAACCTAACAAGGGAACCAGCGGGCAACCCACCACACTCATCTCTGCTCTGGGTGCCAGAGGCCATCACCCAGAGCTTGCCGGCCTGGCAGGAAGTGAACATCAGCGACCTTCCCACTGAAGCCCAGGACCCACTCTGGACAACAGGATGCAGGAAGGAACACAGAAGCAAAATCTCCCCCTGTGGAAAGGGGTGGAGCCTTCCTTAGGAAGAAAGAAGTTGTCTTACTCAGAGACTGACAAGGAAGTTCATGTGCACACGCAGGGTGAACCTGATCACCGGAAAGCAGTCAGAAGAGAACCATCCATCAAGACAAAGATGGGAAGAAGTCTCGAGTCACATACTACTTCTCTGTGGGACACAAGGGAAGGTTCACGTGAGCCAGAATTGTAACCTTCGCTCCCTTTAGAATGTAAATTCCTCCTGAAAATGGCCTAATTCGGTGTTTTGCAAACTTTCTGTATGTGTAGGAATCACCCATAGGGCTTGTTACAAGTGTAGCTTCCTGGAATCCTTCTATAGGTTCTGATTTTGTAGAAAAAAGTGGACAGCTGTTGTCTTATACCCTCAGTATCCTTCACCCTGTCTTTGGTACCCTTTGGGGAAACAGAACGAGAGACGTTTGTTCGTTCATCAGCTCCCATCCCTATTGGTCACTGATGGTTCCCTAGGCCACCCCCTTTTAGGATGCACATGTGTTAGCGCTGAGTAAGGTCCCACAATGTCTCCCACTGGGGTGTCAGAGGAACCCCAGAGCAAAAAGTGAAAGGTACAAGGTGCAGGCAAGGGGCAATCAGGTTGTGCCTACATGAAGTTGACAAAGCCTGCCTAGGACGGGCTATAGCTGGGGGCGCCTGGGTGGCTCAGTCGGTTGAGCGTTTGACTTCACCTCAGGCCATGATCTCACGGTTCGTGAGTTCGAGCCTCGCGTCGGGCTCTGTGCTGACAGCTCAGAGCCTGGAGCCTGCTTCGGATTCTGTGTCTCCCTCTGCCCCTCCCCTGCTCACACTCTGTCTCTCAAAAATAAATAAACGTTAAAAAAGTTGTTGTTGTTGTTGCTGTTGTTTTAAAGCACTGGTTGTAGCTTGGAAATGAGGTGTGGCTGAGAAGATCTGAAGTTACGCACAAGACTGTTCCTGGAAAGTCTGCTTCCAGAATTCTCGGCACCACTCCATTCAGTCCAGTCTACTACAAGAGGATTCAGGGAATGAGATCCATCCGTTACCTTCCTCATCTATCCCCTTCTCGATTTCTCTCACCTACCCCCAGCATTCTGCCCACTCAGTGACACTGAAGTCACTGAGGGCCACCATCGATAAGTGGTCACACTAGTGGGGATTTGAACCCACACAGATTGTCTCCAGTGCTTGGGATTTTTACCACTTAACCTATAAAACAATGTCAAGGGAAGAAAGTCCAGGGTGGGTGGCATCCAAGTTCAGGGAGAAAGAAAACCAAAACTGCTTAGAGACGTCTAGTGTGATCAAGGAGGTAGGTAGATAGACCACCAAAAGCACAACGGACCAAGGGGAAAAGAGAGAAACTGGCTGACACCGACATTAAAAACATTTGTGCTGTGAACAATACCTCTGAGAGTAGACGGAAGGAGCAGCTGGGTGACTCAGTCAGTTGGGCACCTGACTCTTGATCTTGGCTCAGGTCATGATCTCATGGTTTGTGAGCTGGAGCCCCACATTGGGCTCTGTGCTGCCAGAGCAGAGCCTGCTTGGGATTCTCTCTCTCTCTCTCTCTCTCTCTCTCTCTCTGCCCCTCCCCAGCTTCCACATGTGCGTGCGCCCTCTCTCTCTCTCCAGATAAATAAACACTTTCTAATAAAAGAAATATTAAAGAGAGAGAGAGAGAGTAGAAGGAAAAGCCACAGAATAGAAAATATTTACGAATCACATGAGAGATAAGGGTCTAGCATCCAGAATATATAATGAACTCTTACAACTCAACAATACAAAGACGAATAAACCCAATTTAAAAATGAGGCAAGGATTTGAATAGACATTCTCCCAAAGAAGATATACAATTATGAAAAGATGTTGGGGCGCCTGACCGACTCAGTCAGTAGAACCTGCAATTCTCGATCTTGGAGTCATGAATTTGAGTCCTGTGGGGGGGGGGGGGCAGAATTTACCTTTAAAAAATGTTTAACATCATTAGTCATTAGGACAATGCAAATCAAACCTCTGAGATATACCACACAGCTGGCAGGATGGCTATACTGTAAGCGATGGACGATAACAAGCGTGGGCAAGGTTGTGGAGAAATCGGATCTCTCCTACGTTGCCGGTGGGAACGCGGGGCGCAGCCGCTGTGGAAGCACATTTTGGCAATTCCTCAAAAAGTTCAACGTAGAACTAGCATATGACCCAGCAATTCCACTCCCAGGTTCATACCCAAAAGAACTGAAAACAGATGTCCAAATAAAAACTTGTGCACGTATGTTCACAGTAGCAACATAGCCAAAAGGTCGAAACGACTCAAATGTCTATCATCAAACAAAACGTGGTATGTATCTACAACTGAATATGGCCCAGCAAAAAAAAGAAATGAAGGACTGGGCGCCTGGGTGGCTCAGTGGGTGAAGCGTCTGACTTCGGCTCAGGTCATGAGCTCTCCGTTCCTGAGTTGGAGCCCCACAGGGGGCTCTGGGCTGACAGCTCAGAGCCTGGAGCCTGTTTCAGATTCTATGTCTCCCTCTCACTCTCTGCCCCTCCCCTGCTCACACTCCGTCTCTCTCTCTCGCTCTCTCTCAAAAATAATAAAATAAACATTAAAAAAAAAAACCACTGATACATGTTAGAGGAATGAACTTGGGAAACATTTTGCTAATTAAAAGCCAATCACACGCAAAAAAGCCAATCACAAAAGGCCAATACTGTATGATTCCCTTTATACGAAGTGCCCAGAATATGCAAATGTATCTAGACAGTAAGTAGATGGGGGGGGGGGCGGCGATGGACAATGAGTAGTGACTGCTAGCGGGTATGGGGTTTCTTTTAAGAGGAGCGAAAATGTTCTGAAATCATACTGTAGTGATGTAGATTGCACATGGAATTGTACGCTTTAGATGCGTGAATTGTATGGAATGTAAATTATATCTCCTAAAGCTATTTTTAATAACCTGAATGCCCCACATGCCAGGAAACCCCTCTGTCACCCGGGCAAACCAAGAAGGCTTGTCCCCCTCATGCCACCCTCAGCCCTATAACATTTAAAAAATAATAATAACCAGGGCGTTGGGGAGAGAACACAAGGTCTGGAAGCATTAGCTTGTTGTGGCAACGCTGCGTAACAAACCCTGAAACGCAGTGATTTACGAAAGCAAGAGTTTATTTCTTGCTCACGGGTCTGTGGGTCAACGGCGCCTCTCCTAGGCCAGCTGGGCGCGGGCGCACTTGGGTGTCTCCCGTTCCAGGACCCAGGCTGGAGGGGCAGCGTGCTCTTGTCATGGTGGACAGCACATGCCAGGAGGGGCCAACCCACAGCACGCAAATACCCACAAAGCCTCGGCTAGGATATCGCTTACTTCACGCTAGCTCACTCTCTCCTGGCCAGGGCAAGTCACGTTGCCAAGCCCAAAGTCAGTGGGATGGGAAGGTATTCCCCGCCTAGTAAGAGGCACTGAAAAGTCTCAAGGTAAGGAGGCTGGGCGTGTAATCTTACTACAGGGGGAGTGAAATAGTTGAAAACAAGCCAGTTCACCACAGCTACTGGGCCAAATACTTGTCATTCCTGCCTTATGAGACATTTGTCTAATGTCTGCTGCATTGGGATCTTTTTTTCCTTTAGTAGGAATTACTATCCTTAAAATCGCGATTCTACAAGTAAAACTACAGACGCGAAAAACTACAGATGGAAAAAAAACTTTAAGATGTGAAAATGAGCCATAATCCCACCATCCAGGGTTAACCAACGTTAATAGCTTCCTGTTCATTCCTGCATATATGGAACCACACTGGTGCTTTTTCTAACATAATCAGGATCACGATATACATAGTTTTGTAATCTCTATTGCCAGTTAAAATCTCATGAATACCTTTCTATATAAAAACATAGATCGGGGTGCCTGGGGGGGGCTCAGCCGGTTGAGCATCTAGCTTCAGCTCAGGTCACGGTGTCACGGTTCTCGAGTTCGAGCCCCGCGTCGGGCTCGCTGCTGGTAGCACTCAGACTGCTTAGGGTCCTCTGTCTCCCTCTCTCTCTGTCCCTCCCCCACTCACACTCTCTCTCTCAAAAATAAATAAAACATTTTTAAAACATAGATCATATTTCTTCTTAGAAAAATATTTTTTAATGTTTATTTTTGAGAGAGAGAGAGAGAGAGAGAGAGAGAGCAGGGGAAGGGCAGAGAGAAAGGGAGACACAGAGTCTGAAGCAGGCTCCAGGCTCTGAGCTGTCAGCACAGAGCCCGACGCGGGGCTCGAAGTCATGGACCAAGAGATCATGACCTGAGCCAAAGTCGGACATTCAACCAAGTCACCCAGGCGCCCCTAAAAAATAATTATTCTAATGTTTGTGTGAATTGTAGAGTGCTTACAACATTTTGCATGTGTTAATGAACATTTTCATCAATCATTCTGTTATCACAACACATTTAGTTCTGTTTCTCATGTTTACTTTTTTTTTTTTTTTTAGAGTGAGAAAGAGAACTCGAGTGGGGAAGAGGGGCAAAGAGAGACAGAGAGAATCTGAAGCAGGCTCCACACTCAGTACAGAGCCCGACACGGGGCTTGATCCCACGACCCTGGTCATGACCTGAGCTGAAATCAAGAATTGGACGCTCACCCAGCTGAGGCACCCAGGTACCCCCCCTTCAGGTTTACTTTTGATCTGTATCAATGTTATTCCATTTTTTGCTCCAACAAAATCACAGCCTACGTGTTTGCTGGTTTGCACACTTAACGTTATTTCATAAACGCTTTTCCAGGTTGTTACAATCTGGATTATCTATTCTTTTTGGTGCTAACACACCATCATTTGTTAGCCGGTTCCTGTTGTTAGACATTGTGGTTATTTCTAGTATTTTACTATTGTATTCATTCATCCCCAAAATTCTCGTTGCATTGATTGGCTGAGGGTTTTGCTTGTTTTTTGTTTTTGCCTTCTTTTCTCCCATTCTTCCCCTCAGATCAAGCAGAGATGGCCCAGTTGTTGGCATTTTCCAACCGCTGAGTTCAGTAATGTTTCAGCAGTTCGGGAGAGGTGGTTTACTGCTATAGATTTACATAGTTCATAGCCACTGCCCTATATAGTTATTGATAGCTGTCCTCAGTAGGAATGGCTTCCAGAAATTCTCTTGCCCACTAACCTCATTCAGCTCATTTACTGGCACCAAAGTACAGGACCAGAAGTCATTTGGTGATATGAGTGTGTCCTACAGAGGCCAGCACAGAAGCACATGTGGCCAGTGGAGGGGAAAGGAGGTTTGAAACATAGAGTTACAAGCTTGTCTATGGAAATAGCGACCATATCACCTGCTATTTGGGAAAAGCCTATCTATAAGGAGAAAATAAAGCTGATATACAGAAAGAGGCAGAGGCCAGAGGTGAAAAGAATGTCCTAGTGGCATTCATTTCCTGGGTCCAGTTATCCCCAGAGCCTGCCCGTGTCCCTGCTCTTCCCATGATTGGGTATTCAGCCCTTCCTTGAAATCCAAGAGTCAACAAATCCATTTTGTTTGAGCTACTTTGAGTTGACATTTTTGCAACAAGAGCCCTGACATACAGGCTCCAAGGTGCTACCACAGCCCCTGGGCCCATGCTGGAACTAGAAAGATGGACAGAAAGATGGACCTGCCCTCCAGGAGCCCACAGCCCACAAGGGACTGAGGCATGAAAACAAACCATCACAGCGTGCTGTGCCCTTATGCCCATTTCATAGTAGAGCTGTCCCAACTGAGTCCAGAGCCAAGGGAAGGGGACATCTGACTACCTGCAAGAACTGAGTAAAATGTCACCCAGGAGTAAGAGTGTCCTAAGTTTTAAGGATTGAGTAGTTCAAGTGGCAAACGCTGCTGTATCTGCCTTGAGTCATTATTTTTCTTCTTTTGGATGACTTCAGGGTAACTCTTGGCAATGGGATTACTGAGCCGAAGAGCATGGACGGATATTTATTACGGCTTTTGCTGAAGGCCACTACAAAATGCCAAGTTAGGAGCAAAGCCACACATGCACCCGCTTTCTTAGTCATCAACGGCCCTCTCCACATTTAGAGCTCCTTTATTTCCTGCAGCACCCCATTCACTGTCCCCACTCAGCACAGAGGCTTAAAATGCCACCAATAGTAAAAGCTGTACCCAAAGGAAATGCTTCATCCCAGCTTGGGCCTCTGGCCCAGGAGACATTACGGAGAGTAGCCTGGAGCAGCGAATTGCTGGAAACAGACAATTCGCCCCCAACTCTCCTATCTCCAGGCTGCCCTTCCTGTTTTAGGAATCTCATATTCCAAAGCCAAATTCACAAAGTCCAAAGACAAGTTACAGATGTCCTTATCTAGGAAATGCCTACCCGCTCTCCTCCGCGTGGTGCTATCTCCACAATAGAGATTCCGCAAGCTCTCATTTGGCTCTGACTATGCAGCCGGTGGATGAGAATTCCACCTAAGATGGTCCGGAGCTCCCTCTCAAGTGCTCGGTGCAGAGAGGGCTGGCTCAGCAGCAGGTGTGACAGGGGGAAAGAGCCCTGGTTTTGCAGTGGGACGGAATTGCTCTGTGGCTTGCAAGCTGCTTGACCTCAAAGGACTGATTTCTCTCAGATTTGATTTCTTCATGTACATATCGGAGCTAATAATATCTACCCTTTTGTTCATTTAATATGTGAGCGCTTGGGTGGCTCAATCAGCGAAGCATCTGACGTTGGCTCGGGTCATGATCTCACGGTTGATGGGTTCGAGACTCGCATCGGGCTCTGTGCTGACAGCTAGGAGCCTGGAGCCTGCTTCAGATCCTGTGGCTCCCTCTCTCTCTGCCCCTCCCCCGCTTTGTCTCTGCTTCTGTCTCTTTCTCAAAAATAAACAAACATTAAAACAAAACAAAACAAAACAAAACAAAAACCCAGTACTTCAAGTTCACAGAGAAGCAGAACAGAACTGTAATGGAAAGAGCAGGGACAGGACAGGCAGAGCCAGAGCTGAGTCCTGCTTTTGCAACAAACCATGTTTCATTAAATCTAGGATATCGTGCTAGCAGGACAAGACATTATTTTATGTATCCTTACAAAAAAAACTCTGCCAGGGGCGCCTGGGTGACTCACTCGGTTAAGCATCCGACTCTTGATGTCGGGTCAGGCCATGATCTCACGGTTGGGGAGTTCAAGTCTCCCATCAGGCTCTGTGCCGCCGACAGCAAAAAAAGCCTGCTTGGGATTCTCTCTCCCTCCCTCCCTCCCTCTCTCTGCCCCTCCCCTGCTCCACGTCTTTCCCTCAAAATAAATAAGCATTGAAAAGAAAAAAACTCTGCCAAATTCTGACACGATTTCTCATATTGTATTGTATTTTATAGTTCAAGATCTCTTCCAGACTTACTGATACTTTCACAGAGACATTTATCATATTTGTCTTCATATACATAAAAATGAAAATGTATGCAAATTAAATTGGCTAAGGTTGTCAAGGCCCTCCAACCAAAGACCACCAGGAACACAGCTGTTATCAAAAAAAAAAAAAAAAAAAAAAAAAAAAAAGGTTAGGTTTACTTAACTTGCTGCTGTAAAGGAGAACGTACCCTAGAGGAAGTCTTCATAGGAGTCTCTTTACGTTGGGGCTTGTGTTCCACGGTTCTGTGGAGGACTTAGGGAAGTGGGGACCAGTTCTGGATTGAATGCTGTCAAAAAGCAGAGGCATTTTAGAGACTGAGTATCCTCTAGGAAGCAGGAGGATGTAAGCAGGGTTAGTGTTATCTCCGATCTGATAAAGAAGCAGCGGGGCGCCTCGGTGGCTCAGATTGGTTGGGCTTCCAACTGTAGTTCAGATCATGATCTCACAGTTCAAGCGGGTTCCAGCCCCGCGTCAGGCTCTGTGGTGACAGCTCGGATCCTGGAGCCTGCTTCAGATTCTGTGTCTCCCTCTCTCCGTCCCTCCTCCAGCTCGCGCGTGTGCGCGCGTTTTCTCTCTCTCTCTCTCTCCTCAAAAATGAATAAATATTACCAAAAAAAAAGCAGCAGCAATCACTGAGTCATCTTTGTGGTCACAAAGTGGCCTCACCTATGTCTCATTCTAATTCTGCTGGTAACATCACAGTCTGATTATCAGAAGGGCGATCTTAAACTTTCTCGATATCCTGAAAACTTCACAATGATGTCCATGATAGAAAGCATTCCCATTCCAAGGATGTTAAAATGTAGGGAAAATGCTCACCTTAGACTTGATGAAATAGGATTCTTGCTATATTACCCTGGGCAAATAATTTAACCCTTTAAGCCTCAACTTCCTGCTCTGTAAAATGGGAACAATACCTTGTACCACTTAAGACTTGTGAAGACAAAGTGCCTGGTATAATATTGGGTGTATCACTCGGGGTCCAACGGGGAAAACAGGAACCACTCTACCTGAAACAAAGAACTTAATGCAGGGTATTGGTGACACCTGTGAGGGAGGGGGGTTGGAAGGACTGGGAAGTCCAACAGGGGACAGGGAGGCATCCCGGAGATTAGCAAACACAAGAAGCTCCCCAGCACTCCTTAACTGGAGGGACAAATGGAGGAGTGTTTGGTCTGATACGGTGTCATTTTAAGATGCATTTCCAGGGTCAGACATTTTCCCAGCTGAAATGTCACCAGAGCTCCCACAGCAGAGGGAGATGCCCATAAAAGCTCCCCCAAAGTAGGATTATGATGCCGCAGTGTCATGGCAACTGGACTCTGGTCTTGGGGCTCTCAAAGATTTGTGTGACCTTGGGGAGGCTCAAAATCTCTCGACTCACATTTAAGTCATGGAAATCAACACCATCGGGGTGGTCTGCGTGTGCCCACACTCCACTTGGCTTTTCCTTCTTTGCATCCCCTTGTCCAGAAGGTTCCACAATGTTTTCTGAGAGAAAGGATGAGATAGTCTAAGAAAGCAGATAAGGTGCCCAAGGTCACAAGGCTGGCAAAAATCCGAAGGAATTCAGTCTCCCCACCCCACCCCACCCCCGCCCTCTTTCCTTCCCACGCCGAGGCCCCGCTCACTGCCCCGCCGGTTCTTTTCCCGCCCGGGGCATCTTCTGGCGGAGGAAGGTGTGTGCCAGGAAAGGCAAAAGCGACCCCGAACACAACCCCAGGGCACCCGGTAGCGCTCCGGACGCCCGCAAGCGTGCCCGACCTGCAGCTCGAGGGAGGGCGCCCCCCGCCCACGGGGTCTGGGGGCCTCTCCCGCCCGCCGGCAAGCCCCGCCTCCGCGCCGGAGGGCGGCCGGGAGCCCGCGGCCCTCCCCGCGGCCCTCCCCGCAGCCCTGCGGGTCCCCGGGAGGCTAGCGGAGCCGCGTGCCCGGGGCGGGGCCACGCGCGATTGGCCGCGCGGGGTCGGGGGCGGACCCGCGGCGGGCCGGTCGGGCGGGCGCCGACAATGAGCCTCCATAAAAGGGAGCGGCGGGGGCCTGGGGCCCCGGATTGAGCCCTCCCCGCCCGGGGTCCCGACGCGCTCGGTCTCGGGGAGGCCCGGACGCGTCCGTCGCAGGCCGGGCGGTGAGCGGCGGGCGGCGGGGAGGGGGCTCCGCGGAGCGGGAGGCGGCCCCTGGCTGCGCGCCCGGCGTCCGGCGTCCGGTCACCGCGATTCCCACCCCCTCCCGGCCGCACCATGGCCCTGAAGGCCGAGGGCGCCGCGCTCGACTGCTTCGAGGTGACGCTCAAATGCGAGGAAGGGGAGGACGAGGAGGAGGCCATGGTGGTGGCCGTAATTCCGCGGCCCGAGCCGATGCTCAGAGGTGAGGATGGAAGGGAACCCCGCTTCCGCGGCCCGGGGCCGGGCCGGGCGCCCCCTCCCCTCCCCCTCCTCAGTCAGGGGTTCCGCCGCCCCCTCCCCCTCCTCAGTCAGGGGTTCCGCCGCCCCCTCCCCCTCCGGCCTGGGGCCCGGGTGAGCTCTCGCTCCGCCCCCTCCAGGGGTTGGAATCTGGGGCCTCCCCGAATTCCCTCTCCCCCGCCCCCGTCCAGGGTCTGGAGCCTTCGATCCACACCCGGCGCGCTCCGGATCTTCCGGTGCCCGAGCGCCCCCTCGCCCGGGCCCAGCACCGGCGGCCGCGGTCTCCCGCCCCGCGGGGAGAGAGGCAGACATGGGGCCAGGCTGTGTTCTAGGCCGAGGGGCAGCGAGGCCTCCGGGCCGGAGGCTGGGCGCGGCAGCCTGGTGTCCGGAGAGATCCCGAGGATGCCGCTCCCCAAGAGGAGGATTTTCAGGGCCGTCTACGCAGAAAGCTTTCCTGGTCCCCCAACCCCCCTTGCATCCCAGGCCTTCCACTTGCGTAAGCCACAGGTGTCAGATTCTAGCGCTTGAGGGGTGAATGAGATTGCGTACAGCCTACTCCGTTTAGGGAAAGACGTGCTTTCGAGGGGTACCCTCAGCCACGCAGGAAGGAGATGGCCTTGGGAGGGGCTTTGAGGAACAATCTCGGAACACTTGGTTTCCCCTCCCCCTTTCCCAGTTTCTTTAGTCCGCAGAATCTTGCAAACCATTAAAAAACAAAGGGTCATCTTCCTGGAAAACTTAATATTCGTGAAAATGCAAAAAAAAAAAAAAAAATTTTTTTTTTCATGCGAATGCAAATATCTCTTCATCCTCAGATACCTGTTCCCAAAGCGGGGACTGTACCCCAAAAGAGATTGAATTGAGAGCAAGGCCATTCATTTAACCGCAGCAGAGCTTGCTGTCTCCCTGCACTGTCTCTCCTTTTTGGAATCTGGAGAGTTATAAAACGAGTCAGGGAAGTAAAGATCACTACCCTTCTCAGAGCTTTGCATGGAACAGAGGTTCTTTCCTTGCTTTTGCTGGTATTTATTGAATGCTGGATGCCAGGGTGTCTCAGTTGTCCTGACAACCGTGCAAAAAGCACCCTATTCCCCACTGTTAGGGGTGAGGAAGAAGTCCGGAGAAGTTAATTCATTCAACAGGTCTTTGTCAGGCGCCTACTGTAAGTCAGGTTTTAGACTGGGCGCGCTAAAATGGCCGCAAAGAAAGAGGGAACGTTTTTTCTGGAACGTATATATAAATGAGTGACCAAGGACAGACAGACAAATGCATCGTGTGTCAGGTGGAGATAAGTGGTTCAGAGAACACTAGAGCAAAGAGGGGAGAAAAGAGAGCGAGGGCGTTTTATTTGGAATATCAAGTGGTCAGGAAAGGCTTCTCTAATAAAGTGAATTTTGAGCACAGGCCCAAAGGAAGAGAGGGAATGAACCTTGCAGATAATTGGAAAGCATCTTAGGCAGACGGCATCCTAAGTGTAAATGTCCGAACGCAGAAGCTTTTTGAAAGAGTTGGGGTAAGGGGGAGAAAGGATGGATTCAAGGTTTTTGGCCAGAGCAGCTGAAAGGACGGGCCTCCCACGCACCGAGACGGGAAGGCTAGGACGCAGGCGCGTGCAGCTAGCGAGTTACGGTTTCAACGAGGTCAGTTAGAGATGCCACACAAGTGGTGTGGTCAGATAGGCATCAAAAACGTGCGTTTAGATTCCATGGGAGAGTCTGGCTGGAGGTACAAATACCAGAGTCGTCAGCAGGCAGACAGTGGGAAAGAGGTAGACAGAAGGGGTCCAAGAACTAACCAAATGGGGGGGCTCTCCAGTGGTTCCAGGTTAGAGACTGAGTCAGTCCCTCATCACACATTTTTTTTTTTTAACGTTTATTTATTTGGAGAGAGAGCAGGGGAGGGGCAGAGCGAGAGAGGGAGAGAATCCCAAGCAGGCTCTGCACTGTCAGCACAGAGCCCAAGCCAGGGCTCGTTGCTGTGAACCGTGAGATCATGATCTGAGCCGAAATCAAGAGTCTACATGCCAAGCACTGTTCTTGATGCTGGAGATACGGGTGTGACCCATCAGAAGTCATGCCGTTCTGGAGCCTACAGTCCAGTGGGGGAGACAGAGTGCACAAGTAAAACACGGGTTAGGCCAGGTGATGGGGGGCTGAGGAGTGAAGGGGAGTGGAGTGCTCGGGGGGAGGGGGGAGGGGACGGACAGATGGCAGCTTCCTGCGGGGAGCAGAGAAGGCCTCATGAGAAGACGGTTCTTCAGCAGCGCCCCGAAAGAAGCAGGAGCCGAGCAGGCACCTGAGAAGATGAAAAGGAAGCAGCACAAGTGACTGGAAGAGAGTCCCAGGGAAGTACGAGATGAACCCACAGGAGGCGATGCCCGGAAGCCAAGTGGCAAAAATCAAGATGGAAGAAGCGATGAGTCCGAAGGTGAAGCTTAAGGACCAGCTGCTGGGTTTAGCATTGCTGACCTTGACGAGGGCTGTTTTGGAGGAATGGTGGGAAAGAGCCCGATGGCAACCAAGAGGTCAAGGCTCCCGTTCACAGTCACGTGGGACATAGGACCTGGATCTTCTGAGTCCTGGCCAGTTCTCAGACCCATACCGAATGCCACCGCTCACGTGCATCCCTAGGTGTTGGGGCCTCCCGTGTTTGTGTCCCATCCCATCTTACCTGAGAAGGTAAGAGAGAGGTGCGGCCAGGAGAGGCCACAAGGATTCCGCAGAAGCACTGAGCTGCCAGGCTAACGTGGGTCGAGGCGCAAACGGTTTCTGCCCTGCCACAGCTTGTGGTCCATGTGCACGAAGAGTGGATGGGAGGCAGACCAATGAGATCACACCTGCAGGTGCTCTGGAAAGGGATCGTGACGGGATAGGATGGCCTTTGGAAGGTGCCTCGCCAGGTAGAGAAACGGGCATGCCTCTCCTTCACCGACTGAAGGCTCACCAAGCATCTCCTTTGTGCCAGGCCCTGTGGGGACAAGAAGATGATGACACTGACCGATCTTGTCCTCCAGAGAGGATGCACAGTGGTCTGGAAGTCAGGTCGGATACAACCAGCTGCCAGGGGTGGGAGGTCGGGAGACAGTCCCAGGAGTAGCTTTTCGAGCAGGGCCGTGAAGGAAGTAGAAGAATTTGTCAGACTGGTCAGGATGGTCTGGACAGTTGTCCCAAGGCCGAGGACATGCGGGAACACAGCCTGTTGGAAAAATCTGTGGTCCGAGACCAGATTGAGAGAAGATCCAGAGTGAGAAAGCAGAATGCCAAGGCACACGGGTTGTGTTTAATACGGTCAGTGCCTCGCGGGCTGCAGGGGAAGGGAGAAAGAGAGACTTTGGGGAGGAGTGTTCTTCCCCTCCCCACCCCCCACTGCTCCACCAAGTTTGGGGAGTCATGTTGTGAGTATTTCAGGCCGTGGGGCACTTTTACTGATAGCACTCTCTGGCACCTCTCCCTCTGCAGTGGCCCAGCAGGAAAAGACCCCACCACCTAGGCCCAACCTGCTGGAGGCGGGCGGCGACGGCTGTGAGGAGCCCAGGCAGCAGGTGTCTTGGGAACAGGAGTTCCTGGTGGGAAACAGCCCAGGAGGCAGCGGGCGGGCACTGTGCATGGTGTGTGGGGCCGAGATCCGGTCCCCCTCCGCGGACACGGCGCGCATGCACATTCTGGAGCAGCACCCTCACACCCTGGACCTGAGCCCTTCGGAGAAGAGCAACATCCTGGAGGCCTGGAGTGAGGGGGTGGCCCTTTTGCAAGACGTCAGAGCTGAGCAGCCTTCTTCACCCACCTCAGGTAGTTGGAACTGGGGGTCAGGGGTGGAGGACACAGGGAAAAGTCGGGACTCTGGGAGCACTCGGAGCTCACTGGGTGTTTGCCACCTGCCACCTGCAGACTTGGGCCAGGATGTCGAAGCTGACCCAGACTCTGACCCAGACCCTGCCAAAATGCCAGCAGAGATTGTCGTCCTCCTGGACTCTGAGGACAACCCATCTCTCCCGAAAAGGAGCCGGCCCAGGGGACTCCGCCCCCTCGAGTTTCCTGGTCAGTCTTTGGAAAGCCCTTATGGCTGAGCTGGGGAGAGGGGAGCATGTGCCCTGTGTTCTGTGTGGAGAGAGGCTCAGGCGCGGCCCGTTCTTTTCTGTTCTGTTCTTTCTTTTCGCAGGGGTGGGGGGAGGAACAGAGGGAGAGGCGCGACCCCTTCTTTTCTTTTTTCTTTTCTTTTCTTTTGGTTGGGGGGGCAAGGGAAGGAACAGAGGGAGAAGTGCAGCCCCTTTAAAAGGTATGGGGTCTTTTCGTTCCACAGCTGCCCCCGCCTCAGAGCCAGGAAACAAGAAGCCCCGTGGTCAGAGATGGAAGGAGCCTCCTGGGGAAGAGCCAGTTAGAAAGAAAAGAGGCAGACCCATGACCAAAAACTTGGACCTGGATCCAGACCCTGACCCAGGTGACGGGGAGGCCCAGTGTGGGTGCGGGCATGGGCTCTGGCCACGGTGCTCCGAGAGGAAAGCCAAGCCGGTGAGGGGGGCGGTGGGGTCCAGGTCTTTGGATTCTGACTTTAGTAGCGATAGGCCGCTCAGACCCACAGTTCCGTCTCGTGCTTCCTTTCAGACCCCCCATCGCCCGACTCCCCCACGGAGACTTTTGCGGCTCCCGCTGAGGTCCGGCACTTCACCGACGGCAGCTTCCCCCCTGGCTTCGTCCTCCAGCTCTTCTCCCACACCCAGCTCAGGGCCTCAGACAGCAAGGACTCACCCAAAGAGGAGAGAGCTGCTGAAGGGGGCCTTCCCCAGCCGGAAAGCCCCTCTCCAGGTGAGCTCCTGAGAGGGGACCACAAGGGAGGGTCAGACAGGCACGTCCCTGGGGTCTGGCCTCGTCAAGGCTGCTCTGCAGCAGAGTCTAGGGAAGAGGTGGTTAGCACTCAGGTCTCCTGAGAGACGGGGCCAAAGGCAGGCAGATTTGAATGACAGAGACTGGCCAGAAAGCTGAGCTGCCCGGCTGGCTCCTGGGGAGTATCCTGGAATTGGTCGTGAGGTTGGACTAGTCCAGTGCTTCCAAACCCATCACCACACTTAAGACTGATTCCGCCCGGAACCTGAGGTGCCCACCTCGCCCTGGTGGAGCGAGGGCCTGAGCGGGACTAGAACAGGAGAAGGGACCCGTGGTGAGCTCAGCAGGCACCTCGGTGGAGACCGCAGGTCAGCGAATTGCCCGATGTTAATGATCAGCACACGTGTCTGTGTCACGTTCAACCGATTTTCGGCAAGTTTTGTGTGTGATTCATCTGGCCCTTGGGAAAGTATGTTTCGTGTAGAAAGGCTGAGTCTCAGAGACGGTTCCTTCTTCCCTCGGTCCTTGTATTCGTGTCCTGTGGCTGCTGTAACACATTAACCACAGACGTTAGTGGCTTTTACAAGAACACAATTTACTGTTCTTTAGTCCCAGAGGTCAGAAGCCTGGAATGGGTCTCACTGAGCTAAAATCTGGATGTCGGCGGGGTCATGTTACTTTCTGGAGGCTCCTGGTGGGGAGGGAGGGGGTCCATTTTCTTTTCCTGCCCAGCTTCTTGGAAGCTGTGTGCATTCCTTGGCTTATGCTCTCCTTCCATCTTCAAAGCCAGTGGCGACCAGTAGAGTCCTTCTGAAGATTCCATCTTTGGTCTGTCTCTTCTGCCTCCCTCTCCCCCATGGGGACCCTTGTGATTACATCAAGCCCACCAAGATCATCCAGGACAATCCCTTTATTTGGAAGTCAGCTGATAGCAACATTTATTCCACTTATAGCCTTAATTCTCCCTCGCCACATAACTTATTGTATTCGCAGGTCCTGGGGATTAGGGCAACCTCTGCCTGCCACGGTCACATAGCCGAGTGGTGGCAGAATGCAGGTTAGACTGGAATGCATTCTAGGAGGGCAGAGGGTGAGCCTGCTTCCTTTTCGTCTCTCCAAGCCAGACATCTCAGGCTCAGGAAGTGGTTCTTACAGGAGTGACTGAGCGGCACACACAGTCCCTCGTCCCAGCCTGTCTGAAGTGTGCATTCGGAGTTAGAGCTCAGGGGACGATAGCACACGAGGTGCCGCGGGCTCCCCAGAGCAGGGCTCTCAAAAAGGAGGTGTACTTTTTGCATAAAGAAAACAATGCAAATGTGTCCCTTCTGCTCCACCTCGCTCACCCGCGGGGACCGCTGTTAATCAGCTTGTATCCTCGAGACCTTTTACAAAAAGCTTAGTGCGTGCGTGCGTGCGTGCGCGCGCTTAGTGATGTTTTACCAAAGTGGGTTCCGCTTTTTCCATCTTGAGGCAGGCCTCACCCCTTCACGTAGATCACGGTTTTAACTGTCTCAAGTTTCAGCTTGAGCCACATTCCAGTCCTGCCTCCCCGAGACTGTGTGCTCTGCTTGGACTTGAGCGTTTCCCGAGCTTCCTCGTTCTCTTCGGTGGATCACTGCTCTAAATGGCTGACCGCTTCCACTGTTTAACGGGTCTTCTGGTTTCATTCTCGAAAGGGAGCCTTCATTTTGAGTCCTGGGATACCCTGGGCCCAAATTCCACCCATCTGGAGTGGTGAGTAGCTGAGAAGGGAGTCCCTGAGATCTCAGGTTCATATGGGGTGTGCGGGCAAAGTCTCCGAGGCCTTGGGGTTCAGTAATTTTGTGAGAGGGTTTTTCTCGGCAGTGGTGAGATCTAGGGAGGTTGGAGGGGGCCGGAACCCGCAGCAGACGCTGTGCAGCGCGGCGGCAGGTGTTCCTGCGGCCCAGCCCTGAGGGAAGCACTGTGGAAAAATGACATGAGTGAGGCAGCCTTTGTACCCAAGAAACTTAACTCTCTGTTTCGGGGGTACAGGTCGGAGGCAGTGCCGCTGCAGGTAAAGAATGGTGGGGTGCCCTCCGTAGTTCTGTGCAGAGAGAACACAGACTCCGGAGTAATGGTGTGACTGTTTCCGGATCCCAAAGCTTGGGCAGATTTCTCAAAAACCTGCAAGGCCTCCGCCAGAATGTCTTCACTTTGAGTTGCGTTACGTATTGAAGTTCTTGGAAGATTCCGAGTAAAGATGCTACCGCTTTTTAAAAGTTTGAAAGTCAGAGATCCGAAATTGGGGAAAGGGTGTTGTAGTGAGGTCAGCTGAGCTCATAGATACAAATCTGAAGCCAGGGAAGACTTTCTAGAACTTTCCAAGGGCCTTGCAGGATGAGGGTGGGGACGTGTGCAAGCCAAGAGAGAAGGTGAGCCTTAAAGACCCCACTCACAAGTTGTGGGAAAAAGAGCGTCTTTGTCTTGCTAGTGTTCGATGTGAGTAAGACCTGGAGACCTGGCTTTTAGGATTCCTTGGCCGGGCCCAGGACGTTTCCAGGCTGGGCCAAGGAGAAAGTGTGTGTGTGAGCTTCGCAAGGGTTAGGGTCCTTGTTCACTGCTGTATCCTCCGCACCCAGTAACGCGCCTGGCGTAAAGAAAGCCCTCAGTAAAGACTTCTCAAAAGAAGAGTGGACAGTGCCTGCCTTTACTGGTCATTTGGCAGTAACCTTTTCAGAGTCGCTGCTCAGAAACAAACTTTAATGAGAAAGGACAGAAAAGGACTTGGGCCCACCCTCTGGAGAAGGCGTGTGCAGGTATGCACACATGCACAAATCGGGGTGGGGAGTGGGGGGAGAGAACAAGGCTGGGGAAGCAGAGAGATTTGGGCTTCCCAGGAGAGAAGGGGACCAGTTCTGGGCTTGGAGTGCAAAAGGGACTCGGCTTGGCCCTGGGGACTAATAAATCAATCCTCCTGACCTGCTCTTTCTTGGCCCTGGAGCCCGAATCATGCCTGATTTCTGGCAGGACATCACACCTCTCCTGATGCTCCCCTCCCCACCCACCCTCACCTCTGCCCTCCATGTTGCCAGAAAGAATTGGTACTTAATCCTATTGCTTTAAGAAGTCCGTAAGTTAGTGAGCTCTTACTGTGTGCTAGGCTCGTTAATGTCTTAGTGTGTTATCTCTTTAAATTCCCACAATCACCATGTACAGTATTATGATTTCCATTTTGAAGAGGAAACAGCCAGAGGGGAGGTAAGGCCCTTCTCAGGGCCCCTCACCTAGTAAGTGGCAGCCTGTGTGCATTTCTACCTGTGCCCATCCCCCTCCAGCATCCAAGCTGCATCCTCTGCCTTCACTCTGCTGCTGGGACTAAACGGCTTCTGGAACAGCCTAGCCCTCTCGACCCACTGCTTGCGCCCACCGCCCCACCCCGCTGGCTGCTCTCTCCTCCCTGTCCACCGTCAGTTTTTCCCTCTCCTCCAGATCTTACCCAGCAGCCTATACCAAGCTATGATTTTTCCCTTCCTGACCTCTTTTTCCTCCCTAGCGCCTGCACCATGTGTCCCCAAACCATTTCAGCAAAGCTGGGGAGCATTTTCTACACTAACTGGCTCTCGTCTCTCCGGGAGCCATTTCCATTCTCCCATCTCATGCTGAAATTGCTTTCTTGGCAAGGTCACTGTTGACTTGTCTAAGATAAAAATCCAGCAGTCAGTTCTCTGTCCTTACCTTTCCTGATGCAGCAGTAATGGTGACCTTGCCTAATAACTCCTTCCCAGAGCCGCCTTCCACCCTTGGGGTCCCGGGCAACTGGCCGAGTCTTCCTCCAGCCTCACCCGCTGTTCTCTTTCTCCTGCCTGTTCTTCTGCACATGGGTCTGATGGTTATCTTTCCTCCCCTTGGTCGAATGTGAGCTGCTTCAGGTCAGGAAGTGTGTCTGTTTCATTTCCCATGATCTCCCCATTTTCCAGCACGGGATCTAGGTGCTATTTACGTGTTTGGCGAGTGAGGAGCTAGATGCCTGAACCACGGGGCAGGGCCTTACTTCCAGAGCAATCCAGGCCTAAGTTCACATGCTCTCACCCAGCTCTCCCCCTAGGTTCCAGCCTCTCATCCAGGGGCCCGTGTGACATGTCTGTGGTTGTCTATAAGATCTGTCAAACTGGCATATCGGAACTGAAGCCCCACCTCTACCCCCACCCCCAGCCTTCTCTCCCCTTTCTCCATTCTGCACTTTACTCAGGCTAAATAAATCCTTAAGAGTCCTCCTTTTCCGTTTCCCAGGCTCCGCGTCGAGCAGTCCGCAAATCCCGTTAGCCCCACCTCCAAAACCCGTTCAGAATTCACCTTCCTGTCTCCCCCGCCACTGCAGCTACCGTGGTCCAAGCCATCTCTTGCCTGGCTCCTTGACAGCCACCTCACTGGCCTCCCAGCTTCTGGTCTTTGCCCGCTGTAGTCTGATCTCTTACAAGTAGCCAGGGTCCCTAATGAAAACCACGTTGGATGTTGTCGCTGCTGTTCCTGTCCCACTCCAGATAAAAAGTCAGGGTCCTCATGGTGACCAGCGATGCTCGCCCCAGCGAGCATCTTCCCTCTCCTACCCTCTCCGGCCCACTCTGCACAGGCACCGGCCTGCTGTTGTACAGCAGCAGGCATGTGCCAGCAGGGCACCTGCATTCACTTTTCCTTCTGCCTGGAATGCTGTTCCCCATCTGTCCACATAGCTGACTCCTCACTCTTTGTACGTTTCCGCTAACATACCCGCTGTATAAGGCCCTCCACGCTGTCCTGTCCCCTTCTCTGGTATACATATGTATATATATTTTTTCTTTGCTTTGTTTCTTTCCATACATAACACAGTGCATCTTGTATTTGTTTATCTTATTTATCGGCCCCCACCACTGGAACATCGATTCTAGGAAGGGTACTGGGTCTGCTCCATGCACTGTCAGAGCTCTAGCAGCAGGAACAGTGCTGGGCACAGCGTAGGTGCTCGAGAACCTGCAGTTAAATTCAGGAACAAATGAATGGGATTGAGCCTGCTCTCAAGGAGCTTCTAGTTCGTCAGAGACACGGGGGAGCTCATGCAAATGCAGAGCGGAGTTTGCTCAATTGTGTAACACGCTGGCCTGGCAGCCGTTAAGTGGTTTTGATCCTCCGCAAACTGTGCAGCAAAACTGTGCCTGTTTTCTCGGCCACGTTTTAAATCCAGTCTCTAAAAACAGCCTAGGAAAAACACCACAAACCGATGCGTCTCAAAACAGACGTTGCAACAGTCCGCATGTTCTGTTTTGCTTTTCAGTGTAAAGTAACTTCTGCACGTGCCCGTGTGGCTGCTCGAAAGCTCTGGGGAGCCTGCCCTCCCCTGGGTGAGGGCCCGGTTTTGCTTATTATGAGGTTGCTCCCCAGTGCTAATCCCCCGATTCCTGATCCCTGTGTGGTAGGTGCTGACTCTCGGGAGGGGATGAGCCTGGTGAACGTTGCAAAGCAGAGCTGGGGGTGCTGAGCCAGGCCTGTGCATCCAGGACTCTCCCCTTACCCTGCGTACCCATTCAAGAGCCCCTCGGTGGGCAGAGTTGTGTCTTACTCTGTTTGCGGGTCCCCACTCGCATCCCTTCTGCCCACACGGGGCAGAAGCACTGAGGCTAGGGTGCCCAGTGAAGTTTTAGATGAGATAGCCGACTGAAGGTAAGAGCTGAGCGAGGCCTACAGCACTGCGCCTCTGGGCACCAGGATACACGAGGGAGGAAGCCTACGACGGGGCATGACTGGCTTATGCCAAGGGAGCCGTGACCTCGTTTTCCGGTCGCTCGTGGCCCCTGGGTGAACCAAGAGTGGAGCTTCTCACTGTCCTCAGGGTCCCCCTCATACCAGGCTCTGGGCTGGGGAAATGAGGGCCCGGAAATGGAGGTGCGGTTTGCAGAGGCCTTCAGGGGACGTCCTTGTGGTGGGGGTCTGGAGGGCCCTGACTTGTGTGTGCTCTCTGCTCCCATCCCTGCCCAGCTCCCCCTCCGGGGCTTCGCGGGACACTGGATCTCCAGGTTATCCGCGTACGGATGGAGGAGCCCCCGGCAGTCAGCCTCCTGCAAGACTGGTCCAAGCACCCCCAGGGCGCCAAGGGTGTGGGAGCAGGTGACACCCCAAACTGGCCTACAGTTCTGTCGGAATCCAGCACCGCTGTCGGGGGGCAGCCAGAGGCAGGGAGTGGTGTATAGGTTCTTGCTTTCCTGGGGAGGCGGGAAGGGAAGAGGCGGGGTCCCCCTTTGGCTTATCACTCAGAGCTGCCCAGCTCGGCCACCTGATGGAGAGAGTAAAACTGGGTGCCAAGGCAGGCTGGAGGAGAGGGCGGGGGGCAGCATCCACTGTCACTCGGGGGCATTGGCAGACGCTCCCGGCAAGGCATGGGGCCGGGCCCTGAGAGGGGCAGGCTGGCCTGAGGGCAGTCGTGCGGTAGGGCATTGGGCCTGTGGAGAACACCTACCCCAATCCTTTTGCTGACCCAGACCTCTCCGTCCCCCCTCCCAGCCCCCACCATTCTCCCTTGGCACAGTGCCTTACACAAGAGGTGGTCATGATGGGGTTTGAACTGAGTCCCACTACCTCGGGGGACGCCTCTCCTCCCCCACCCGTTCAGGCTCCTAAACCAGGAGGCCTCCATTACCTCTTCCCGTTCCATCCCTGCAGGAGGCCCAAGCAGCCCACCTGGGGGCTTTTGTTCACTCCCTTCTTTCACCTGTTTTCCTGTTGTATATATCTCCTTTGTTGACAATAAATTATTTTTTTTTATTAAGAGAGTTCCGTCTGGGCCGTCATTGGGGGAAGGGGGGGTATTCAGCCTCCTGGAGCGACCTTGAGGGGCAGGAGGGCTGAAAGAGGGTCCTGGGTGGGAGGGCAGAGCAGGGCCAGGCCAGGGCTTTGGTGGCTGGAGGACTGGGGCTGACTTGGTGCCAGTCAGAGGGACACCTTGCCCCTCCCCCCTCCCCCCCCCCCCCCGCCCTTGAGATGGGGTCAGAGACACCTTTAACATTTTGTACCTTCTGACTCAACTTGGTAAGCCTCTAAGAGAGCCTATGGAGGTGCGGAGAGGGGCTCAGTGGCGCTTACACCTTAGGAGCTGAGACATAACCTGACCTTTTTAAAGTGAAATGGTTGTGCCCGCAGGGGAGAGAGATGCCTCCCCTCCCCTGCCCCAAGATGCTCCAAACTGCCCTCTCGTTGACTTAATTAAACTCCCTCCCCTGCCTGGTTTCCCCATTCCCTGGACCAAGAGATGGTCCATTTGGGGTTTCTTCACCAGATTCCTTATCCTCCTAAACCAGCATCACAGACCAAATCCATGTGGGGTGTTTTTCTCCCCTTGGGTGACATGGGCTCTGAAAAGGAGCTTGGGGAGCTTGTCTCAGACCCCAAACCCCACTGCCACATTTAGAATCCAGAGGCAAATGGAGGAACGGGACAGTCTATCCTCTGTACAGAGACTACTTTTCTGCTCCTGATAAATACTGTGCATTGGGGGAGAGGTAGGGCATAGATAGGACTCTAGAGGCCTTGTTCCCCTATAACACTGACCCAGCCAGCTTTTGAGACCAGCCAGGAAGGACCTGGGTACATGCTGTGTGCTCCTCCGAGCTGGTGTCACCCCACGCGTGGACCAGGCGTGAGCAATCTCGCAGCGTGGTTGCTTCCTGGGATGCGGTCCTTTTCTTTGACAAGCTTGGGAGAGGAATGCCCGGTTGGGAGGGATTAGAAGGCACGGGTGTGGCATGGCACCTTGTAGAAAAAAGGCAGTGGACAGAGGTTCAGAACATCTTGTGTCCCAGGTGGCTTCCCCGATGCATGAGGTCAGGTGGGCCACAGAATCCCCGCTGTATCTCCACCACTGTTTCTGCAAATCGCTAAAACTTCTGTCGGACTTCACAGGGGGTAACGGTAGTGTTGAAAATCGGGCTTTGAAACACCAATGTGAATTATTGCAGGTGATTTCCCACCCTTCCAATCTCGTGACTGTGTTTACATTTATGCCAATGTGCTTTTAAGTCCACGTGGCTGTGTTGCTGGGTGTTTACAACTGAAAAAGACGTATAAAAGCTCGCTGTAAACTCCTGAAGTTAAATGCACCTTTGCTGCTGTTGATGTGATTGATGGCCGGCCCAGTAGACTGTGAGCTCCTTCCGGGCAGGGACTAGGTTGCATTGACTTTGCTTTCCCAAGGCCCTGCTTAGGGGCCTCGCACATAGTAGGTGCTCAATAAATGTTTGTCAAGTGCCCTCTTGATGTGTCTTCCTATGCGACATTTTCCCACTGCAAGCTGATCCCTGGAGTCTGGCTCCCTGCACAGGGTTGCGGCCATGGTGACTGTGGGTGGCATGATTGTCTTGTGACTTTACTCCCACATCTTGGTCGGCAGGGGTCTGCCCGGCCTTGGCCGGGACCCTAGGGACTGTATGAGTGTCTGTGGCTGGGAGCTCCCTGTGGGCACCCTGTGGTCTTCCTGGGAGAGGTGGAGGGCATGAAGTTTCTGAACATCGGTGACCCAGTGCTTGGGGTGTGTCCCCCCCACCCCAGACCAGAACTGCCATCCCAGGGCTGCTGCAGATGTTTGCCCAGAACACTAAGGAACCCTCCCACGCTGTCAGCAGCCCGGGGCTGGTGGCGGCAACTTTTTCCAGGCATAATGCCGAGGCCCAATCACGACATCGAGTGAAGGAGTGGGGATATACCTGTGCCTCTAGGCCCCCTTGCTCTCTGAAACTGGCCAACTTCTGCTGCTCCCCCCTGATCTCCGTGGGGTCCAGGTAGGGGAGATCTTTCTGGATACCAGTAATAACCATAGAGTCAAAGTTGGTCCCGGACAAAGGAAGAAGCGGCCCCTTCCCTCCTCGGAGGGACACGGGCGTGTGTAAGGGCGTGTTTGGGAAGAGAAGACACCGCTGGGCCCCCGTGTGGCTCCCCGGCTGCATCCAGGCTCCGCAGCTCCTGTGGTCCAACCTCCTGTTCCCGTGTAAGATGTGCTCCTCACCCCCCCCCCCCAGCCCTCCCCCGCACGCCTGGGTAGCTGTGTGGCTCAAGTGAGACCGTAAAGTCTTTCCACCACCCCCGAGGTGTAG
This sequence comes from Leopardus geoffroyi, assembly GCF_018350155.1. Taxonomy (NCBI): domain Eukaryota; kingdom Metazoa; phylum Chordata; class Mammalia; order Carnivora; family Felidae; genus Leopardus; species Leopardus geoffroyi. The sequence goes on from NC_059329.1 coordinate 107,348,370, forward strand.
AAGGATGGGGAGCTGGAGAGGGAGAGCATCTCCGATGGGACCTCAGTCTCTCTGTGCCGCCCCACCGGGGCTGTTAGGCCGCCAGAGGAAGCCGTGCCGGACTTCTAGTCTCCCCAACAGCACTGTCAACGCCTCAGGTCTCAGACCCCACATCCGGGTGACCTGAGGGAGCAGGAGCAGCAAGGAGGCAGGAGGTTGAGGGTGACAGTCCTGCCGGCCTCAGATTCCACAAAGGTGAATGAAGGCCCCCCCCCGCCCCGGGGGCAGGTCCCACGCTAGGAACTGCCGAGTGCACCCAGGACACGCGCCTCGTCTCCATCGTGGGTCACCCCACGTTGTGCCCATTACACAGGTGAGGGACGGGCACGGCGAGATGAACGAGGTGACCAGCCTGCCATTCCAGAGCTGGTGAAGGAGCAGAGCCGGGCTGAGCCTGGAGCTATCTGACCCCAGCGCTCTTGTCTCCCGCGCTGTGGCCAGTTTCTGCTTCGGGAGGGACTGATGCATCTTCCCTTGAGGGCCTGGGGACCTGGGGTAGGTTCAGGGTGTGAGGCAGGGGTGGGTCAGGTGGGAGCGGGGAAGGTCATTCACAATGGAAAGCGCTCAGCGCCTCCTTCGTTCCAGCATTTAGATGGTGGTGCCCAGTGCCCTCTCCATGGCAGTTTCCAGAGTCCCCCCACCGGCCCTGGCACCTGCTGGGATCCTACCTCGTACCTGGCAGTGGCGACTGAAGGGACTCACAGCAGATGCAGGAGGGTGCTATCCCGTCCCAGGTGACAAGGTCTGGGAACCAAGCTGAGCGCTTTGAGGGTGGAGGGAGTCCTGCTTCTCACCTGTTCCTTTTTCAGAAAATACCTCATGGCCCCCCGGGTGGGCCCTGCCTGCTGCCCCCCTGGCTTCATGGCTTCACTCGGCCACCTCTGATGCTGAATCAGGCCGGTCTTGGTATTTGGTGGCTACAGAAGCAGTGACTGGTACAACAATGTCCACGTGAGCTTGGGCCGCTCTAGGGGGCAGCGCATTGGAGGGGGGGGGGGGGGGCGCGGCGCGCAGAACCTGCCCTTTCCCCTCCCACTCCTCCCTGACCTGGAGCGAGTCCTCCTGGGCCACCATAGCACCCACAGTTTCCTGGGTGAGCAGTTTGCCTCTGAGACACTCACCCACAGCCTTCTGAAGTCACAGCTGGGGACAAGAGAGCGGCACGCTCTCCGTACGTCTGGCCAGGATGAGTGCCTGGAAGAACAACAGGGCATGATAGAGGAGCGCTATTTTTTCTTGTTTGTCTTATTTCTTTTTCGGTGGCAGACGTTTTCAAACACGCCCAAGAAAAGACGAAATGGAGTAGTGAACCCTGAGGTATCTACGACCCGGCTTCAACATATATATCGCCCAGTTTGGGTTTATCTTTGTCTCCCCACATCTCCCTCCCTTCCGGTTTATTTTCTTTTATTTGAAGGATTTACTTATTTTGGGGAGCGCAAGCAGGAGAGGGGCAGAGAGAGAGAGAGAGAGGGACTGAGGATCTGAAGCGGGCTTTGCCCTGACAGCAGAAGTCCCAATGCGGGGCTTGAACTCACAAACCATGAGCTCATGACCTGAGCCAAAGTCAGACATTCAATCGACTGAGCCACCCACGGGCCCCTCCTGGTTTATTTTATTTTTTTATTTATTTATTTTTTTTTTATTATTTTTTTTAACGTTTATTTTATTTTTGGGACAGAGAGAGAGAGAGCATGAACGGGGGAGGGGCAGAGAGAGAGGGAGACACAGAATCGGAAACAGGCTCCAGGCTCTGAGCCATCAGCCCAGAGCCCGACGCGGGGCTCGAACTCACGGACCGCGAGATCGTGACCTGGCTGAAGTCGGACGCTTAACCGACTGCGCCACCCAGGCACCCCTCCAAGCGTCCGACTTCAGCCAGGTCACGATCTCGCGGTCCGTGAGTTCGAGCCCCGCGTCGGGCTCTGGGCTGATGGCTCAGAGCCTGGAGCCTGTTTCCGATTCTGTGTCTCCCTCTCTCTCTGCCCCTCCCCCGTTCATGCTCTCTCTCTCTCTGTCCCAAAAATAAATAAAAAATTAAAAAAAAAAAAAAAGCCAATCCCAGACACGGTGTCATTTCATCTGTAAATAGGTTTGTTCGTATCTCTAAGAGACGGTCTTCAGTGAGATACATCAATATCACACTTCAAAAATTAATAATCCCTTAGGGCACCTGGCTGGCTCAGTCGATAGAACATGCGACTCTTGATCTCAGGGTCATGAGTTTAAGTCCCACCATTGGGCATGGAGCCTACTTAAAAAAAATTTAATAATCCTTTAATGGCATCTAACATCCAGTCAGTGTTCACGTTCCCCAATTGGTCCATGAATGTCTTTTTGTTTTCAATTTTCTAATTGTGGGCAAAATACATATGCCATAAAATTTGCCCTTTTACACATGTTTAATTGTAGTAGTTAGCACATTCACATTGTTGTGCAACCAATCTCTAAAACTCTTCCGTGAGTCTCTTTTTCACTTTTTTTTTTTTTTTTTTTTGAGAGAGAAAAGTCAGGGAGAGGGGCAGAGGGAGAGAGAAAGAGAGAATCCCAAGTAAGGTCCACACTCAGCACAGAGCCAGGGCTCAGTCCCATGACCTTGGGATCAGGACCTAAGCCAAAATCAAGAGTCAGATGCTCAACTGACTGGGCCACTCAGGGGCCCCCCTCCATGAGTCTCTTTTTTATTTATTTATTATTATTTTTTTTTATTTTTTAATGTTTACTTACTTTTGAGAGAGGGAGAGAGAGAGAGCACAAGCAGAGGAGGGGCAGAGAGAGAGGGAGATCAGAATTTGAAGCAGGGTCCAGGCTCTGAGCTGTCAGCACAGAGCCCAGTGCGGGGCTTGAACTCACAAACCGCGAGATCATGACCTGAGCCAAAGTCAGACGCTCAACCGACTGGGCCACCCAGGCACCCCTCCATGAGTCTCTTTTTACAGCTGATTTGTTTGAATCAGGAGCTAAATAAGGTCCACACATTGTATTTCAGCAACCTTTCTCTCCTTTTTTTTTTTTTTTTTTTCCCTTCTTTTCTCGTTTCTTTTCTTTTTTCTTGTTTAAGAACCTGGTGGCTTGTTCTATAAACGGAATTTCCTCCATTGTGGATTTGGCGGATGGCACCCCTGTGACGCCATTTGGCATGTTCGCCCATGAAGGGATGCAATTTTGAGGTGGGAGGGCGCTGCAGAGGGCTTCCTCGGGAGGAGACATTTAAGTAGAGAGAGAGTCCTGCAGCTAAATGGGGAAAGGCAATTCCGGGCCGAGGGGACAAGATGAGCCAAAGCTCTGTGGCTCTCATTGCCCAGGGACTCACAGCCAGCCTGCTATAGCCCAGGCACTGCACGAGGCACCAGGGACACTACCAGGAACCACACTGTGTCCCCGCTCTCCCTGGGGTTAGCGCTCATCTTCCCAGGGAGGGAGGCAGGGGAGGAAAGCGGGAATTTCGTCTACAGACACTCTGCCTGCCGGCTCTAGGTGTGGCTGTACAGCTGGGAGGTATGCAGGGACATCCCCTCGGCACACTGGTGACTCCTGGCCCGGCCTGGCCCCTACCTCCTCCAGGAAGCCAGGGAGAGCCCAGGACACCAGCTGGTACCAACCCCCTCTGCCAACTCTAAGTTGGATGTTGGCCCACCCGACATCCTCGTGAGATGGGAACTCCTTGGGGTCCGGTCTCCTTCATGCCACCACAGGCTTCGCTTCTTTCCGTCAGTCCTTCCTTGTAGCCCTTACTTCTCCTTGGGATCAGACTCAGCATCACCTCCTCTAAGACGCCTTCCTTGCTACTCCGTCCAGTTCCCATGCTCCCACAAGCCCCAGATCATCCACTCAGGGTATCTCCCTCTGAACCCCATGAAAAACTGCCCACCTCTGCTTCCTCCTGGGTTGCTCACAGGGCCTCTGCCAATGCGGCCGCCTGGCACCGCATCCAGGATGCCCAGCCTTTTCAGTGTCAGTGGCCACAGAACCCTGCCTGTGGACAGTGACGCAGTCATGGGAGCGTTGGTTGGTCCAAAAGGCGACTCTCCTCCCAGAACAGACTCTAAAGGTGGCTTCTCTGCCTGATGCCCCTTCCCCGCCCATCCCTGCCTCCCCCCCCCCCCGACAGGGTGGTCATCCTGCTGCACCATGAGGACATGTGAGCAAAGCCGGAAGGGACACTGTCCCCTCCATCCCAAGCATGGTGGGACCTGACCATGACTGAAGAAGGGTGGGAGGGATATCGTTGCTGGGTTTGGGTTTGGAGACCGTCTTAGACCTCGAGCTGCTGTAACAGAATACCATCAACTTGTGGCTTATAAACAGCAAATCTATTACCGTTCTGGAAGCTGTAAGTCCAAGATCAAGGTCCTGGCAGATTCAGAGCCTGCTTCCTGGTTCAGAGAAGGCAGGCTTCTCTCTATGTCCTCACGTGATGGAAGGGACTGGGGAGCTCTGTGGGGTCCCTTTTATGAAGGCGTTAATCCCATTACACATGCAGGGCCCTCCTGACCTAATCACCTCCCAAGGCCATCACCATCACCTTGGGGGTTAGGATTGCAACATACGAATCCTGGAGGGACACAGACATTCAGAAGATACCATTACAGACGACTCCGTAGAGAGCGGCGAATCCGGCTTCCCCTCATTGTACAGACAGGGAGCCTGAGACCCAAGGGTGGGGGGGAGGGAGTTACCTAATGGCTCATGTGATCCATTAGTGACAGAGCTGTTGCCAGAATGGGCTCTCTTACTTCCGGTCCAGTGTTGTTCTCCAGGGAAGCGGAGAGGTTATAGCAGAGAGAATTAAAAGGAGGCTAGCTTATGCCTTCTCGTAAGAGCAGCCTACGCAAAGCACTGGCCATCCACCAGGCTCTGTCTAAGCATGTTTCGTATATTAACTCATATCCTCACCAATCAACCTTATGAAGCAGGTGCTTTTATTATCCCCATTTAAAAGATGGGAAAATTAAGATAGAGGGAGGTTTAAGAGGCTTGCCTGAGACCACACAGCTCCCAAGGAGCACCCTGGCAACAAAGCATGTGTGTTGACTCACTACCCTATTTGCCTCTCATGGGCTAAGATGACTGAGGTCGACTCCCCTAGCAAGGGACTGAACCCCTCTACACTTTGATTTCCTTATAAGTGCCTTCTGCTCATTGTGACTCTGGCAATGTCTGCACAGTACCCAGCTCTCAGTGTGTGTTAGCAAAACCAAGAAAGGGGAACAAGAACGGTGGGTTGGGCGGCGACGCGGATAACAAACGTTCTAGACCATCAGTGCTAAGGTGCCAATTTTTCACGCTCCAACATCTCGGAGATATCCTAAGTTCAATATGGTGTCTGGCAATGGAGATAAAGCGCACGATGGAAATTCAGAGGCATCAAGAAACACAGGACAAAACGCGGCAAGACGGGAGGGTCTGTGGCCAGTCAGGGGGCATACGTAGGGCTTGCTTCGCCCCAGACATCCGACTCTTGATCAGAGAGCAATTCTGGACCCTGCCTCCCACCCTGGAGAGGGGCCTGCACTGAATGATGAGCGTGCTCTCTGGCTCCACGGCTCGGAAGGAGAAAGATGAAGAGTTGCATTGTTTTAGAGGTGAGAGAATAAGGATGTCTTCCATTTGAGCAACCTTACCTCCCCTTGACTTCTTTCCTCTGTGCCCACCCACGGGGGGAGAGCTACCATAACTCCTTTGTGCCTGCCAGGGCTGGGAATCCCACAATCCTTGCCTTCCCTCATTCTAGGGGGTATCGTGACTGCCCTGGAGTGCTGGTCCATTTGGTTGGTTTCTACCTGCTCTGAGGCCTATGGTAGATGTCTTTTTTATGTGTGCTTTGTCTTGTTCAGGGTAGAAAGCTTGGAATTACCTATTTTATTTTATTTTATTTTATTTTATTTTATTTTATTTTATTTTATTTTAGAGAGAGAGCACGCAAGCAGGGGAGGTGCAGAGAGAGAGGGGGACAAAGGATCCCAAGCGCGCTCCGCACTGACAGCAGAAAGCCCAACGTGGAGCTCGAACTCACAAACCACAAGATCACGCCCTGAGCCGACGTCAATGACCGAGTCACCCAGGCGCCCCTGGAATTACCCTTAACGCTTCTCTCACACGCCCCCTAAGCCAATCCACTGAGAAATCCTGTCGGCCCTACCTTCCCAGTATCTCCCAAATCCAGCCACCTGTTGCTACTTCCACTGCTGCTGCCCCGCTCGAAGCCACTGAGCCACTGAGAGGCTCAAGCCTCTCCCTTGAATTCTCCTAAAAGTCTCCTTCCTGGTCTCCAGGCTTCTGTTCCTGCCCTGCCCCTTTACCTAATTCTCAACTCAGTAGCGGGTCCACTCGTGTCACAGCTCCCCATCCCGTTCCGAGGAAAAGCCAAAGCAGTGGTCCACCCTGCCTGGTTCCCCATCACCTTTCGGCCTTCTCCTACTGCTCCCTCTCCCTCTGTTCCGGTCCCATTGGCCTTCTTGTTCTCCTGCCTCAGGGCCTTTGCACTGGCCAGAAAGCTCCACCCCCAGATAGCCACAGAGCTGACTCCCTCACCTCCTTTAAGTCTTTGCTCAACGGTCACCTTCTCAGTGAGGCCTACACTGACCACCTTAGCACTGCAACTCCTATTCCGCCCACTCACTCCTGTAATCCGGATCACCCTTAGCTGACGGCTTTTATTTCCACGGCACTTAAGACCTACTGTGATGTTTGGTGTCTGTATTCGCCAACACTTTTCCCACCACCACGACTGGCTGCAGAACTTGTGGGGCCCAATGCAAAATGGCAATGCAAGTCCCCCTTGGCAAACATGTCAAGAGGGTGACAGCAGAGCATTAAATCAAGTTCGAAGCCATTCTAAGAGTAGGGCCTTTTGTGAGTGCCCAGGTCACAGGCCCAGGGCCTGCCTATCACGGAAGGGAGCTGGCGAGAGCCCTCAACCAGGGCAGAAGTGTATTTGGAGCTGGGCTGTAGGCAGATTATTCTGGCACATCTGGTGGGATAGGTTGGAGGGAGTCTAGGCAGGGAGACCAGTTAGGCAGCCTTGTGAGGAAGAGGAAGGGACAGGTGGGGTGGAGGTAGGGGGCTAAGGGGCGGAAGGCAGGGGGTGAGAGCCAGAGTGAGAAGCAGGGAGGAGGTAGAGTTTGCTTAGACAAGAGCATGACAGGAAAGACCCCCTGCGAGCTCACCTTCCTTCCTCCAACTCCTTCCTTCCCCCCACCCCCAGCCTCGGAACGCTACGGGGCACAGAAATCAGCCTTGTGTCTCCCTTTGGCCACCAGAGGGCAGACCATTCTCGCGGATTTTCGGGATGAATTTGGGGTGGGGGGAGTGGACTGTCCTGTGTCCTCACCTTTCCCCCTCATCTCCTTCTGTGTTCCTTCATCAACTTCTTCCTCGATGGCTGGGTGCCTGACTGGAGCTGGAGCGGGCCACGGGGAGGTGTCCTGGAGTACTGTAGGTGGCACCTGTTGCCATTTAAGAAGTACGTCCGTCCCATCCTCCCATTGCATCTGTCCAGGTGTCTATTTCTCTGGGTGACCTGGCCATGGGCTCCGCTCAAGATGGGGTAGATGGGAAGTGGGAGTCATCAAGTGTCAGAGGTCCATCCAGCACTTTTTCCCACAATACCTGGGACCTCTCTTCTCCTGTACCTTTGGGGACTTGCTGCTTGAGCCTGGTCTCTGGCTCCGGAGGAGATTCTGGCTTCTGCCCACCTTAAGGGGCTGTTGAGCCCTGGGATGGAGGTGGGGCAAGTTCCAACACGTCCGGGGGACAGCTTGGAGCTGCGGGGGACAGCTTGGAGCCAGAGAAATCAAACTAGCCTACAGCCTCTACCTGGTGAGACAGTCTAGGAGGAAGTGAAGAGTGGACTCAGTTTGCCAAGCGGGCTTCCTGTTGGAGCGGAAGGCTCTTAAAAGATGAGAGAGACCTCACTTTATTGATGAAACTCAAGTCCAGGAAAGAAGGGACCTTCTCCAGGTGCCCATTCTTTGTGCCATCCTGACGAATCCTCGTTGTCAACCAGTTTCTCTTTTCTGTGAGTTTTATTGTCTTTGAAGGGATAAATGAAAAATGAATTAAGATGAAAATGCCTCTTGGGGCTGCTGGGCGGCTCAGTCAGTTAAGCATCCGACTTCAGCTCAGGTCATGATCTCGCGGTCCGTGAGTTGGAGCCCCGAGTCTGGCTCTGTGCTGACAGCTCAGAGCCTGGAGCCTGCTTCCGATTCTGTGTCTGTCTCCCTCTCTCTCTGCCCCTTCCCTGCTCACGTGCTCTCTCTCTCTCAAAAATAAATAAACATTAAAAATTAAAAAAAAAAAAAGGGGGGGGGGGAGAATGCCTCTCCTGCCTTGCTTTACAGGGGTATTTTAAAAGGTAACTGGCGTGACTCAGTATCACCATAGTGCAATGTCATTTTGTGCTATTTTGAACAATTAAAAAAAAAGGTAAGTGGAATTCAAAGATGTTATTTAGAATGTCATCACTGAAACAAAGGCATAAATTCTCTTAATATAAGGACGTCGAGGAGCCCAAACTCAGAGATGTTATGTAATCTTTCCAAGATCACATAGCATTTTCATTCCACAGAGCTGCGGCTGGAACACAGGGCTGGAGGGGGAACCCCTGTAGCCTCCCACAGCTGGGAGACAAGGAGGCCGACCGGGTGCCTGCCCCGGACCTTAAGAAACAGTGCGGATTAGATGTGGGGGTGTATGGATAAACAGAATCCAAGACAGACGATGGCAGGTGAAGAATGTTAAGTAGACAGGTAAAAGACGCTGCCTTTGACAGGTGACACACATGTTGATAGGTTGGATGATAAAAACGAGATGGATTTTATGAGCGGACTGATGAGCGGACACGCAAACGGGGAAGTTGTTTTAGAACCAAAGGATGCCAATCGTTGGGACGGCTAACAGCCTTATTTTCTATTTGGTCAAATAATAAACATGCACAGGTGATCCACGCTCCCCGTTCAGGTTTGAAAATACCCGGAAACTGACGGAAAGAAACGAACACTCCGACCGGGTACCACCCCAGGAACGACTCGGGGCTCGCCGGGTCTCGGGTGTTGCCGGAAATGGCCGACGACCGCGGTCGGCTGCGGGGCGGGACGGGGGCGTGGCCGGTTCACTGCACGCGGAGCGGCTTCGGGTGTTTCCGGAAACCGCAGCGAGCCTGCTTGAAGTGGGCGGGGAAAGGCCTATGGGCGTGGCTGGAGTTCCCCGAGTGGCTTCGTAGATTTCCGTAAACAGAGCCGAAGCTTCGTCTTCGGAATCGAGGCGGTGCGCGCGTCCCCAGGAGTAATCTTCTTCGGGTGTTTCCGGAATTCACCCGTAGTCCGAGGCCAGGAGGAGGAGGCGCGCCCCCCGCCCGTACCTCGCCGCTTCGGATGTTTCCGGCTGCTGCCGGCGGAAAGAGCCGAGGGCCGGCGGTGGTGGCGGCCATGTTGGGAGCAGCAGGTCCGGCGGCGGCTGCCTGTGTGCCGGGCGCGGAGCAGTGCCGCTGAGGGCAGGGGAGGAGCGAGGCAGGCGGCCGGCTGCGGCGGCAGAGAGTAGGCGGAGCGGCGCGGCCCGGCCGAAAGGCGGCACAGCCCAGCCGGGGGTCGGGGGGGTGCGGTCCGGAGCCGCTCGGAGCCGGCGCGGCCTAGCCCGAGCGGCGCATCCCCGGGCTGGCGTGAGCGGCTGCCCGGCCTCCCCGCACCCCCGGCCGGGGCCCATGCGGCGGGTGCCCCTGCTGTGAGAAGCCCCGCCCGGCCGGGCTCCGCGCCTTCCCTTCCCTCCCTTCCTCCAAGCTTCTCGGTTCCCTCCCCTGAGATACCGGCGCCATGTCCAGCGCCCGGACCCCCCTACCCACGCTGAACGAGAGGGACACGGAGCAGGTAAGGAGCCCCGAGGGCTCCCCGAATTCTCTGGCTGGGCCCCTGCACCTTGCAGAGCCTCCTCCCTCCTCTGCTCTCCTCGTGCCCCTGCTGCCACCCTGCAAGCCTCGGCTGCCCTGTCATCTGGCTCTCGGCCTCGCACATCCCCCTCTCAGTCCCGTCCTGGGACCCACCTCGTCCCGACTCCAAGCTGCACACTTGCTGACCCCCGTCTCCCCTCACCGCCCTCCTGCGCTCTTCCGTATTATCTCCCTAGCTTCCCCTTCTCTTCCCTTTTTCTCTCAGGGGCCTTTTCTGGTCTTCCTCCACCCACGCTTAAAGCCGCCACCCTCCTGCTCCTCGAACAGCACCCCGCGATTTGCCCCAGATCGTTGTCCCCCTCTTCCTCCCATCTCTCCAGCCTCGCTTCTGCTCCTCCCGCACCGGTTCTCCCAGTCCCTGGTTATCACCCTCAGGGTCCTTGCCCCGGAGTGTGTTCTCGATCCCTCTCCTCTTCCAGTTCCCCCGCTTCCCCCCTCCCCCTTGCTTTTTCCCCCCCCCCCCTTCCTTCTCCAAATTGTGCTCTCCCTCATGCTTGCAACCCACCAGCTCCACCCTCATCACCTTTCCAAATGGTTCGCCTACTCTTTGCTCATCACTTTCCCTTCTTTTCTCCAGGAGCTCCCTGGTGCCTCGCGCTGGCATTTGTTGCTTCCGTGTTTCCCAGACTGCTGTCATGCGCATAGTTTTCCCACAGGTTGTCTTTGGGGTTCCAGTCTGAAGGGTTCCCTTCAGAGTCTGGATCCCTCGCGTTCTGCCCACCCCCACCCCCCTCCCACCCCCCAGGGGTTTGGCTGAAGTCTCTCCGCCTCCTGTTTCTCCCTGAGTGCTTTACCAGCCTGCTCCCTGGACTTGTCCTTTGGAGGGAGAACATTCCTCCAGCCCCACTTTATGGGGACAACCTGTTGCTGAGTCCTCTCCCCGGCCACGCTGCATTACCATCCTTGCCCTTCTGTCTTTTCACACCGCCACACGAGCCATGATGCCTTCCTGTGTCTTCACTCCCGGCTCTGTCACTTTTCATAGTTTCTTCCTCCTTGTTTGGTACCTTCCGGTTTCTCTGCCCTCACCCGGTCTTCCTCACTCTACCTGCCTCCGTGAGGCTTGCCTTCATCTCCGCATTAGTCTCTTGCCTTCTTCACATCGTATCTGTTTGCCCCACCGAGGCCCCTGTCCTTTCCCTCCCGATGGGCTAGTCTTTGTAACTCGCCGTCCGGGCATTCAGCATGCTAGTTTCTTGAGCTATACGCCACCTCCTCCCCCCTCCTCGTCCTGGCAATCACTGCTATCATCTGTCACCCAAGCTTTAGCGTTTTCTGTGTCACCCTACCTGTGAGCTGAGAGGCGTCCGCTTTCCACCCCTCCCCTTTCTGTCACCATGTCCGGCGTCCCTTGCTGACTGCTGGCTGCTGTGTGGAGAGTCCCCTGCCTGGCACACCCTCGTTGGCGGAGAAGTTTACTAGGCCAGAAAAACTCGAGTTGAAAAAGGAGCTCTTCTCCCCTGGGGCTGCAGCGCTTTTTTTTTTTTTTTTTTTTTTTTTTTGCATCCTTTTCCCTTATTACACCCTTTACGTTTTCCTGTCGCGCCCTTCTTTCTCCGCAGCCCGATAGAACCGTCGTTATGTTCTCTCGCGTGTTCACATCCTTCCCTGAAAAATCTTCCCTCGTTTCATTGTCCTATGTTTTTCTCTTGTGTCACCTCCCCCGCCCCACCTTGCTCTCTGTCACCTGGGCAGTCAGGAGCTCCACGAGCAATTGTGGCCCCGGGTTTTTCTCTGTGCTGGTTGACCCTTTCGTTACTGACGGATTGATTGCTTCTGGGGGTGAAATGAGTTGAGGGGGAGGGTTGGTGAATTTCTGTTTCATCACTGGGTTTTGCAACTGGCTCTGCATGGGATTGAGGTCTTTGGAAACCAGAGCATGGTCTGTATCTCAGGGTCTTGCCCTCACTTGCCGGCTGTTTTCTCTCCTTGCCGGGAACCTCTTTTTCTAGGCTCTCTTGAGGTTCCCCATTCCATTCCTTTTCCTGTCGCACCCTCTGTGTTAGCAGGTAAACCCTGCTCACCAGAGAACTTTCCCAGACTGTTGATTATGAGCTGGTAGGAGGAGGCCAAGTGACTGACTGGCACCCTCAGGCATGTGGGGAGTGGTTGTGGAGTGCCTACTCTCTCCGCGAGGCTGTGGGGGGCATTGTGTTCAGCAAAGTAGAGTAACAGACTGCCTCAATGTGGTTTCTTTGTGCTGTTTACCAAATGTAAATGTATTCCCGCCGTGGTCTTTTTTTTTCTTGTGATGTGTGCATTGATTTCCTCTCTTCCCAACATGCCTCGAATACTGCTGAGCGCATAGTAGGAAGTCGGTGCACACCCGCTGATTCGGTGAGAGCTAATCGGGTGAGCCGGTCGGGAACGGAAGCTGCCCCTTCGCTAACTTCGTCTAGAGCCACGGCTGCATACTTGGTCGTCCTGTTCCAAATTATGAATTACTCATCCTGTTTGCACTCTTTGTGGACTTAGGCTCCCCTGAGCCACTTCATCGCTTCTGCTGCCCGTCCTCAAGGTAGCCAGTCATACTATTTGCTCGATATTAAGTCTCGTCCCGGTGACAGCGCAGCCTTTGAAAAAGCTTGGATATACCAGCTACCGGCAGATGCCCGTATTTTTCAAACCAAGAGAAAAGACACATAGCAGCCCCTCGCGTCACGAGGCCAGGGATGCCACAAGCATTGGCCTCCTTTAGAATAGCTCGTTGCCACCAGGTAAGAGCAAGGACGCTCTCAGTCCTGTCGCTGTTCTAGTTGAAGTAGTCACAGAAGTTCAGTCGTTGCGGTAAATCCTAACGTTGTGAAATAAAAAGCAAGGGGTTTGGTTGGGCTGATCCCCTCCCCGCAAAGATTCTCTATCACTGTATTTAGGTTTAAATTATTTAAGCTGGTTTCCCCAGGAAATGGGTAAACTCTACTGGTTGTCTTCAAGCTCCAATCTCTTTTTTAGCTCTTCCTCTCCCCCTTTCTTTAAAACATGTGGCTGATGAGAAGCTGTTTCCAGGAGCTCTTTGATCACATCTGAATTAAACACGCATAACACACACACACACACACACACACACAGAAAATGTTGAAGCATAAAAATAAACCTTGTACTGCAGGAAGATTGCCTGTTTGCTGTCGATTCTGCTCCTAGCACTGGAAGTGGGAGCTAAAAGGAAGTCAAGCCCCCCTCTTTAAGATGATTTTTGTGACACCTGGTTTCGAATGTGCTTTTTTCCCAGCTCTAGACTCTTCTTTCTTTTGCAGGAGGGTTGTGACCTGGGGCTGGTAGTTTTGGGGATTCTCCGTCTGTGAGCTGAGCTTTCTGTCCAGTTCTCCGAATGGCTCTGCTGGCCTGGAGGCTTGGCTGTGGTGACAGCAATCAGCATGTAGGATGCCTGTCCTCCAGCCAGCGGCGGCGGCAACAATAGGCTAGGCAGGTGCGGAGAGGGGTCCAACTTCCCAGAGTTCACCTGCCGCTACTACGTGGAACACCTGGGAGGGGGGCCGCGTGACTTCAGACCCGCCCCACCTCTGGGCCTCAGGAACCATGAGCGAGAGGGCTTCCGGGGCTTCCGAGGGAAAAGAGGAGGCTTTCGGAGGCTTTCACTATCGGCCTCGCTTCTGCTGCAGTGCGCAAGGGAGGGGGGTTGCTCTCGTTCTTCTCGGGTGCGAGTAGCATTGTTTATTCTCTTGGGTGGTTCTAGGAAGAGGAGTGTGGAAGTCTGGATGAAGTGAGCAAAGCTGACTTACGGAATCCTGTAAAGAACAACCGAGCCGCTCCAGACACATCTCCCTTGGATGCCAGGGTTGATTCTGGCTGAACGTTGCCAACGCTGAATAATTTGGTTTTAGTGTCTCCTCTGGTAGAGAGCTCGGGTGGCTCTCATTTCACTCCATGCCTGTGAGCCGGGCGGTGCTGTGCTCTGGGTACGGACTCTGACTTCTGCCCTTTGACTCTGGCCACGGGCTCCTTAGTGGTGCTGCCTTCTGGTCAGGGATGTGGGTGGACGTCAGAGCATACATTCTCGCTTCCTGCGTGGCCCTAGAAATTAAGAGTGAGGCCTCGTTAGAGCGAGGGCTCTGGGAGTCTAGAGATCACAGAGTCACTCGCCATACCGTGATCTTTGAACCCAGCGAAGGTAACCACTTGGTAAATTGTGATAATTTCTTTCTAATGTGTGGGCTTCGGGAAGTAGCTAAACAGACGGATTCAAGACAGTCGTTGAAACTGGTCTGCTTTAGATTAAAATCAAGTTCACACAGGGATGACTGCATCTTTCAGATGGTGACCAAAGACTGGGCCTGAGATTTCTTTTCATGGTCAGTGTCTTATGCCTGTGAGGTAGGAAAAAATTGAGAATTTGTTTGCCTGAGAGGTTTGCATCGTTCGGTCTCATGGGAGTCAAAAACTTCTCAGACCAGACCGTCTTCCCTTTGGACAGAACAGCCCAGCTCTCGGTGCGCATTTGACCAGGACTAACCCGTGCCTTCACAAACTCTTTCCCATTGCGCACTTAGCCACCTGGCTGGCACTTCCCTCCTCCCAGGAGCTTCCATGACTTTCCTACATATGTATTATGTCGACGGGAATGAATATTTTATGCCTAGAGTGCAGCCAAGCCTCAGACTCTGTGGCCCATTATCGACGAGTGAGGTGGGGGCTGGGCGCCACCTTTGGCCCCATGATAGCTCTGCTAAATGGGCTCCCCCCACCACAGCAGCACTTTGAAGCCCATTAATGGATTGGGATGAAGTAACCTCCGCAGATGGGAAGGACGAGGAGGGTCGTTGTCCTTCCTTCCCCAAGACTGCCTGGTGAGGCTTTCCTGCAGTCACCGGGGCCAGCCCCAGCTCCGTCTGCTTAGTTAAGCTGTGGACTGTGGCTGCTAGGCTTTTGCTATGAGAGGAGGTAGAGGAAGGGCTTGATTCTCTTGTAGCCTCCGGTGCTGCCGGGTTTGCACTTTCCTATCAAAGCAGAAACCGAGAAGGATGTGGAAAGGGTGGGTGGAGTTTAACCTAGGCCTTCCTCCTTCAGCGGAAGTTCAGCGGTGACAAACCACATAGGTGGCTGAGTTTCCTCCTGTTGATGGGAGACTCCAGCTCTTGTACCTTTTTGCACTTACAGCTTGGATTCTCCAGGCTTCCTCGCAGCCTTCATCAAACGAGAGTGAGTCACTGCAGTGTTATCTCTGCCTTTTCCCCTTCTGTCTCAGCAAAGGGAAGAGGGAGCCTTTACAAACTTTGTGGGGGAGGAAAACACCCGTTTCCCACTTCTGGCATGGGAAGAGGCCATCTATCCCGACGTTAACTCTGAAATCTCTCACGCTCGGAGCGGAATGCCACCACCCCGCTACAGCCCTCTTGGTGTAGGCATTGAATGTCATTGCTGTCTTTTAGGCTGTGATGGCCTGATTCTGAAACACCGTGAGAGGATCTGGTCTCTTGGTGTCCAGTCGTCTTTCGGAGAAGGAGGCAATCCAGTTCCTTCTCTTGCCCCCTTGACCTGCTCCTCCTTGAGGGTGTAGAAGTAGATGCCTTCATCTGTATGTCTGCTCTTTGCTGGAGGGTTTGAAGTTTCTCAGTCCCTGTGCCCTCTCCCTACTTGCATTTATCCCTACGTTTTTCATTAGAAAAGGGCAAAAAGGGCAAAAACAAATGTGTGTCCTTTTGCTCATCACATAGTGAACCTTCCACTTCTAAAGCCATGTAACCTCAGGTTTGGTAGGCGAGGGCGAGCCGGACACTGATATTGATGGCTAGGTGAATCCTGAGGGACAACAGATAGGAGGGTGGAAGAAGGGGGGGCGGGGAGAGAGGAGAAAGGGAGGGGTGTGTTCAGTGACTGGCTCCCAGCCACCTTTTTCTTTTTAACATGAGAAAGGCGGAGCAGACCAGAGGCTTCTCTGTAGAACCAGTCAAGCTGGTTTTGAGCAGCCTCGGCCTATTTTCCCCTGTGTTCTTTGGGAAGTTGGCCATACAAAGGTCTGCCTCCTCTGGGGCTCTGCTCATTGAGGTGTGAGTCTGGATGAGGTCTGTAAACACCCCCATTCCCCCTCATTACTGAGCGGGCCTCTGAGCACGAGTGGGCTTTCTCTATACCCAGTGCTGTTCAAGGCAACTTTGTCCTCCGCACCTGTCACTGGAAACTCTAAGATACAACTCCTTTCCTTGGACCCCCTTTGCAAGTCACAGCTTGGCAAAAGGCCCTCCAGCCTGGCCAGGGAAAAGCGATTGGGTTTGTGGTTTATGGATTGGGAACTGACTCCTGGCTCTTGTGATCTGGCTGCTAAATCCACTGAGGCCCCAGTCCTTTTGGCTTGATGCAGTGGGACTGTCTGTCCAGGCCTGCTGGGGAAGAAAAAAGGAGAGAGAATAGTTTTTGGTCTTTGGCAGCTCAGGAGGTTAACAGTTTAAGTGTGTTCCTGATCAGGTACCCGTAGGAAAGGTGGGAGTCATCAGTCACCACGTGCTGGCACTTCCTGAACAGCAGCAGGAAGCCTTTCTCAGGGGAAAGACATAGGATTCTGAGGCTCCTCTGACCATCAGAGGTACTAATACAGCAGGATTGTTTTCCCAGTCCCCCAGGAAACGGAAAACTCCCATGTCCGAAAGTTTGGTGATTAATGAGTGAAACCACCTGCAAACATAGTTCCAACCCTTGTCCTTGCCCTTGCCCTTGGGGGGCAGGTTGCTTCTGTCACTGCTACAATGATCTACTCATTGCTTCTCTTGAGCACCATTTCACTGAGGGTTTTGGTTACTGATACTCTGTGTAAAGGGTGGCTCCTTTTCCTGCACCTTCTTTAGACCCAAGGATCTGCTGGCCCTCCCTTACCCCCTATCACTCCCCCCCACCCCCCCACCGCTGCCAGATGGCCATCATCTGAGTGTCTTTGCATGTGGTGTTGGATGTGCTTGTGACTTGTTGCTTCGTTTGGGCCCACAAGTGTTTGAATGACTGGTTCTGTAGTCACAGGAAGTGGGGCCCCATAGGCCTGCTTGGTCTAGCAATCGCATTCTAATTGAGTTGAGCTTATGGCGGAGTGGAAAGGAGATCCCAGCACTTGGGGACTTCTAATAAGTGGTATGTTCTGGTTAGAGCAGGCTCTGCAGCTTGATTCCCCTGTGCTGGAATCTTGGTCAGCCCCTACTGTGACCCTGGGCTTACCTAATTGTTCCAAGCCTGTTAGCTCACCTGTAAAAAAAGGAGTAATGATAGTCCCTATCTTGTAGGTATAGTTGTTGTGAGCATCAGAGAAGTTAACGATTATGAAACACTTTAAAACAACACCTGGCAGGACGTAACAATCCTCATGATCACCGTTCTTAGTTGAGCGACTTGGTGGGTTTTCTCTGAACACCATACAACTCCAGGTCAGTATGCGTTGGAAATTCTCTGTAATTGATTGAAAGAATCTTGGTTTCTTTTAGTTATTAGGATCCCTCAGGTGCTTTTTCCAGCATTAAAAAAAAATTTGTGGTTGTTTATTTTACTTTATTTGTTGAAGCTAGCCAGCTATCTGAATAGAATGCTTTTGGAAAGGTTTATGTGCTATTGAGATCATTTTAAAAAATGGGGGTGCGTTTATTTACAAGATATCAATATCAGGTGATTTTATTGATTAACAAAACGAAACAACCCAAAACACTACCTTCTGCCTGCCCATACTTCTGTGTCGTGAATGGTAATGGTGGTGGTGGTGTTGTGTGTGCGGCCTCATCAAGGGAGGATCCAGATCCAAAGTCACCAGACCATGGGTTTTTTTCTGAGTGCTGGGATCCAGCCGATGGCATGGGATTTTTTTCCATGTTCCTTTCTTCAGGTGCAGTATTTATCCTTTGGCAACAGGAGAAAGCTCCCTGTTTCTCTTAAAGACCACATGGGAACTTAGCAGCTAATGATTTTAGGTTCCTTTTTCACTAGCAAAGAGGCCTTCAGGGGCAAGCCCTTGTTATCTCTGTTGGCTTCTCTGCAGTGAGAAGAAAGCCTCCCCTTTGTGAGGCCTGGAAGGGTCACAGCCATTTCTCGGCTGCCCCTGTGAGTTTGTGGACTTTGAATCTTGGGCTGAGATTTTGGTCTCGGTTGGTTCCTTGTTTATCTTTGTCTCTCTTGAGGCTCCTAGAGCCTGAGCGCCTGGTCAGAACAGCAAGTAACTTGCTTAGTTTTTTCACACTGCAACTGCAGCCCAGGAGAAAGGTAACAGTGTCGCCTCAGCTCATCAGGGAATGTTTCTTTGACTGTGTTTTCCTCTTTCTTTTGACCTCTCTGCTGACTTATCTCACTTCCTTTTTTTTTTTTTTTTTTTTTTTTCTGTTTGGTTTCTTTGAACTCTGTTCCTTCATTACCACTGTCCATCTCGGGTTTTCATCTCTGTCCCCCTCTGCCTTACCTGTTTCTATGCCTCTTTTGTGGCATGGCTCAGGAGAGGAATTCTGATAGTCTGAGATCTCCTTCATGTATAGAATCCCAGTACCACCCAGTCCTTTCTCCTGTTCCTCTGATTTCTGTAAAGTTAGGGATTTGCAGCTTTAGCACACATTTTCTTTTTATGTCTCTGGAGCCACCTTCCTTAGTAAAGCCAGGCCTGGCGATCTGACAGCTTATTAGGGTCGGCATCCTAGTTTCCCTGGTGATAGGGTCTAAGCCAGTTCTGGGCCGTTTCCTCTGGCCTATCCGGAATGCTGTAACGCTGGATCCTGTCTTGGGAGGGATCTGAGGTGGCACTTGTGAATTTTGGCAATGCGATATTGAATGTGGTCCCCAAAGTGTGGTTTGAGGACCCTGGGGCTCCCTGAGGTCCATTCAGTGGTACACAAAATCAAAGTGAGTTTCATCAGAACATGAACGCAGTATCTGCTTTTTACCATTCTGGCTCTGTCCGTATACAGTGGAGTTTTCCAGAGGCTGAATGATGTGTGCTGACATCATCACTCTTGGCTAATGAAACGTGTGCCTTTGTATTCTTGTGTTTTCTAGAATTTTTAAGGTAGTCCTTTAAGGTATAAATAGAGATGTTTTCAATGATGCGCTCAGTTTGTTTTCAGTACTTCTCCGGGACTCTTACTATCTTTCTTCAGTTGTGCCTGCTCTAAGCCCTGTAAACCTCGTTATTGTCCTGAAATCATTATTTTGATATCCCACCATTTTCCTGGCATCTTTGAGGAAACACAATAAGAAGTAAGTGCAGCTTGTAAAACGTACTCGTAAAAACTTTCGGGAAAGCTTCTAATTTTAAAAATTTTACTTACAACTTATTTTAGCACTTTATTCTAACATAGAGGAAAATTTATCATATTTCTCTTATATTCAAGGATGGATTGTTGACTTTAAAAAGGGAGATTAGAAGACTTGCAACCTCTGTTTACTGAAATGGACATATCAACAAGTGAATGGGAGGAGTCTGAAGAGTCTAGGCAAAACCGTAAATAAGAAATTAGAAGAGATGACACTGTAACGAGAGCTATCTTCTCCTCAGCTTTATAGATGTTAATAACGTACTTTATTACGTCTTACGCAACTGAACACAGTTCAGGTAGTGCTGTAGTGCCAGTTCAGGTGCAACATCATGTCAAGACTGATCATTCAAAGTTGAAAGAAAAAGGAATCGAGAACTTTTGGTGTATACACCATGAGCTCTTTAAAAGCCAAAATTTGCTCCAGCTTTTCAACCTAGAAGTGAAAAAAAAGTCACCGACTCTTACAGGACAAGTTCGGACGTTCTTTGGCTGGAAAAGCCCACCCAGTAGCCGAGAGACGGCAGACGTTGCCGAACGCCCGCTGGGTGGAGAGTCCGTGAAATGCAGGGCAGTGCCGCTTTGTGTGTACCATGACTCGTCGAATCAAAGGTTTAGGTACGAATGTGAAGACTGAGTTCATATCTTGTTTACAGAATTGTACTTTTGCCTTACAAACGAGATTTACAGACGTGGCTCAACTTGTGTCAGCACCAACTACGCTTTAAAGAATTTTCCTTTACGTGAACGCTCAGCAGTGAACGCGAGTAGCGATAAATATGCAACGGGTTGAATAACTCTTGACTTTCATGGTTCATCCTGGAAGAACTTCGTTTCCGTTTGCACTGTTGCACAGAAGTAATGGCAGAGAAAATCGCTGGTGGCGTAACGTAAATCAAGGCAGTGGCACCAAACTCTGCTAGCGATTGTAGTCGTGAACTTCTCTCCTGCTAGACACTTGTGGTTTAAGGAGGGGAGGGGCATTTTCACTTGAGTGTGTCCTAAAAATTATTAATTTCTATTAAGTCTCAACCCTCTAATAAAAGTCTCTTTAATATTTTGAGTGATGAAATGCCAAGTATCTATGGGGCACTGGTGCCGTATCCCATCGTACAGTGACGATCTTGAGAAAACATGCTAGTGTGTTGGAGCTGAACCAGTTGCATGGATCATCATTTTAACTTGAAAGATCAACTACAGTTATTCACACTTGAGTATTTAGTGGACATTTTCTTGAAAGTGAGCGAAGTGAGTCTGTCACCGTTGGCCAGGGATAAAAGTCAAGCTTTCAAGCAAAAATGAGAATTTTCAAAAACTTGGATTTGTCAAAGACGTTTTTGACGAGATCAGTGGTAAAATTAGTCGAATGTGATCTTTTGATATTGTATGAAATGTCAATATTTGGAAATTCTGTATAATTCAATGAAGGCATATTTCCCAGATTGCCAGTAGGTAAAAGAGCCATTCAAAGTGCAAGATGACCAGTGTATTTTAACATAAAAAGTACACAGCAGATTCATTGATAGGAGCGCCTAGGGGGCTCAGTCGGTTGGGTGTCTGACTCTTGATTTCGGCTCAGGTCATGATCTCACGGTTCGTGAGATTGAGCCCCATGTTGGGCTCTGTGCTGAGAGCGTGGAGCCTGCTAGGGATTTTCTCTCTCTCTCTGTCTCTCTCTCTCTCTGCTCCTCCCCCTGGCCCCAGAATAAATAAGTAAACTTAAAAAGAAAAGATTCATTGATAAAATTGCAGATTGCAACTAGCTTTTAAAAACTACTACTTTTGAGTTTGGGTCTGGTGTCAAAGAAGAAAATTCTGAAAAGCTATTAAACTCCATTTTCCAGCCACAGGTCTATATGAAGTGAGATTTTTCTTCATATCTTACAACTGGAGCAGCAGATTGAAACACATCGGATGCAGAAGCAGATATAAGAAGTTGGTGCTCTTTCATTAAGCTAGACATTAAAGAGATGTACAACAGTGTAAAACAGTGCAGCTTTTGCTGTGAATTTAATTTTGTTTTTGAAAGTACGGTTTTTTTTTTGTTTTTTTTTTTTTTGTAAAAAAAATAGGTTGTTTGTATAAACATGTAATGGGTTTATTGTTTTGAATGAATTAATAAAAATATTTTTTAAATCACCATTTTAGTTTCTAATAAGGTAGCCGTCGATAACTATAACCCACGTAAACCAAAGATTTGTGTGGTCCTCAGTAATTTTTTTAAGAGCGTAAAGAGTTCTTGAGACCAAAAAGTGAGAAAATTTTTGTTTGTAGACAAAACTTGAGTCGATTGTCCGTCTTGGGTTGGGTACTTGCAGTGACTTCATAGGGATCCTTGTTTACCATTCAGGCTGCCTTACGGTCCCTGTCTGGGCCTCAGAGACTTTGACCCAAGCTACCTTATTTCCTTCTAATGTGTATAGCATTGGCCCCATGGGGGTTCGTTGTTGTTTTATCAGTGGTTCGTTTTATTCCCTTTCTGCCTTTTTCCTTAATTTCTTTTCTTTCTCTCATTTTTCTTTCTCTTTATTCCTCTCTTTTAAGCCCCCCCCCTTTTGTCATTTTTTTCTTTAGTTTTTTAACATGGGGGTTTTGGGGGTTTGTCTGGCATTGTGTTTTGATTGGATTATGAGATCAGTTCATGGGGCGGACTTCCTTTGGTATGTGTGAAATTGTGGTTTGGCAAATACAGTTTTTTCATTAAAAATAAGTAACCCATGTTTACATGTAATGGGCTTATTGTGTTCTTTTATCTTTTATTTTTTATTTTTAAATTTTTTTTAATGTTTATTTTTGGGAGACAGAGAAAGATAGAGCATGAGCAGGGGAGGGTCAGAGAGAGAGAGGGAGACACGGATTCTGAAGCAGGCCCCAGGCTCCCAGCTATCAGCACAGAGCCTAATGTGGGACTCCAGCTCACAAGCAGTGAGTTCTGACCTGAGCTGTAGTCAGACGCTTAAGCCACGGAGCCACACAGGTGCCCCTATTATGTTCTTTTAAATGAACGGCTACATCTTTAAATCTTTTCTCTTATTTTCTTTTCTCTATTATCTTTTCTCTATTTCTCTTATTAATACAGTAAATATTAATAGATATAATCTACATAAACAAATGCTTTTTGGGGACTCAATTATTTTTAATAGTTGCAGGGAGTTTCTGAAACCAAAAAGCAGAAGAATCATAGTTGTAGACAAAACTTGGATGAATTCTCCCTGGCTTTGGTTGGCCAGTTTATTGGTAATTTCATAAAAAACCATTTTGCAGTTCCCAGCCCCTGCCTAGTCCTGGCTGTGCCTCAAAAAGGCACTTGCTGCCTTGGTTTTCTGTTGTTCTAGCTGAGGAAGGGGATTTTCAGCTACCTGAGGAACTGTGACCAAAGTTGGCTCCTTTTCTCTTCAAAAACAGAGCATTGACCTTGTAAGTTTTTTTCAACAGTTATCTTTTTTAAATTTTGAGATAATTTTAAATGAAAAGTTGCACAGCCAACCCAAAGAGTGCTTGGACATTCTTCACTCAGCTTCCCCTTGCATTAACATCTATAACCACAGAACACGTATCAGAACTAAGAATTAACCTCAGTATAATACTATCAACCACAGTACGGAACTTGCTCAGATTTCATCAGTTTTTCCACTGATGTGCCTTTTTTTTTTTCCAGGACCAGTACGGGCTTTAATTGTCATGTCCCGTAGTCTCCTCAAATCTGTGACCATTTCGGGGCACCTGGGTGGCTCAGTCGGTTAAGCGTCCGACTTTGGCTCAGGTCATGATCTCACGGCTCGTGAGTTCGAGCCCCATGTCAGGCTCTGTGCTAGCAGCCCAGAGCCTGGAGCCTGCTTCATGTTCTATGTCTCCCTCTCTCTCTCTGCCCCTCCCCCGCTCATGCTGTCTCTCTCTGTCTCTCAAAATAAACATTAAACAAAATTTTTTTTTTTTAAACCTGTGACCATTTCCTTAATCTTCCCAGGTCTTTTATGACGTTGACAGTTTTGAAGAGTACTGGTTAGTTTATAGAATGTTCCCTAATTATGGTAACCTAAAATTTTCTCATGGCCTGGTGCTTTAACGCCCATGTTTTCATTGTGGTAAAATACACGCATCAGATTTAGCGTTTTAATCTTTTCTTTTTAATTTTTCATTTAAGTTTATTTTTATTTTTTTTTAATGTTTATCTCTGAGACAGAGACACAGCATGAGTGGGGGAGGGGCAGAGAGAGAGGGAGACACAGAATCCGAAGCAGGCTCCAGGCTCTGAGCTGTCAGCACAGAGCCTGACGCAGGGCTCGAACTCTTGTACAAACCGTGAGATCATGACCTGAGCCGAAGTTGATCGCTCAACCTCGCTCAACCGACTGAGCCACCCAGGCACCCCAAGTTTATATTTATTTTTGAGACAGAGAGAGGGGGACAGAGGATCCGAAGTGGGCTCTGCTGACAGCAGATAACCCAATGCGGGGCTCGAACTAAAAAAAATCGCAGGAACATGACCTGAGCCGAAGTCAGATGCTTAACCGACTGAGCCACCCAGGCGCCCCACCCCCCGTTTTTATCTTCTAAGTCGGGTGGCATTAAGTACATTCACAACGTCATGTAACCATGTACTATTTCTAGAAATTTTTCGTCATCCCAAACAAATTTTGTATCAATTAAATAGTAACTCTCCATCTCCCGCTCCCCCAGTCTCTTATAACCTTTATTTTACTTTCTGTCTCTATGGATTTGACTACTCTAGGTACCTCATGTAAGTTGAATCATACAGTATTTGTTTTTTGTGTGTCTGGCTCATTATACTTAATGTTTTCAAGGCTCATCCGTGTTGTAGCTTTAATTCCATTTTAAAAGTTCACTTGGGTTTTCCTATGATGGTATGTATTGAGTTGATATGTTAGAAAATATAGTTCTTAAGATTATGTTGTAATTGGCTTAGTGATATTATTTTAAATGAATTAATAGGCAATGTAGCATTTTCTAAGTTTTAGTTAGAATACAGTGTGTATACCCACATAAAGAAAAGCGATTTGATGGGGCGCCTGGGTGGCGCAGTCGGTTAAGCGTCCGACTTCAGCCAGGTCACGATCTCGCGGTCCGTGAGTTCGAGCCCCCGCATCAGGCTCTGGGCTGATGGCTCAGAGCCTGGAGCCTGTTTCCGATTCTGTGTCTCCCTCTCTCTCTGCCCCTCCCCCGTTCATGCTCTGTCTCTCTCTGTCCCAAAAATAAATAAACGTTGAAAAAAAAAAAAGAAAAGCGATTTGAGGTCCTTAGTAGTTCAGAGTATAAAGGGTTTCCAGACAGAAGTGTGAGAATATCTTTTGTAGACCGGCATTGGGCTTGATCATCCCTGTTCTTGATTGGTTGGCTACTTGCTATGACCTCATACTGAGCCTTTGTTTTGCAATTCCCAGAGTCCTGGCTGGGCTGCAGGAAGGTACTTGCTGCCTTGGTTTGCAGTCATTCTAGCTGAGGAAGCTTGTTCTCAGTGACCCGAGGGACTTTGACCAAAGTTGGCTTTTTTCCTCCTTCCAATATAGAACATTGGCCTTTGTTTCCCCATTAAAAAGATCATTTGGCTTACTTGGATTTCATTATGACGGATTTTTTTTTTAAGCTTATGCATTGGCTATTGGTCAATTCCAAATTTGAAAACTGCAAAGCTTGCTTAGCCTCTATCCTTGAAGAACCTTGGTGCCTGGAATAGCTGAAGGCTGGGAGGCTCCAGTCACCCACTGTGGCCAGAACACCCAACAGTCTGTTCCCTGGGTGGCTGCAGAGCCTACACACTTTGTTCCTATTTCTTCTGTGCTTAACTCCTTGTTGGCCCTGTTTCTTAAACATGCTGCCAAATCTGACACTTAACAGAGATACGCTTTATCCCCCCCCCCCCCCCCACACACACACCCAAGAGGTAAGCAGATTTGGTGTGTAACAGTGTGAACTTTGCTTGATGAGTCTTTAAGGGACAGATCAAATAGCAGTGGATACATAGTTTCTAAGGTATCCTATGGGGGTGTCTGGATGGCTCAGATGCTTAAGGGGCTGCCCCTTGATTTTGGCCAGGGTTTGTGGGATCAAGTCCCATGTCAGGCTCCACACTGTCAGTGCAGAGTCTGGGATTCTCTCTCCCTCCCTCTCTGCGCCTACCCCCACGCCCTCCCCCCCACGCCCTTTCCGCCCCCCCCCCCCACCGGCACATGTGCACACACTATCTCAAAATAAATATTTTTTGCAGGGTGCCTGGGTGGCTCAGTCGGTTAGCGTCAGATGTTGGCTTAGGTCATGATCTTGCAGTTCGTGGGTTCGAGCCCCACCTCGGGCTCTGTGCTGACAGCTCAGCCTGGAGCCTGCTTCAGATTCTGTGTCTCCCTCTCTCTCTCTCTACCCCTCCCCCACCCCTATCCCCACATTGGGTCTCTCAAAAATAAACGTTAAAAAAAAATTTTTTTTTTAAATTTTAAAGTATCTTATGATTCTCAGCCTTGTTCTTTTGCTTGCACTCACCCTCCAATGTCCATGGAACCTCTGACTTTGGAAGGCTTCCCTTGGGACCACTAGTGGTAGACCTTTGGGCCTCCTCTCATAGTTACTTGTACCAGCTTTAAGCAAATCTTTTTAAATTCATCTCATTTGTTCAGAATCACTTCTCATCGGGTCATTAAAAAACACTGTTTAATCAGGTGCTTAACTTATATCAATTTGAGTCTACAGATAGACTTGCGGGATTATAGCTCCATTCCCCATCACTCAGCAGTCCCATAATCCTCTGCTTTTTACACAAAGCTTATTTCTTTTCAGATTCACATGTGGCTTTCATTCCAATTCCAGAATTGAACTTGATGTGCTTTTCTCTCTCTCTTCGGCCGCTGGTCTGTATAGAAGATAGACTTTTGCTTTCAAAGGAGATTTGTTCACTCTATTAGCTAAGGCAGCGACTCAGTAACGGTGCCTCTTGGACGGCCCTCTAGTACATTAGTCTTCCGAGTGGTTGGGGAACTCTCAAAGGGAATGGACTGAGTACTTGAAGGGTCGACCACCCCTGCCCGTTGTCACTCACGGGGCACGGTCTGCTCTGAGGCTGGCGTCGTTAGCTGTAGACATAATAATAGCCTGTACGTATCGAACACTTACTTTGTCCCAGACGCTTGTTTAGCTGTTTTACATTGATTAACTCATTTAGTCTCTGTGAGATGGTGGGTCTTAGTGAGGAAATAGAGGAAATAGAGGTGAGGAAATAGAGGCCCAGAAATGTTGAATAGCTTGTTTGTTACAAACCCAAGTGGTCCAGAGGGCATCGGTGTCAGAGCAAGACTTTCTTAACTGTGGCAAATCCTTTGGTTCTGTTTTCAGCCGTGTCCGGGCAGTAGGAGACAGATAGATACCTTAGGATTCGCTCCTAGTCAGCATGGGGCCGGCTTAAGAGTTAGTTGTTTCTTCCTGCCCTTCATGGCCCTAGGGGTACAGACGCAGCTGGCCAGGCTCACCTCCCCTGGCGTACAAGAGCTATGGGAAACTTTTTTTAAAAACTTTATTATTTAACCCTCGCTTCTGAGTGCCCTCTTTATCTCTTCTCATCTTCCGGAATTTCAAGAACCGTTTTTAGAAAAGCCAGAATTCTGAGACCTAAAATGAGTAACTAACAAGTATGTACTGAGCTCGAAACATGGGACAGCTTTGATTCCTAGATCTGACTGCCCTACTCTGTAGCACCCATGAAATGCTGGGATCCTAGAATGCTCTTTGTATGCGCTCCCACACCCCTGCTCCCCCCAGAAAGAAAAAAGCTGTTGTGCATGGATATTAACTGTGTACGTTTTATCACGAAAATAATGTTCTCCCTTTACAACCGTCTACGTGCCACTTACACAGAGGCCCGGAGCCACTTGCTTTTAGCCTTGACTGCCAAGGGCACTGAGCACCGTAGCTGGTAGTACCAGGCCGCTGTGTGCATTTGGGACGTGCCAGTGCAATCCTGGGAGCTGAGCTCTGGCAGTCCTGCTGTGCCTCTTTATCCCCCTGCTTGTTTTATATGCCACTACTTCCTGTTTGCTTTTGTTCAGTCTTCGTCTGGCTCCCTCCTCTCTCCTGAGGCTGGTGCCCACAGCTCTGCTTCTGGATCTCCGGGACCTCTGCTGTTTCTTAGAGCGACTGCTCTGTGCCCCTCTATGGAATTTAGTTCACTTGAGTTTATGCGTTTATGGTTTGATTCACTTGCTTGTCTCCCCCGGACAGCGGTGCCTTTTCTTTTAACGGTAGTGCCTGTCAGACGTTTTGAGGTTTCTTAGCAAAGTGCTGAAATTTTAAGGCTATTTTAGGATGCCAGCGTGGGGTGAGTAAAGTGGCCGCCGCTGTCCTTACCCACTTGTGCCCCTCTTGCCGCCCTAGCAGAGAAAGAGAGGGTGTCCGACCAGGAGTGTATTTGTGTTCAGACCTCATTCGCTTCTCCAAGACCACGGTTGCATGCCATTTCTAAATTACTTTCTTTCTGTTACGTGGTAAAACCAAGGTCCACGTAAATGACTTCAAGAAGCAAAGCCTGTCAGCTTTCTTATGAGTGGTCTCCCCCTCCCCACATCCCATCTCCAACACATTTTTATCTCTCAGCAGAGGTAGCTGCTGTTCACACACAGGTAGGTATTCTTTAGAGAGTGCATGGCAGTGTTTTCTTGCTAATAGAAAGGCTGTCGTAATGGGTTAGGTCCATAGGGGCTCGGCCTTTCTATACTTGTATTCCCAGGAAGAAAAATCTCTACCTTAATTACCACATCACACTGGCAGAGGTGTGGCTGCTAATTGATTAGATGACAGTCCTTTGCGTTGATGTGGAACCGTTAGGGTGGTTGGGTTTCGTTTTGTTTTTTTTTTGTTTTTTTTTGTTTTTTTAATTTTTTTTTAACGTTTATTTATTTTTGAGACAGAGAGAGACCGAGCATGAACGGGGGAGGGGCAGAGAGAGAGGGAGACACAGAACCTGAAGCAGGCTCCAGGCTCCGAGCCATCAGCCCAGAGCCCGACGTGGGGCTCGAACTCACGGACCGCGAGATCGTGACCTGAGCTGAAGTCGGACGCTTAACCGACTGAGCCACCCAGGCGCCCCTCGTTTTGTTTTTAAATAAACAAATAGATTTGAGCTAGGTAAGTTTATTTTGGAGAGATGAAGTCCTGAGGAGGGATTTCCCTTTATGAATCTCGCGTGTTTAGTGCCATTTGTATGTCCCTATTTTCTAACCTGGTAGTAAGCACTAAGTTGGCTTTTCTTGCCATTTTGGGGCACGTGGGGAATATGTCTTTTCCTCCCCTGTATCTCTGGCATGCTCCCTTTCTGCTGGGTAGAACCAGATTCCTTTATTTGGTTTGCTTGTCCTTCCCTCCTGTCTTGGAATGGTTGAACTCTATTCTGAAATATATTTTTAAGATAGCGTCTAAAAGCAAACACCCTGCCTTCCTTGAAACCACAGAAACTGCTTGTGAAACAGCCGACAGGGCCAACTGCCAAGTCTGCACTGTTAACCCACCCTGATGACAAATGTCAGACACTGATGGCACACCGTAGTCATGACTGGTGTGAGGGTTTGCTCAGTAATAAATGTGTAGGTGCTGAGCTCCCGGTTTCACATCCAGAATGCCCACATAATAATATTCTTCATGGTGAACCATTCCGGGAGAGTCTTGTGTAGCTAATCTGCTGTCTACTATACAGGAAAGGTTTAAAAAAAATTTTTTTTAATGTTTTTTATTTATTTTTGAGACAGAGACAGAGCATGAGCAGGGGAGGGGCAGAGAGAGAGGGAGGCACAGAATCTGAAGCAGGCTCCGGGCTCCAAGCTGTCAGCCCAGAGCCCCACGCGGGTCTCCAACTCATGGACTGAGATCGTGACCTGAGCCGAAGTCGGACGCTTAACCGACTGAGCCACCCAGGTGCCCTTTTTAAAAAAAAAAAAATTTTTTTCTTTTAATGTTCATACAGGAAAGGTTTTAAACAAACCAATTCCCATTCCTCCTCACCTACTTTTTTTTTTTTTTTTTTTTAATTTCAGGAAGTGATTTTCTTTTGAGGTGATTTGGACCAAGCTTCTTACCAGCTTTTCCCATTTTTAAGTTAGAACTGGCTTTAGAATTGTTTTTTCCCCGCAGTGGAGGAGAACTTGGGCCTTAATCTTTATCCCCAGGCCCTGAAATGACTGACTTCTGTTTTTTGTTTATTTGTCGGTTTGTTTGTTTGATGGCATAGAATTTTCTCTGTCTAGTGAATTTTCTTTCTTTTCTTTTTTCCTTTTAATTTTTATTTAAATTTTAATTAGTTGACATACAATGCAGTATTGGCTTCAGGAGTAGAATTCAGTGATTCATCACTTAGGAAATTTTATTTCTTTACAAGTACTTTCAGGAATGAGTATTTGTTCCTCCCTATTATCTTCCTAAAGAGCTCTGAAACCTCTGGGAGCCTGATAGGCGAGAATACAATTTGAAAACTGGCGTCCGGACACCTGGGTGGCTCAGTTGGTTAAGTATCTGACTTCTGATTTTGGTTCAGGTCATGATCTCATGGTTCGTGGGATCGAGCCCCATGTCAGGCTCTATGCTGACAGTGCAGAGCCTGCTGGAGATCCTCCCTGTCTCCCTGTCTCCCTCTCCCCCCCACCCCATCCTCTGCTCACCTGCTCTCTATCTCTCAAAATCAATACATAAACATTAAAAAGAAAACAGTATCAGCGTGCATTGAGCTATAGCACTGATTGAGTGGGAGGGGAGATCAGGCTTGACAACCAACAATTGAGAAATAAAAGGAAAAATATTTAAAGTGCTCCCTGTTCACAGCACTGTTATGGGGGTTCTAGATGCAGAGTTTGAGGAATCCTTTCCAGGTCTTCCCCAAGAGCACCCTCTTTTGTCCTTTTGTTAGGGGTTTATTCTGACTTCATTTCCATGACCTGAGTCCTGAGCAGCTTTTTTGACTTTATGTTTAAGTTCTCTTCCCACATCACCTTTGCTTGTCTGTTAGGCCTGCCCCTAGTTTCCAGATGGGGAGGAGATCAGGGAGGCTAAATGGTTTATTTTTCAGTGAGTCTCGCTGGGTTGGCTTCCTCTTAATGCCAGCATCGCATGACTCCCCACAGTTGGCTCAATGGGGGTGCATCCCCATTCGCTGAAGCCCCAGGGTTTAGATAGATCCTGGCAGAACTCGTGAGCCTCGCTACAAGTGGGACCTGGGATCTTCAGATCTCTCCACCCGTGGTTCTTCTGAAGGAAAAAAACAAAAACAAAAGTCACAGACTTCTAGTAAATTGGAGGGATTAGGTGGACTGTTAACTTTAGTTCTTGGGTTTGGTCCCACCTCGGACTGTGATTTGTGTTTTTTATCTCTCCTACTAGGTAATCAGCTCTTTTGAAGTCTGAGCTGTTTTTATCCTTTTCTGTGTCCCCTCTTCCCCCAGAGTCTTGGAGTGCTTCGTGCAAGGTCATCTCTCAATTACTTGTGAAATAAAAAGTCAGAAAAATTATAAAATGGGCATTATTTACTTACAGCTACCCTTGGGAGCGTGTGTCCGTACTGATTTGTAAATCCGACCTCTCTCTGTCTGGTTTTTGGACACAGAAGTCACAAGTCTTCATTTGTGTCTTAGTAGGTGTAATAATGACTACAGAGAACAGCTTTTTCAGGACGAGGGGATGAGGAGAAAAGTTAACTCTGTTACTGGGTTGTGTTAAGAACCCAGAGAGGAAAGCGCATGGGGAGAGCCTGCTGCCGAGGAAACCCTGTCTGGCTTCCTGAAGCAGGGACCAGAGCCAGGAAGCAGGCCCTCCTGGCTCTGGGGGAGCTCCGTTCTCGCCTCTGACACACAGCATCTCTGGCTACATAGGGGCTTCTGGTTCAGTTGGCCTCATCCTTCCCTCTTTTGGATGGTTGAACAGAGAGAGGTACACTGAGTGTTGGAGATCTTGTCCAGAGTTGGACAGGTCACGCGGTCTGTATCAGAAGGCTGGAGTTATTTATAGTGGGAGAAAAGCGCAGGAGCGTGGCACAGGAAGAACTCATTTCACACCACCTCAGCGCCTGGTGATGATGAGAACCCAGATTTGTCTTTGAGCGTCTCAGGGCAGATCAGTTGCTTTTCTGAATTGACCAAGAGCTATGACAATCCGGGGCAGTGTTTTCCAGGACCGATGTGGGCAGGGCAAGGATGAGATGGTGGAAGACCGTTTTCTCCTCTCTTCTTGATTCCCTGGTC
The DNA here is from genome assembly GCF_018350155.1 of Leopardus geoffroyi. Taxonomy (NCBI): domain Eukaryota; kingdom Metazoa; phylum Chordata; class Mammalia; order Carnivora; family Felidae; genus Leopardus; species Leopardus geoffroyi. The sequence goes on from NC_059329.1 coordinate 107,379,797, forward strand.
TTTGTGACTCAGTGTGAGATCTCCACCTGACTTTTGAATCTTCTGTTTTGGAGCCCCTGCCCAAGACCCCAGCCGTGCAGGGTGGTGGCATCTGGACCTGCTCGACCGGTCTGCTTGGCCCCCCCCTCCCCCTCCCCTTACTCTGGGCTGGGAAGCTGAAACCGCTGCCTGGGGGCTTTGCCAAGCCAGTTTCTCCTCCTGGGTCGCCTGCCCTGGCAGTCAGTGGGGAGCTCCCACCCAGGAGCTCCCAGAGGAATCAGGCTACTGGGGGATGGGGCTGCAGGGTGGGGGGAGGGGGTGCCACACACCTACCAGCATTATGTCTCCTCGGCACTGCTCACACCCAGTGTGCAGGGCCCCAGGGCCTGCTGGAAGTAGACTCTGTGTCATGGTGCCTTTCCCTGTGCCTTGTAGCCACGCTCCTGGTAGGCAAAGAGGCTGGGAGGGTTGAGGAGCTTGTAAATTGTGGGTAAATGAAGTCTAGGGGGAGGGAGAGGGTCCTTCCCTAGGGCACACTATGTTTCTAAGTGTGGGGGAGTCACCTGGGTTAACTTGAATTTGTTTTCAGCCCTAGGCAGGAGACATTCTCCAGTGTGTGAGCCTGGTGTCCAAGGCATATTAGATGAGGTTGACTTACGGAGCCAGACTGAGGTAGCTTGAGCCGATATAAGCCAAGGTCAGGATGTGGTCTTCGGGACGTGCGGACCATGCCCACTTCCTGCTGCAGTCTCAGGGATGGGGCTGGAAGGCCTACGAGCCCAGAGGCACTGAAAGCCCTCAGGCCTCCACAGGGCAGACCTTCCTTTTATAAGTGGGGGGAACACAAATCCCAAGAGGGTGAATGACTCACTCAGGGTAATATCATTTGTTTGCGGGGGGCCACGTCTAGGGTCACCCTCCCGGGGACCTTGGCAGTATACCCGCGTCGCTTCTGCTTCAGAGGCATTCCTGTGGAAGGCCTGTGTAGGGGCTAACCTGCAGACCTCCTGGCGGAAGGGAGGCCGGGAAAGGACAAGTGGAAGGGCAGCAGGCCCCGGCTCCACACACCGGAGATGAGTTCTGAAATCCTGCCAGAGACTTTGGCCACAGAGGTGCCAGAAGGCCGCAGGGAACGGATTTAAAGCAACGGGCACCAGCATTATAGTCCTGATCCGGGTTGGAGCCCAGGTGTGCTAAGAGCTATCAGGTCGGGAGACTCCGGAAAAAGCAGGAGGACCCTGACCCTGACTTTTCCTCGTGAATCAGGAAGGCATTTTACGGAGAGCCTGTTAGGTGCCGGGTATGCCTAGGCACCGAGGACACAGAAATGACCCCAGTCCTGGAATTTCCCCCTCAGGCCGCTCTCTCAGCCTTGCGTAACTGAACAAGGCGGCCACCAAGAGTTGTGAAGTAGGCCCTTCCCCAAGCAGTGAAGTCCTTGCACCAAGAGGCTTGAAGTTCTGTGACAAGGACCTTGTGAAGTCAGAGGGATGGAGCAGGGAAAGCTCTGGAAGTGATGTGTGAGCCGAGGCTGACCAGGAAGAAGAATGGGAGTGGATGATGGATGGAAAGTGTCCCAGGCGGTGGGAGGCTGTAGCAAAGGCCTGGAGGTCTGAGAGAACATTCTACATTTGAAGACAGTTGGCTGGAGCCCAGGGTGAGACTCTAGGAAGGGACGAGGGCCAGGCTGGAGCTGCAGGTAAGGAAAGGGAGCCAGCCAGCTCATTATGCAGCCGAAGGAAAAATCCAGAAACCGTGTGGGTCTAGTCTGAAAATCAGTTGTACGTATATACATACGTATACATACGTAGACATTTTACACACATGTATACACACACATACGTGTGCACACAGATATATAATTATTAGTCATGTGTGTATAAGGGGTACTTTGAAAATGAAGCCGTCACTTCCTGTTGCCAGTGCTGGGTGCCCTGCTGAGATTACTGCTGGCTCCCCCCACCCCATGTTGTAGAGGGAGAGACTGGACTGATGTTTTTATGTGCTGGTGCAGGTGGAGAGGAAGCTGAGGCTGTAGGCCTGGTGGGATGACTCTGGCTTTGACTTCGGAGCAGGCTGGCCAAGGACACTTGGAGCTTCTTCAGGCCCTGGGGTCAGGACCGATTGCCCTTTTCTTTGGGGGGAATGACTCACAGGCCATCGCTGCCACCCCCACCCGAGGTCCTGCAGGCTTTCCTGAGGCTGTCTACGTCAGCCAGTGGGCCAGTGTTGAGAAAGAGGAAGTACCTGGTGGCTGTCCCTCCTGCCTCATATTTCTGTCGCTAAACAGCACCTCTCCGTGGCAGCCTTGTGCTCCGCTCGCTCCGGCGAAGGAGGAGCTCTTCCCTCCCTGTGGGAGGGGCTGTCATCTGTGGCTTCTGCTCTACCCTTGGTCACAGATTAGCTTGTACTACACAGCCAGGGAGAGTCCACTCCCTTTCTGCCTGTCATCAAGTGCTCGAGTGGGAGACCTTAACTTACAAAGTTGTAGAAATGGCCATGTTCCAGACTGCAGGGTTCAAGGCACAGCCGGGGAATCGTGTGAAAATTGACCTAAGGTTAGAGCTTGGTGGGCTGTCCGCCTCAAAGGTGTAATGGGACAGCGTTTTGCTTCTGACCACATATGGACACTGCCCTGCAGACAGCTGGGTTGTCCCCTCTCCTGCCAGGGAGTGAGTTTTGTTTCAGTGCCAACCTGGCTTTTACTGTTTACCCTCCTGTCTTTCCCCAGGGACCATGAACCTGCCCACCCCCTGTTATGTTCTAGTTCTGATGGGAGTACCATTCAAAGTTCTTGGCAGGAGACCAATTCACTTCTACCCGTGCTGGTTTCCCCTCCTTTTCCCAGTGTGTTTGATGTGCACGTTCCCCAAAGTTCCTTCTGCAGCTGGTTGGCTCTGTAGTACCCAGAGATTGGAGCCTGCCCGCGGGGGCAACTCCGCTGCTTCCCTCCCTGGTTTTAGGGGCGGGGCTTGAAAATAGAGGATCATACTCTCCCTCCTCTCCCTCCTCTTCCTCCTCCTCCCCCTCCTCCCCCTCCTCCCCCTCCCCTGTCCCACCCCCAACACTGCCAAGCAAAGGCTCAGAGGCTCCAAGCAGCCTCCAAGCGGGACTGAGCCCGGCTCATCGCCCCACATGACGGCAGCTATCTGGAGAAAGATTAATGCACGTGTGAGTATGTGAACTCCGGAGCACATTACCATCTCCGGCCGGCTCTCTGTGGACTCACTCTGGGGTTAGGGAGACCAGGACTCCTTAAGAGGAGATGGTGACCCAGCCAGGGGTGTGTCTACCCAAGGCCCACCCCCTTATCTAACACGTGGGGAAATGGAAAACACTTCTGAACACCCCACTTCTGAACACTCTCCAGAAGAGCTTGATGGATGGTTCGGGGAGGATATTCTTGGAATCCCTTGCAGCACAATATCCCTCTTTTCCCTGAGCCAGGTTTCTTAGTTCCTAAGCTGGACAACTACCTTCAGTTTTCGTAGGAGGGGTGTATCTTCCCTGACCTCGGCATGATCGTGAGTGGAAGGTTAGGAACGGTAGCTGCTCTCCCAAATGGAAACATCTTCTTGCTGCTAAGGCTCAAGTGCCTGAGGCAGAGACCAGACCAGAGTAGCCCAGGCTTGCTGAGAAGGGAGGATTGGTTATTTAGGGGCTGTGACAAATGGCTTTGGAGAGGAGCAAGGGAGAGAGAATTTCCTTTCGCAGAGCTTCTCTGCAGCATTGCTGTCCAGAGTTTAGACTGCCTGGAGCCACAGGCTCAGGTGCTGACGGCTCTCCCCTCCTCCTTTCTGTGTCTTGCGGCCAGTGCTATCATTGTCAAGTTGACCCTCTGATTACGGAGGATGATCCCAATATGGTCCCCCGGCTCCCTGCTGCCTGAGCCCTTCTGCCCTGGAGCTGTACCTAATTTGTCTTCAAATTCTGACTTTGAGTGGGGCAAGAAATGGAAGAAATGGTCATAGGAAGTTGTGTTTGGGTGGTTTGACTTCTGGTTGGGCTTTAGGCATCTGAAAACTGAGTGCTTTTTTAATCCAGATTTCCCTTCGAAACCTCTCTCTGTGCACAAACCCTATACCTCAGACAATTCTTGGCGGGCCAGAAAGGCTTTGCTTGGATATGAATTTAGTATGGGGGTCTTCCCGGGGTCCCGTGTTGTCCATCCCTCTAGTCTCTCCCACTGCCCTTCCCCCCCCCCCCCATAACATTAACCTTTCATGTAAAGAACGTTGGAAAAATTGAGTACTGTCTCAAGGTCACTGGATCATAAGTGGCATTTGGCATAGTTAGCTGGTTTGGCGTTTGGTGAGAGATTTCTGCTTTATATTTGAGCAAAAGATTTCTTGGCGGGAGGCCTCTATGCTGTGTTGCCAGTGCTCGCTTGCCCTGTGTACAGGGTTTGCCCCCTTCCCTCCCCTGACGGGTCGTTTTAATCCTCTTGCCTATAAACAAGTGCAGTTTTCAGAACGTGTGTGGGGCCAGCTCACATGACCTTGGTTATCTCCTCATGGGGTAACCAGCATCAGCTTTAGATACCATGGTCACTTGACGTGGCAGAGCAGAGCTGTCAGTAAAGAGGTGGAGACGCCAGGAGGACGCCTGGGTTGGCCGGGGAAGGTATGGTGGTTCCCCGCCCCCCCCCCCCCCCCCCGCCCTTACTCAGTTTTGCTTTCTGCGGTTTCAGTAGCCCCTGGTCACCCTCGGTCCAGAAGCAGATGATCTTCTGACCTATCGTCGGAAGGTCAGTAGTAGCCTAACCCTGCGTCACAATGTCTGCATCCTTCACCTCATTTCGTCTCACCACGTAGGCATCGTATCATCTCACATCCTGACAAGAAGGGGGGATACAGTACAGGAAGATATTTGGAGAGAGCACATTCACATGACTTCTATTACGGCATACTGTTTAAATTGTTTCTTTTTATTATTAGTTATTGTTGTCAGCCTCTTACTGTGCTTAGTTTATAAATCAAACTTACCATAGGTGTGCATGTGTAGGAAAACTCACAGTATATGGTTGACCCTTCAACAGCATAGGTGTTAAGGGTACTGACCCCCACAGAGTCAAATCTGTATGTAATTTTTTGACTCTCCCAGAACTTAACTACCTGCAGCCTACTGTTGACCTTACGGATCGTATGAACAGTTGATTAACCCATATTTTGTATGTTTTATATGTAGTATAGTGTATTCTTTTTTTTTTTTAAACGTTTATTTATTTATTTTTTTTGAGAAGAGAGAGACAGAGCATGAGCGGGGGAGGACAGAGAAAGAGGGAGACACAGAATCCGAAATAAGCTCCAGGCTCTGAGCCGTCAGCACAGAGCCCGACGTGGGGCTCAAACTCAGCGACAGCGAGATCGTGACCTGAGCCGAAGTCGGACGCTTGACCGACTGAGCCACCCAGGCGCCCCAAGTGTATTCTTAACAATAAACTGGAGAAAAGAAAATGTCACTAAGAAAATCATAAGAAAAGGGCACCCGATGTCTCAGTCGGTTAAGCGTCCAGCTCTTGATTTCGGTTCAGGTCATGATCTTGTGGGTTCGTGAGTTTGGAGTTCCTTGCAGCGAGGAGCCTGCTTGGGATTCTCTCTCTTCCTCTCCCTCTGTCCCTCCCCCTCCCCCAGCGTGTGCACCCGCGTGCTCTGGTGCGCACCTGCGTGCTTTCATGGGCACACACTGTGTCTCTCTCAAGATAAATAAGTCAAAAGAAGAAAAAATACATAGTAAGTATCGTACTGTGTCGGAAAAAAATCCGTGTATAAATGGACCCGCGCAGTTCAAGGCTCAGCTGTATGTAGGGTTTGGTACTGTCTGTGGCTTCAGGCATCTGCTGGGGGTCCTGGAGTATATCCCCCATGGATGAGCAGAGACTGCTGTCAGTGGGGGTGGGGGGTGTGATTCCTTAGTGGGGAGCAGTAGGAAGAGTCCACTCCCGTGGGGCAAGAGTGAGAAGCAGTTTCGTTCCTTCTTGCTTTTACTGTTCCTGAATTCCTACTTCTGGTGTCTCATTTATCTTTCTCCTGTATCTCAAATCCTGGCTGCGGGGGGCCCCCGGACACGCAGCTGTTTCAGGAAGCTGCCCCTGAGACAGATGCAGGCTCCTTCGTGGATACAGAACCCGGCACCGAAAATCCCATCTTCCCAAACAGTGATTTTGTTGTGTTGTGCGAAGGACAGCTGGTGGTGGGAGCCTGGCCGCCACAGAAGGCCGCTGAGCCTCTGAGCCAGAGGCGCCCAGGAGCCGGGGTGCAGCTGCATTTTCACCGCGGCCGCCCCCCACCCCCCACCCGCCCCATGCAGGTCTCCCTCGCCTCACTACTGAGGAGGCAGCACTCCTCAGTGCATAGCAGGGACTCTGGCCACACTGTGTGTGAGTTGTGTCTGTTTCTTAAATATCTGTCCCATTTCTCCTTGTGACTATTGACTTGCAGAGGTTCGTGTATTTGGAAAATTTTGGGAGCATTGCTGACATCGTATACCTTGGGAATCGTGGGATATACTCTGGATCTTCCTAGGGTGGGATCTGTGTGTTGAATGTGCTTCTTACCAGGGGAGAGCAGAGTGGCCTTTTATGGAAGGGATAAAACAGTTGAGCTGCTGGAGCCTTCGCTGGCTCTGCCAGAAAAACCCAAGTCCAAGTCCAGGCCGTGCCAACAGATGACCAGAACGTGGTCTTCATCCCAAGAGCTCTCCTGGGCCTGTTTGGAAAGATCTATCTCTTTTTGGAGATAGAGAGCATTTTTGATGAACATTGGGTAAAGAAGTTAAAGCCAAAACTCATATCTTTTTCTGGTAGCCTACAGAGTAAGTTGAGAAAGCATGTGGAATTATAGTAATAATAGCTAGCATGTCGTGAGCACGTATTACATGCCAGGCATTGTTCTAAGTATTTTGGATGGGGTTTGATATTTCGACAATTCTGACCTCATACCTTTTGTTTTCTCTTGGTAGGAACCCCCTTATGCCTTTGGGGTCTTTGTCTGTGGTGGGTGCATGGACTAGATAGAACAACAGAATGAGCAGCAGTGGCCTCTTGCTGCCCGGCTAGCTTCGTCTGATCGGAGGTATCCTGGGTGGCATTTCCCTCCCAATCTTCAGATCTTTGTTTAGGCCACTGTGCCTGTTGGCAATAGAGCCGCCCTTCGGGATTTGTTGGGGAGGGTCTGTTTGCCTTGGTAGGCACCCTTTCTTCCCTGCCCTCTCTAGGTGAATTCGGAGGTGAAGAGCTAAAGACTTGACTGCTTGCCTCCTTCAGAATAACCAGCATTCTCTGGTCTGCAGTCTGTGCCCGGCAGTGGCCCCTTTCTTCCCCAGCACCACCTGTTAATCGGGGGTGGTTCTAGTTCCCGAGGGCTTCCACCGGCACTGAGCTAATCCGTACCAAAGAGCCCTCCTCCCAGGTTCGTGTCAGAGCTCAGAAAGCTCAGACTCTTTCCTCGGACTTTGAAAAGATGAATTAAAGTGTAAAAAAGTGCTTTTTAAGAAGGCACTTGTAATGGATAGTGGCTGTCATTTCATTTACTATATATACACTCTGCTCCCTAGGTCAACCCCACCAACTAGGATGCCCTGAGTAGAGCTGCCATTGCCGCCAGAGAAGGAGCAGTGTTTGGCTTTAGGGGACACCTGGGCCTAAAGTTACAAGCTGACATGTACACAAGCGTCCCTGAGAAACTTCCCAGCCTTCTCCACCTAACTTTATATATATACATATATATTTTATTTTGGGGAGAGTGCGAGCAGTGGAGGGGCAGAGAGAGGGGGACAGAGGATCCAGAGCGGGCTCTGCGCTGACAGGCTGACAGCAGCGAGCCCGATGTGGGGCTTGAACTCATGCACCTCGAGATCATGACCTGAGCCCACGTCAGACGCTCAACCGACCGAGCCACCCAGGTGCCAGTCCACCTAACTTCTGACAAATGAGTCCTCTTCCAAACATCTAGCCAGCTAGCCAAGGCACCTGCCCAGGTCATGGCCACTTAGTAATAGGGTCCAGCAGTCCCAGGGTTGAGGCCATAGTGGCAGCAGTGGGCCCAGTGACTTTCACAGGAAGTACATCCCCAGCTTCAGGTGCCAAACAAAGAGACTGTTCTAAAGAACACTGGCCCCTGATGTGTCAAGGGACGGTCCCAGGTTCCCTTTTCCTCTCTCTCCAGCTGGAACTGGAAGTTCTCCTACCTGGTCTTTCGTAGTTATCCCTTCTCTCCTAGAAGGCAGTACCCACTCAAAATTCCTTTTGAAACTCCAGCCTCTTTTCTCACCTCTGCCTGGGTTCATTTCACATTCCCTCCCTCCTACGCAACCATCCCGGATGCTTTGAAGCCCCCTCCGCCAGCTCAGGTCCTCTTGTTTTAGGCCCTCACCCAGGGTTTGAAGGTTACCGAACCTTGGTTTCTGCTGCCCGTGCTGCTTGTGGGGAGCAAAGATACGTTCCTGGGTCCCGAGGTAGAACTGAGTTAATTTTCCTGTTCCGGACTATGGTTCGCATCTTACGTACGGATAACACACTGCTTCAGACACAATGGTGGGCCCTCACAAGCCGGCCTGAGACAGCCACCATTTGTTCCTTCTCCGAACGAACGGAACTTTTGGTAAGTTGGAGATCCCTTGGCTAACGTGCTGCAGCAGGTTTGTTTGCATGTGCCTTGTGGAAGCGCTGTCATTAGTTTGTAGTGCTGTTGCACCGTCTATTAGAAAAAGTAAGTTGTCCTTCTGGATATCAAGTGACAAAGACAAAAACACAGACGCCACTTCCCACCCAGAAAGGTGGTCTGAGAGCCACACTCGCTCCCGTGATTGCTCTAAGGGACGAGTGAGTCCAAATTCTTAATTTTAGCTGATCGGACTCATTGTCAGGAGGCGCTGGAAACAGCTCGGCGGCCCTCACTCCCTTGCGTTCCTGACGATCTGCTGGAGGAGGAAGATGACGCCTCGGCCTGTGAGCGGGCACAGCCCGGCGGGGGTTTGGTTTGCTCGTGCAGAGAGCGGCCGGTTGGATTTTTGATGGTCCTGTAAGTGGAACAGCCACACGGCAGCCCGGCCAGGTGGGAACGGTTTCGAGGCGGTGACAGCCTTAGGTGCTTTCTCTTACTTCTCCTGCGTGAGCTCTGACCCCTGGCCGTGGTGACTTCTGGGGCAGCAAGCGTCAGCCCGGTGTTTTTTCTGATACTTCCTCCTCCTCCTCCTCCTCCTCCTCCAACACCCTCTTTGAAACCGGAGGAGTAGGAAGGCAGTCTTTTTTCCACTTCCAGGGGAAGCTGCAGTGGAAGGAGGCACATGTCTTATTCAGCACCTTCCAGTGTGGAGCTGGAACTGGACAGGACCCAGAGGCCTGTTTCCCAGCCTGGGGCTGGATCTGCTCCTCAGCAAAAAAAAAAAAAAAAAAAAAAAGTTCTAAGAAAACCATGTTGGAAATGGCAGAGACAAGGGGTTAAATCTGCACCCAGGTAGAAAGGCTGTTGCATAAACGCTGAGAGAGGTTTTTTTCTTGTTGTTGTTGTTTTTTTTGTTTTGTTTTGTTTTTCTTTTTTAAGATCTCGTGCTTCTTTTTTACTTTGTGTTGGCAAAAACCCCAGGAGAAGATGGGAGATTCTGGGAGGAGATGATTATGCCGGGTGAGTCAACTGAGCTCCCCAGCTGCCGTTTTTAGTTCCTTTGCTTTTCTGTAACAGGAGGCAGCTTGGGGAGGGGTGGTGGGGGGGGGCAGGGGGGAATGCTGATTTGTGCAGCAGGACAGGAGGCAGGTGTGTATGGGTGAATCGTTTTGGCATTCTGGGGTTGACAGGGCCCTACAGTCATGACGTTGGTCCAAGGAGGAAATATTAAAGCAGAGCTGTCTGAGTGTGGCACACAGTAAGTGTCCCCTACGAGTCACGGTCACCTCCCCAAATCGGTAGCTCTTAGAACGGCTCGAGCTGCATCGCACCGCCCCAGCAAGACACAGTGGTTTTGATGGCCAAGCGGTGGTGGGATTGAATGTGAAGAGGCAGAGAGATGGGTCTTAAGCAGGAGGGCCCAGTGGTTGTTGGGCATCAGGAAGTTTGGAGGAGAGGGCTCCCCCTCTGTGGTGAAAGGAAGGCTCGGGCTGGTTTGAGGGAGTCGGGGATGGGAGCGTGTGGGCGTCGGCCGTCCCATCCCTGGCTGTGCCCGTATTCCGAGTCTGCCTCCAGTTCACCTTGGTGACCACCTTTACCTCCAGCTTTGGGTGAGGAAGGAGCACTGAGGGCCTCATCACCGCCTGAGAAAGCTTGTTAATGGAAAGAACATTCCATAGATGTCCTCCATTCTTGGGAGAGGGGGTCTCGTGGCTTCCTGCCCGCTTGGATGTTGTCTGCAGAGGACACAGATGGGAGTTACTGGTGTGGGTCCCAGAGACCGTCATGAAGATGCCCCCACACATCTCCTCCTTTATTCATTCATACGCACGTATTCATTCAGTACCTATCGAATACTCCTGCTCTGTGCTAGAGGCATTGTTGTGGGCCGTGAACACACCAGGGCCCTCCCTTCAGAGCGTTGTCTGGTGGGAAGGCCAGACGGTAGCCAGCAACTTCAAAGGGCAGCAGCTGCCTTGAAAGAGGAGAAAAGGGTCTTTGGCAAGAGGTTCTGATCTTCCTTCTGCCTTTGTCTTGGCTTCCAAGAGGGTGGCTGTAAGGATCAAAAACTGGCACCGTTTCTATTCCTCAACTATTTCAACGTGGGCCAGCCGGGCACAGGCACCCTTAGGCACCGAGGGCGTACGAAAGCGAGCGAGACGCCGTCTCTGACCTCTCAGAGCTCCGGGAGGTTCAGGCGTGGAGACGCACGGTCACAAGAGATGAATGGGTACCGACAGGGCGCTGTGAGAGCCAGAGAAGGGAGAGATCACTCTCTGCTGAGAAGGTGTTGGGCTGATTCTTTGAACAAAAGGATTTGGGCTAACCTAGGGATGAGAGCGTGTACTGTCCTGGATCCCTTCAAAAGAAGACGTTACGTGATAGCTGGAGCCTTGCCCTTGGTGTGCGTGCGCCTGGGCGGCGCTTACACACCACGGTTCGAACCGTTCCCAGCCGGCAGCCAGAGTGGTGGGGCTGGGGTCCCACCGCGGACCTGTGACTCCAGAGTGACTCCCCTTCCCACCGTGCCGCGTCCGGCCGGACAGCGTGCCACACAGAAACAGAAACTACTAGGCAAAGGACAGGAAGGAAGAGGGAGGCCCGGACACCTCAGCCGCACTGGTTGGTCTCCATCAATCCTCTGTAAAGTGAGCCAAACCCTTCTGCTGCAGGCTGTCTCCTGCCTCCCCCAGAGCCCTGGGCTGCTGGCAGGCTGACTCTCCTGTGATATGGAGGAACTTGTTGGTCTCCATGGTTACGGGAACCCACTGGTACGGGCGGCGCCGAGTGGAGTGTGAGGCTGGCAATGAGAGCTTCCCCCAGCCCTTGGCACCATGTGGTACTGGTATGTCGGCTGTTTCTTGGACCTTTTCTGGGAGGAAGGAGTTAAGGAACCCATGAGGAAGGGAAGAGCAGGCACACCTTCCTCCTCTTCTGGGCTCCTTAGAGGCCGGAGGCGTGGCTGCCTTCTCATTCACCCGCTCCCCTTGGCAAGAGTGGTTTTATGTTAGGAAAGAGGGTCCTTTTGCCCGACAACCCAGCTGTGGTAGAAATTGGACTTTTCCTTATTCCAGAAGCAATACCAGCTTTACTGCGCTGGTGTTTGTGGTCAAGTCTGTAGCGATGACAGATGACAGCTCTTCTCAGGGCTCAGAGGACTCCTTGAGAGGGGAAGCAGGTTCCTCCCCGAAAGTAAAATGAGATTGTAGGAAACGTTGTCAAGACCTCGCTGCACAATGGGTGCTGTGGTCCACACTGGCGTGGGTTTCTTCATTTTGTCTTCATGCCGATCTTGTGAAGCGGGTGCAGCTGGTGTCCACATGTCCCAAGCGAGGAAGCTGAGATCTAGAGAAGTCAAGGAATCTTGGTCGTGCTCGGTGAACTAGTAAGGAGCAAAGGCAGGGCTCCCGCCCCAGACCCGCCTGGAGCTCTGCCGTGCTCTCCCCGCCTCCTTTGCTAAGTAAGCAGAGATACTGTGGTGAATCTACTAGACAGTTCCCTCCTCTGAACTCCTAGAAGGCAGGAACCAGCTCTCTCTGAACTTTGCAACTGGCCCTGGCTCCAGAGGCAGGCACTCGACAGAGGCTTGCTGAGTCAGCAGTGGTAACTGGGGACTGAGATCGAGCCCAAGACCCCAGTGAGCAAATTCTCAGGGATGAGGTACTGGACGCTTGCAAAGCTCTGGTTGCTCAGTAGAATCCACCTGTTTGGGGAAGAGCCCAGCATTTCAAGTGGCTGCAAAGGCAGGAGATTTGAGGCACTCTCATGGCACTGTGGCTCTCGTGTGTGAAGGGGAGCGAGCTGGAGGTGCTGGGTCGGTTCTGATCTCACTCCAGGTCAGTTCTTGCCTGCTGACCTCTTGGAAGGCACATGCTGCTGACCTCTGCCGTGGCTGCCTTGAGGCCTCCAGGCCGCTCCCCTCCTGGCCCAGGCCGCAGTCCTGGTCTCCCTGCCTTGGGGTGAGACTTGCAGCTCAAAGAGCTAAAGGGCAGTGAACCACCTTGCTTTTGACTTTGTGCTTCCGCCGTAGGCTCCCGCAGGTCTCCTTTATGGGGGAGGCACCTGCCGTGGCCGGCAAGAGGGAGCAACCTTTTGACACGGCACCACCTCCCTTCCACACCAGGGCATTAAGGGAACATGGGGGGTCCCCCTGGGGGAGTAATTTGGGGGTGAGGAGGACGCATCCCACCTCTCTACGGGTCAGTGCTTACCGAAGCCTTATACGATGCCTCCTACCCACAATGCTCCTCTGGTTTATTGACTCTTGGCAGTTGAGGGTGACAGTTGCTCAGGACTAAAGGATGCAAGGAAGGCTCCTGGATGCAGTGAGGGAGGAAGGGGGAAAGAACTAGCGACTCACCACGTCCACGTGACCTGCCAGCTCAGTCATACCCATTTCTCCCCAGCCTCTGTGTTAGCTCGGTGCTTCCTCAGTTTACAGAACCCCTTACTGCTTCCCACAAACAGGATTGAGGAGACAGTCCTTCTGTCACATTACAAAACCCTAGGGACTAGAAAAATGAAGCCATTTGATCCTGTCTGATCCTCTGAGTGGTCGCAGGCAAGCCCGAGCCGAGGGTCCAGAGGGGTGAGAGCAGGGCGTGCTACGGGCCCCCCTGGGGACACCCTCACAATAGCCCTGTGGCAATGGCCTGAGCCAGACACTGGCTTTCCTGCTGCCCTAGGCATCTCTCCCCTCCTCCTAGCATGGAGAGGCAGAGCCAGGGACTTACCTTCTTTGGGGGGAAATAAGACAGATCAGGCATCAAGAAAGGTTGATGAGAAGCCAACAAAGGGGACCGTGAGGAACAGGCAAGTGGTGGCGTGGACACGGAAGCCCTGGGCTCCAGTCCCGCTCTGTGCCGGGAGGCCATGGGACCTTGGGCAAGTCTCACACCTTCTGTGCTTCAGTTTCTCACAGGTAATGTGCGGATGCTACCTATAAGGGTGGGGAGCGTAGGAAATACGTGGCAGCAGAAGGTAGTGTCAGAAACATCAAATCTGTTGGCCAGGGCTCATGTGTTAGGTGAACACTGAGTAGTGTGGTCTCCCTGGGATCTGTGCTCAGGTGCTGGGCGGGGGGGGGGGGGGGGCAGGCACAGAGGAGCCTTCGTTTGCCCTTCCTAGAGGGGTTTATGGCCTACCAGCATGAGATCTCTCAAGAGTTTCTTAGTGGGAAAGATCCTAACCGGAGAAATGGAAGGAATTCGAAGTAGATCTGGGAGCCAGAAGAAAGGTGTGCCCAGGACTCAGAACTCAGACAAGGGGGGTCTCCAGGAGCCCCATGTTAAGCAGGTGCCCAGACAGCAGGGCTTTGCAGGGGGAAGGCATGAGCTCCAGCATCCCTGCTGCCCCCAGCCCTCCAAGTTCTTAAAACAGTATCGTTGGGGTGGGAGGGGGGCGGTGATGGAGACTTCCTGGAGGTTAGGCAGGAACCTAGGGATGGACTCCCAGAAGCAGGGCTGGAAGGGACTCAGAGGGACATTTGGTTGGTTCTCCATCTTTTGGGCAAGTTGTAGGATTAAATGCCTCATTCTGTATCAGTGACGAAGGTTTTTAGTCTAGAACCCATTGACCTCTAAAGGGGCTTCTTCACGGGGTCCCAGAACTCCCTGAAATGATGTCCAGAATATTTTATGTCTAAGTGGATTATGCGTTTTCTAAGTTAAACACTGCTTTTTGTGAAGCAGGAGGTCCATCTGCCACTGTTGGATTGCTGGTTTCTGCTTAACCCCCGCCTTGTTCTCGGCGGGTAGTTTGCCGGTCCAGCAGCAAGGCTGTTGCTCTCTGGGTCGGCACGCCTGATTCACGCACACGCCTCCCAGCCAATTGGAGCCCCTACCCAGGTCCCACCTGCTGCGGGTGAGATAAGGACTTTTATGACCGCCCTGGCTGGAGTGAGGCTCCTCACCCTCTCCCAGCTGTTACCCGGCAAAGCACCTTGGGGAGGGTGGGGCAGCCCGCTTCCGGGGAGGGGGAGGGGAAGGGAGAAGGAAGTTGATCTAAACCCGCCTCTTTCTCTCTCTCTGTCTGCCTTCCTTCCCCTTCCCTTCCTGCCCCTTTCCTCCCACCTTGCTCCCGGTGTAGTGTCCTGGGACTGCGTGCATTTTCTGGCCACCAGGCCCTGGCCTGCGGGAAGCTGTGGGGCTTTTCGTCCCTGTTGCTCTCCTTGCCAAGCCCGGTCTCCCTCTGCTACTGGTGGTTTCGGTTGCGACACAGTCCAGGTTCCCAGGCAGGAGCTGCTCGGGCCTGGCTGCTTCACTGTTTTTCACTGAGGAGGTGGTGGAAGGTGTCGCCTGCTTCGGCTGAGTAAGGGTGGCTGGCAGAGCCGGCAGCCCCCGCCCTGGGCCTGGCTCTTCCCGGCCTCTGTACTTTGCCCTCGCTGCCTGACAGGTTCTGCTGTGGGCTCCGCTGAATGGAAGCTGCCGGTAGTCCTTGTCCCTTTCTCCAGCCGGGTATGTTTTCCCCTTCTCTGCTGTAGGATTGCCCCCATCCTCCCTCCTGCCTCCCACCCAAACACAGGATCTTTCAAGAATTGCTAAGTGGAGCCAGGCGCTAGCACAGGTAGTAAAATTCATGGAAAGAGGCACTGGCTGGGAAGGGAAGAGGGGGCAAATACCAGAAGAGTCTCCACAGGTTGAGTCAGCAGGCGCCCCCCAGGGTGAGAGGAGAACCAGGGAGGGTGCGCCGGTGGGAGACTGGGATCTGGGGCGGCCGGCCGCCCGGGGCCAGTGCCCAGGGGACCCTTTTCTTCCTCCCACGGGGCCCAGGCATACTGTGCCTCTGGCCAGGGAGTGCCTGCCTGTCACCCTTCCGAGTCCTGGGGAAGTCTCAGGACACTTGAGGCCAGGCCTGAATGCCCAGCCCCACAGCATGAGCCGTTCTCGGGGAGCACTGTGCTCGGGGAGAACTGTTGGTAGGAGCCCCCAGCATTAGGGAAGGGGCCCTGCCTACCTGAGTCAGCGCTGGGCCTCCGGGGTGGAGGCTGTCTTCTGGGCGAACCTGGCAACACGCCTAAGGCTGAGTTTGGAGATCCCAGGTTGAAGGGCCCACGGGATAGAAGGCCCTTTCTCTTCTCCCTGGGTTCTACATTCCACCATCTGTTGAACCCCCGAAGCGGTTCAAGTCCTGCTTCTGAGTCAAGCGTGCTTGAGTAACCTGTGTGGTCTGCCCTTGGTCCCAGATACTGTCTCACAGGGCAACCCCCTGTTCTTTCCGAAAGCTGCCTGAGAGCCATGCTGTCAACTTGCAACAGGCATGCTCAGATTTTTAGGGTCTGCCTGTGGTATGCTGTGGGCCAGAGCTTTGGGGATGTCTGGTGTTCCTACCTTACTGTGAGCAAGGAGGACAGAGGTGGAGGGAAGAGTGTGGATTTAGCGAAATCCTGGGGGCTGTGGGGGGGGGCCTGGAAGGGCAGCCAGTCCCCAGCCCCCCACACAGTGGTGAGATCTGGGTCTGCGCTGAGTGGGCCTAGTCAGGACCGTGGAAGACACAGACGGTCTCCATGCCCTTACCTCCACTTTAGCCTTCAGGGCGGCCACCTCACATGGGGCCTCGGTCCAAGAAACGTTTTCTACTGGAGACTTTCTCTTTTCTCCACTCCCTTTCTCCTTTCTTCACTTCCTCCCCTGGGCTCTCCTCACCCTGCCCCCCCCCCCCCATCCCTGCTGTGTCTCAGAGAAGAGGCGAAAGGGAGGGACGGCTACGCTCTTTTGAGTCCTGAGAGTTGGGTGATTCGGCCCTGAAAGGGGAGTGGGTGAATTTGGGAGCAGGGGATCAAAGAGCACAGCCCCTGTTCTCTGCTTCTCTGGGTCCTGGACAAGCAGAACCTTCCCTCTGTTCCGGATGCCCGGCTTGGAACCAGCCCTTCACGGCTGTCCTGTCTAGTCGCCTCCCGTGAAGGCTGGAGGTGCTGGTGCAGGCTAGGAGGGCTCCACTAAGAGGTGGAAGTCTCGTTGACAAAGACAATAGTATTTGGGAACTAAAAATAATCGCGATACGGGTCGCTCTTCATGCTGCACTGGATAAAGCATTTTATGTGTGTTCTCTCACCTCAAGTGAAGTTGGGAATATTTTATCACCACTTTACAGATGAGAAAACTAATACCAGTAAGTAGGGGAGCCAGGACTTGAACCTAGTTCTGCTGGGCAGAGCTCCTCGGCCTCCGCTAGACCATCTCCTGACCCAGATGTGTGGAATCACCGTGCACTGGTCATCTTTTGGATGGTTTCCTTCACCCTGTGTACTCTCATCTCCCTCTTAAGGGTGGTGTTGATAATAATAAAGTTAGCATGTGTCGAGTGATTGGCAGATTTAGGATTTGTCTCTGGCATTTGCACTCGTAACCACACCTCTCGACCCCTGAAAGGAGGGAGGTGGATGGCAGGGCCCCTCTTGTGTTTAGTTGACGTTTTGAGGCCCAGTGCGCAGCTGAGCCTGGCGGGGAAAGCCATCCTGTTGTACCGCAGTGACCAGCCCCTGGAGCCAGGGACACCAAGAGGGATGGGCAGAGCAGAAGTCAAGAAGGACAGTAGGATTAGGATTCCCAGATTTGGCTTCAGAGGGGCAGAGGGCCCAAACCTTCAAGTGTACGCTAAATTCCTGTTACAAATTTTGAGGACTTGGAGTCTGCCAAGTCCTCGGATCCTCAGAAAAGAGGGGAGGGACAAAGTCAGGAGGTGAATTGGTGGTTGCCGAGGACACTTTCCCACCCATCTTCCTCTCGTGAGAGCTAGGGCAGAGGGAAGGTCTCCCCTGTCACGCCCTCTGAGGCAGGCCAGGTGGAGAGCAGACAGTCTAGCAGCACTTGCTGGGAGGGTGGGACTGAGAAGAGGCAGGCCATGGAGGCCAGACCTTCAGGACCCTGATGGACGGGGCTCAGGGTACCCTTTGGTAGACTGAGCCAAAGGCAAGTACCAGCAGGGCTGAGGAATGTCCTTGTCTCCAAGGGATGTGAACCCTACGGTTGCTTTGGCAGGGTAAAAAACAGATGTTTGAAAACCTATTGGTCTTAGGGGCGCCCGGGTGGCTCAGTCGGTTGAGTGTCCCGAGTTTGGCTCAGGTCATGATCTCATGGCTTGTGAGTTCGAGTCCCATATCGGGCTCTCTGCTGTCAGCGCAGAGCCTGCTCGGGATCCTCTGTCCCTCACCCTCTCTCTCTTTCTGCCCCTCCCCTGCTTGCACTCTCTCTCAAAAAAATAAACATTAAAAAAAAAAGAAAGAAAGAAAGAAAGAAAGAAAGAAAGAAAGAAAGAAAGAAAGAAAGAAAGAAAGAAAGAAAGAAAAAGAAAATCTGTTCTAGCAAACACTGAGGACCAACCAGGTTTAAGTGAGCAACCGGGTGTCTGAAGCACAGAGGCCAAGAGAGTTGGGTGGGCTGGAGTGGGCAGACAGCAAAGGCTTTGAGGACCTGACTGGTGAGGACTTGCAGGAGAGAGAACACTCCCTAAAGGGCAAAAGAGATTAAAAGGGACTCTGCTGAGATGTCAGGAACCTTTCCCTTCAAAAGCTGCCATACGCGTGGGGTCTTTTTTCTCCTCGAAGGCCTAAATCCATGAGCTTTCAGGATCCGAGTCAGACAGCTTACCCCAAATCAGCCAGCAGCTACCACGCAAAGAGAAAAAAAGGCCTTCCTTGATGGCAAGGAAGAAGGGGGAACCGTCATTAGCAGGGTATTTGCTTTGTGTTACTGTTTTTCTGCCTTGAAAGCATCTGGTTAGGGAAGCAAGCTTCTTCGAGAAACCCTGGACAGTTCTTTGGGTGGTAGCAAGTCATTTCTTTCCTCTGTGGTTTTGAAGGGCTTCATTACAGCCCCAGGGGGCCATGAAAGGAAGAACTTTGACTCACACGCTTCTGGTCACCCCGCTCTCCTCCACGCTGTCTCCACACAGACTTGTCAAGGTAGCTCTGGATGGTTCTAGGAGGAGGCTCTGGCCGCATTTTGCCCCAGTATGTGGGAGTGAGGGCATCTGGTGGTCTTTGAGAGTAAAAGTGGGGCTCCAAACAAGATCAGACCAGACTCCCAGCACTTGTATTCACCCGTTCCCATGCCATACAGTCCACCCATTTATTTTATTTTTTACTTTTACTGTTATTTGAGAGTGTGCACAAGGAGAGGGGCAGAGGGGCGAGAGCGAAAACCTTAAGCGGACTCCATGCTCAGCACAGAGCCCAACGTGGGGCCGATCCCACCACCCAGGGATCGTGACCTGAGCCGAAACCAAGAGTCGGACACTCGACCAACTGAGCCAGCCAGGCGCCCCACAATTCACCCATTGAAGGTGTACAAGTAACTGGCTTTGAGTAAATTCACAGAGCTGTGTATCCGTCACCACCATCAACATTTCATTAGGAGATTTTCGTTCTCACAGAAAGAAACCTCGTACCCCTTAGTTGCCCCCCCTAAATCTCCACCCTCCTCAGCCCTAGACTGATCTTTCTGTCTCTCTGGATTTGCCTGTTCTCAACATCTCAAATAGATGGGCTCATACAATACGTGGTCCTTTGTGACCAGCTTTATTCACGTAGTGGAAGGTTTTCAGGGTCTGTCCGTGTTGTAGCGCGTGTCACTGCTTCATTTCTTCTGATTGCCAACGAATATTCCACCACGTGGATATCCTGCAATGTGTCCGTCCGTTTGCCAACTGACAGACGTTTGTGTTGTTTCCCCTTTTTGGCTGTTGTGAATATGGGCTGTTCCCAGCAGGCACTGGTGTATGAGTTTTTGTGTGGACGTCTGTTTCCACTTCTCTGATGTGCTGCACCTGGGAGTGGCACTGCCGGGTCACACGGTGACTCCGGGTTTAGCCCTCTGAGGAACACACGAGTCTTCGTGGACACGTGTGCGTTCGTCTGGGTTGCACCCTTTTTGTGTCACGTATGCGGAGCTGTTCAGTGCCGTTGGCTGTCATTTCTGCGTCCTCACACCGTTGGCCTGAGCTGCGGGCCGTCCCGGGAGGGCAGACGGTTGCCTTGCTCAGACCCTGTCATTCGGCGTGTTCGTTGCGCAGGTGTTTGAGTGAGCATCTCCCAGAATTCAGATCGTGTAGGGGCTGGGATGTATCAGTGAGTAAATGACGTACGCCCGCCTTCATGCGCTCCCGTCTCAACGGGATGGACGGCAAATCGGTGTAAAGTGACAAATGCTAAAGGTGAAGGTGAAGGGCGGCATGGCGCTGAGTGCGGGGAAGGAATTCTGATGTTCTGCTGCGCAGCCTCACGGCGTGAAGAGGCAGCCGGGCGAGCAGTAGGAGGCGCTCTCCCGCAGGACGTGGTGGGCTGGTGGGTTGTTAAGGGCCGATTGCACCGCCCTGCGGTGCAGGGCCCGGGCTCCCACGCCCACGGGATGTTGGCACTGAAGACCGGCGCTCTTTATCTCCTCCTCCTCCCCCCACTGCCTTCTGACTCTGCCTGCCTGCCAGCCCCCTGCCGTCCGCCCCTCCCCACCCATCTCCGCCCCAGCCTCTTAGGTTTTTTTGCGGAGAGCTAAGGGCAACGATAAGGGGAACTGAGAAGTCAGCATCCTGAAAGGTGTGTGTGTTTCCACCCCACAGCCCACCTTGGGACACCTTGACCCCAAGCCCAGCAGTAAGTCCAACATGCTGCGGGGCCGCAACTCAGCCGCCTCTGCTGACGAGCAGCCCCATATCGGCAACTACCGGCTCCTTAAGACCATCGGCAAGGGCAACTTCGCCAAGGTGAAGCTGGCCCGGCACATCCTGACCGGGAAGGAGGTGAGCTCTGGGGACGGGCCGTGGGGCGTGGCCGCACCCCCCAACTGTTGGCACCCAGGAGGTAGCGGTGGGACTGCTGCCACAGCCACCTCTTATTTGTCAGCTGGAAATGAAATCTGGACAGATAGATGTGTTGACGGGGATGGGGTTAGAGGAGGAGGGAGAGTCGAGTCCTGGGTCTCTCCTGTTCAGAGAGGGAAACTTGGGCTTTTTGTCTCATGTGCAGGTAGCTGTGAAGATCATTGACAAGACTCAACTGAACTCCTCCAGCCTCCAGAAAGTAAGCATACAACATCTTCTGTTCCTTTCTAAACCTCTCATCAGGGGTCAGCGATCCCGTGTGGGCCTCCCCTTGAATCCCCATTTTTAAAATCTCTTCTTTTCACTGTCCCCAGTGCTCTGTGGCTCTGCTACCTGTGGGGCTCTGATGGGATCCACTGCATTGACTCCCCCTGGGTAGGCTTCCTGGCCACGGGCACTGGCTCTTTAGAAGTCTTTCTGCCCTTCCCTGCCATTTGGCCTGTCTGACCTACTTCCTGCATCGTGTCATCTGCTGGCCTGTGGCCCTATGCAAAAACACAACGTTCCTAGCCATTTCTAGAAACATGCGTTTGGTGATTCCAAGATCTAGAACGATCCAGGGGAGTGGCTCTAGAAGTACAAGGATAAGAGGGGGCAGGGAGCCTGCCACCGGATTCTGTGCCAGCAGCCTTTTAGGGGATGAGTATAGAAGGTTGGGTTTTTAGAAGCTCGACTCCAGTTTCAAGCCCCTGACAGTTTGTGCAGATAAAGGACAGGTAGTCCCAGTTTGCCTTCTCACTCCTAGGCTTCTCTTGGCTAAAAGTCACAGAGTCATCCACATGTAGTGTTCGCTAGATGAGGTTGAACTTTTTCTTCCCTCCTTTATTTACAGGGGTTAACTGAGGTCAGTCTTAGCTGATCAGGGGAGTCCTCCAGGTGGGAACACATACCCCCCGGTCGGGAAACTATGAAGAGCTGGTAGGAACGCGAAAAGGAGGCTTTGATTTGCAGAATGAGACAGCTTGCCAGTGATGGGTTGACGTAGAACTAGACACTCTCTGCCCTCTCCTCCCATGCTGGGCTCCAGCAGTTGGGGGAAAGAGGAAGTCTCCCATCTGGCTCCCCAAAAGCCTCCCCTGTTCAGGTCAGTCAGATTTCCTTGTGCCCCCATACTCCAGCTGACCCTGGCTCAGATTTTCTGATCTTGCTTCACCTGGTTCTCTCACGAGGTAAGCTGAAATTTTCTTTTCAGGAGCACCCTGTTATTTAAGAGAGGGCATAACCTCATGCTAACAGTCAACTACAGTGAGATTGAGAAGCTTAGGACTAGGGCTTGGGGGCTGGTATTGAGAGAGGCGTTCACAGAATTACGGTGTGGAGGTTGAGGTGCCTTGACACGCTGGCAGTCAAAAGCAAAGTGTTTCCTGGTTGATGCTCACTCAAGCCCCGGGATCCCCTCAAGGTTCATTGGTTCAGAGGAAACATTGCTTTCATCACCAGGGCTTTCCTGCTTGGGCCTTTCCCGAAGAAAGGGAAAGAGGGCTACTCTTGACATGTTGGCTCAGAGCCTACAGAGTAGGAGCCAGCTTGGTGTGGGCCATTTGGTCTTTGGTGCGGTCCAGCCTGCCATATGATAACTGCCAGAGTCAGCCTGGCCATCTTATTTCCTACCTCTTTTTCCTCCTTGCCTCTTCCTGACTGGCTGGAAGGCACCAATCCCGGACAAACGTAGCCAATTTAAAAGCCTTTTAACACACTCTGTTACCAAGGCCAGTCTGATTCTGGCCGAATCACTCTGTTTAAATCTGATCCCAGCAGTGATCCGTAGGAAGGACAACACGGAAGAATCTAGCCCCCTCAGGGTTCTCAGCTGAGCTCAGAAAACTCCATGTTCTCCCAGAGAATGTCCCTTCCAGGCCAAGTGGGTGCCCTCAGGGGAAGAACCCAGGCAGCTGCCTCCAGCCCCATTTCAGTGTTGCTTACCACCCCTGAGGTGGCGTCCAGGACTTTTTGCCTCTCATCCAAGACAACTGATGGACCAGGGAAGAAAGCAAGAGAAACCTGGGCTCTAACATGGAAAGGGAGCCAAGTTCAGAATCAGATTCCTGAAGATTGGAAAGCCCGTCTCTTCCTTTTCAGCTCACAAAAGCTCTCGGACCTCCTTAAAGGGAAAACAAAAAACAAAAAAACCGTGTTCACTTTATTCCATGAACTATATCCTGAATTATCTCCAGAGGTCCTGGAGAGACCTCTCCTCCCCTTCCCATCCCCCCCCCCCCCCCCCCAAAAAACAACAAAATGCAAACAACTACTTCTGCTCTTTGTGCAAACGGTGAGGCCTGGAAGTTACCAAGATCCCACCTCCAGTTCTCTGGCCCCCGCAGAGGGGATGGAGTTCGTTTCTGTCATCTTTCTTTATGGAAATACATGGTTTGGAGTCCCTGATTTTGTTTCACAAAGAGAGCGTGAGTGTGTGGAGGTGGGCTTGATTAAAATTGGCATCAGCTATATATAGGAGCGGCTTCTTCTGTCACCACCCCAGAGGCCCAGGAGAGAAGGGCCTGCCCACCAGTGCAGAGCCCTCTGACTTCTGTAAACCAGAAGACGGTGGGGACCCCCTGCCAGCCCCCACCCCTTCACACAGACCAAGCTGGAGGCTGTTTTGTCACTGAACTTTAGCAGCAGCCCTGGTTCTGAATATTCATTTACATGGGCTCACGCTCCCTCCTTCAGAGGCACCCAGCCAAACCCGTCTGCTCTTTGGGGGTTGGATTTGGGGAGACTGCAACAGAGGACACTTGGCCGCTTTAGCCAGATGCTGAACCCCAGGGTGCAAGTCGCTAGAGCCCAGCTTTCCTCCTGCCGACGCTTCTGCTCTCGTTCCCCTTCACCTACTTCTCAGCCATCAGGGACAGGCATGGGGGACCTGGACGGCTGCCCCATTTCTTTCCTTCGCCTGTTTTCTCTCTTGGGAAAAGAATTCAAACAGTGGCTCCGTTTGGAGGGGACCTGAGGGGAGCAAGTGAAGCAAGCGTGACCCCTGGTATTTTATTTTCCAGCTATTCCGCGAAGTAAGAATAATGAAGGTTTTGAATCATCCCAACATAGGTGAGAACCAGATGCCGTTCCTTCCTTCCTTCCTCCTCCACAGCACGGCTCCACTTCCCAGCCTGTGTCCCTCCCCGAGGCAGTGCTTTCTGGAGTCGGGAGTCTTTGAGGATGCCTCTGGGGATGCCCAGCTCAAGATCCAGCCCTGCCCCTGGCACCCTGGGCTCTTCTTAGCAGTGTGGCTGCCACGAGAGGAGCTTGCCCTTGTGGCAGGGGCGGGGTGGGGGGACCTTTCATCCCCGGGATGCCCCTGTTCACGTTAGGGCTCAGCGTGTGGCCCCTCCTACTTCTCTGACTCACGGCTTGGCCCTTTCTGTTGCAGTTAAGTTATTTGAAGTGATCGAGACTGAAAAAACTCTCTACCTTGTCATGGAGTACGCTAGCGGAGGTAGGTGTGGAACCACCTCTTCCCACGGGCCCCCGTGTTCCCCGACCCCGGTAAGCTCCGACCTAGACCCCACCCCTGTGTCTTGCAGGAGAGGTGTTTGATTACCTGGTGGCTCATGGCAGGATGAAAGAAAAAGAGGCTCGAGCCAAATTCCGCCAGGTGGGTGTGGCTCCCTGTGCGGAGTGTGGGCCCCACCTCTGCCCTTTGGGATTTGGCATACGAGGAGGAGCTGCCTGTCTCTAAGTGGCCTGTGGGGGGTCCTTCGGGCTTTGCTTATCTATGTGGCAGCTTGGAACTAGGTCACCAGATCGCAGGTCCGCCATCCCGCCCTCGGGTGCCCCTCGCCTAACCCTTCTTCCTTCCTTCCAGATAGTGTCTGCTGTGCAGTACTGTCACCAGAAGTTTATTGTTCATAGAGACTTAAAGGTAAGATGTGCCCTCGTCCCCTGTCCCTGAGTCAGGTTTGGGTTGTTCACCCCCTGTCAACGGTGACCTAACCATCAGGCCCTGAGAGTTAAGGGAAACTCTAGCCTTTAATTTTTTGGAGATGATGAGGAAGCCCTTGGGGCTGCTTCCGCTGTAGGCCTTACGACCGGACTTAGAGGTCAGCCGGCCAGCGAACGGAGGGTCTCTGCCATCTCCTCGCTGGGCACGTCACCTTCCAGTGCTGCCGGGCGCGTCAGGAGAGCCGCGGGCTGTGCTGGCCCTTCCGGCCGCCGACCGAGGGAGGGACGTTGAGTGTCCCGCAGCTGCCCCACAGCTGCTTTGCAGGCGCGCACCCACTCCGCTCTCTCCCTGAGACGGTAGAGTGTGGACTACCTCGCAGGCGCCTGGCCCCCAGTCCTAGCAGACGTGACCGCGATTAACCTGAGCCCGACGTGGCGGAAGCCCGGCGCAGCTCGCAGCGCCTCCGAGCCCGCCGACCCCCGCGCACTCCCGTGGCCGCCCGTGTGAGGGGTGGCCCGCGCTGCCCTCCTCCGGGGCCAGCCTCTTCACGCGGACTGAAGGCCTGCCCTGGAGTTGGTGGAGAATGTTCTGAGACAGGGGACGACTTCCTGTTTGTGCTCCCGTCCCCCACAGCCCCTTCCTGTTCGATGCCTTCCCGTGGTCCGCTCGGTCCGAACATTTTCCGTCTTCCCGTCTTCCCTCCCAGGCGGAAAACCTGCTCTTGGATGCTGATATGAACATCAAGATTGCAGACTTCGGCTTCAGCAACGAGTTCACCTTTGGGAACAAGCTGGATACCTTCTGCGGCAGTCCCCCGTACGCTGCCCCAGAGCTCTTCCAGGGCAAAAAGTATGACGGACCCGAGGTGGATGTGTGGAGCCTGGGCGTTATCCTGTATACACTGGTCAGCGGGTCCCTGCCTTTTGATGGACAGAACCTCAAGGTGGAGTGAAGCACGGGCTTAGGTCTTAAATTAAATAAATAAAAAATAAATAAATTATAAAAAATTGAATAAAAAAAAATAGATAGATTTAATTTTTAAGTAATCTCTACACTGAACGTGGGGCTCAAACTCAACCCCGAGATCAAGTCACGTGCTCCACCAACTGAGCCAGCCCCGTGCCCCAGGCTTAGGTCATTTTTATTGCTTCTCCTTTCCATTCTCAGCCCCTTTGGTCTTACCCCTGACCTCTGACCTTGGCCACCTCTACCCTTTTCCCAAGGCAGAGCTTCAGAGGAGGGCTGGGTAAAGGTATGGCAGGAGACACTGGGCCTTCTGCACACAGTGGAATGGCCTCAGTTCCTTCCTCTAGGGATGGGATAGATTATAGATTGTGTGTCCATTCACCCTTCCAAGGCACTTGGATGGCAGGCCTCAGGCTGGTCAAGCTAACGGGCACGGCGTGTTTGACCTCAGTTCCTCTCTGGTGAGGTGCCTTGTCTCCGACTCTCTGTCTCCTACCGTGTTTCATGTGTATCTGCCTGGTCAAGTCTTAAGCTCTCAGAAGCCTGGATATTAGGTTTCTTCCCTTGGTCTTGGGGTGATTTAAATTTCCCTCCTGCTGGGGCACCTGGCCGGCTCCGTCGGTAGACCAGGGGTACTCTTGATCTCAGGGTCATGAGTTTAGGCCCCAGGTTGGACATAGAGCTTACTTAAAAATAATAATAATAATGATAAATTTCTCGGGGTGCTTTTGTGGCTCAGTCGGTTAAGCTCTCCACTTTGGCTGAGACCATGATCTCGCAGTTGGTGGGTTGGAGCCCCACGTCGGGCTCTGTGCTGGCAGCTCAGAGCCTGGAGCCTGCTTCGGATTCTGTGTCTCCATCTCTCTTTGCCCCTCCCCTGCTTGTGTTCTGTCTGTTTATCTCTATCTCTCTCTGTCTCTCAAAAATAAATAAACATTAAAAAAACTAAAAAATACTAATAATAAATTTCTCTCCTGCTATAGGAGCTACGGGAGCGGGTACTGAGGGGAAAATACCGCATTCCGTTCTACATGTCCACGGACTGTGAAAACCTGCTTAAGAAATTTCTCATTCTCAATCCCAGCAAGAGAGGCACTTTAGAGGTGAGCAGCCAGGAGCCCAGCTGACTGGAAAGTTCTGGGTTCCTTGGGACACCTCCAAGCTGAGTCTCCTTCCTCCTTGCCCTTAACGCTTCCCTTTGTTCCCCCAGCAAATCATGAAAGATCGATGGATGAATGTGGGTCACGAAGATGACGAATTAAAGCCTTATGTGGAGCCACTCCCTGACTACAAGGACCCCCGGCGGACAGGTGAGGATCTGCTGAGCCGTGAGGTTGAACTCCCTAGGACTCAGGACCAGCCTTAACTGTATGTCCCCCCTGTGCAGAATTGATGGTGTCCATGGGTTACACACGGGAAGAGATCCAGGACTCACTGGTGGGCCAGAGGTACAACGAGGTGATGGCCACCTATCTGCTCCTGGGCTACAAGAGCTCTGAGGTGTGTGCCCCCTGCTCTATTCCCTGCTGGCCAGCTTTGCTGTCACTGGCAACCCTGTGCTTCTAGCACCCGTTGAGGGCAGAAGCTCCTCTCTGAGTAGGTGTGCTCTCTGCTGACGAATTTTAAGCCTCAGCTCTGGTGGGTAAAGCTCTCTGGCCTTTGCTTTCACTGGTCTCTGTCAGTGAATGAATAGGAAGGCTGGTGGGGTCTGGGCCTGGGTTGGGTTTCCAGGCGGGTGAGTAGATCTGGCTCAGTCTGTGTTGGTTAGGCTGGGTTTAGGTCGGTCTGGCTGGATCAGTTCTTTGTCTGTTGAGAAATCTTCGTGTCTGTTTCCATGTGTTTGTGTCCCTCTGCATCTGGAAGTGTCTGTCTCCAGGTGTTTGGGTGTGTGGGTCTCTGTGCCTTTCTTATACGGGTCTTGAGTCTTTGTGTCGCTGGTGTCTGGCTGTCTGTATCTGTGCGCATGTATGTCCGTCCTCCCGTCTGCTCATCTGGAGGCTTCGTGTTTGTTCTTGTGCCCGTCTGGGTAACCGTGTCTGTGTGTGAGTCCCTGGGTGTGTGTGGGAGAGTGGTCTTGCACACCATCTGCGTGTCCCCACATGCACTCCTGGCCTCCCCGCCCTGCTCTTCTCCTGGAAGTGTAGGACTCCCTCTCTCAGTTCTCACCTTTGCCTGGTCAGGAACAATCTAGCTGGGAGCAGGAGGGTGTGGTTTCGGAGTCTGAATGTGTGTTCTTATGGGCACGTGTATCCCTCTCTAGGGGTGGGGGTCTTCCGTGTGCTGGGGGCCGGGAGTCTTTGGCTCTGTTTGTCAGGAGCTGCGTCCGGGCCTGTGTGTCTCCAGGAGTGTTTAGATGCACCTGGCTCCTGCAGGAGTATGTCCCATGGGAGTCCGGGGAGGGTTTGTGTCGGGCAAGGTGGTGTGTAAGTGGGTCCACCTGTGCGCATCTCCACATGATTTCTACCTCCTTTTTCTCTGCTTGCAGCTGGAGGGTGACACCATCACCTTGAAGCCCCGGCCTTCAGCTGATCTGACCAATAGCAATGCCCCTTCCCCCTCCCACAAGGTACAGCGTAGCGTCTCGGCCAACCCCAAGCAGCGGCGCTTCAGTGACCAGGGTGAGTGCTTTGGGGAGTTGCAGGTGGCGGACTCACCCCCTCCTGAAAGGACACAGGTTCCGGGGGCTTGGGATGACACTGCTGAGTTTCAGTCCCACTTCAGCCACGTCTTAGTAGCATGGCCTTGGGCAAGTCACTTAACTTCGCTCAACTTCAAATGGGGTTTGCCAGCTTGCTGGCAGGCCTGCAGGAGAGCACCGTGTGTGTGTGTGTGTGTGTGTGTGTGTGTGTGTGTGTGTGTGTGTGTCTGTGTCTGTGTGTGTGTGTGTGGCACTTAGTTGGCCCCTTGCCCTTATCCATTCCCTCTGACCCAGCAGCTGGTCCTGCCATTCCCACGTCCAATTCCTACTCTAAGAAGACTCAGAGTAATAACGCAGAAAATAAGCGGCCTGAGGACGACCGGGAGTCAGGGCGGAAGGCCAGCAGCACAGCCAAAGTGCCCGCCAGCCCCTTGCCCGGCCTGGAGAGGAAGAAGACCACCCCCACCCCTTCCACGGTGAGCGTCCCTCCTGCAGTGGGGCCCACCCTCTCCAAGCAGCTCCCTCCAGCTGCCTCCCTGACCTTGCCTCCGGGGCCATGTTTGCTTGCTGTACGAAGCCTACCCCCAAGAGTTTGAAAAGCAGAATCCTTTCTTTTCCCGAAGCCAGTCCTGTGAACAGAATACTTGGGTGTCTGTGATACACCTCTGCCCTTTATTTCCCACAGAACAGCGTCCTCTCCACCAGCACAAACCGAAGCAGGAATTCCCCCCTTTTGGAGAGGGCCAGCCTTGGCCAGGCCTCCATCCAGAATGGCAAAGACAGGTGAGTGGACCCAGGCCCTGCCTACCATGCTCCCCCACAGCCATCTCACGGCAGTGACGTCTGTCAGCACCCCCCCCCCACCCCCCGCTCCCTGGAGTTCCGTCCTGGCTCTGTCCAGTCCAGCTTGTCCACGCACCAGCCCTCCTCCCTGCCACTCTCCACCCCCCACCCCAAGTCTCCCATCCCCTGTGCTCCTGTGACTGCTCCTTGCAGCAGGCATACCGAGTGAGACTCCGTGGTCATCTCGGCTGCATCCTCGCCTGATTTGGTGGGGTTTTTTCTTTCCTTTTTTTTTTTTTAGTTAGTTAGTTTGTTTATTTATTTATTTAATTTAAGCAACGTTGGCACCCAGCGTGGGGCTCGAACTCACGGCCCTGAGATCCAGAGGTGCACGCTCTTGCGACTGAGCCAGCCAGGCACCCCCACCTTCGGGCTTCTTGACTGCAGCCAGGGCACAGCAACGGCGCTCCTCTAGGCCCCAGTGCCTGAGGCTTTGGTTCGGTGGCCCCAGCTCAGGGCAGAACTGAGAGATGTCGCACCTGAGGGGCATACGTGTTGAGGGTGACCCCGGCTGTGCCCGTGAGAACAGAGGTCCCCTAGCCTTGACCGTCAGCATCTCTTGGTGTGTTGCATTCTTGGCTCCTGCTCTTCCGAGCTTAATGAAAATTCCCCAACACCCTGCTCTTTCTGTCGACAAAACATCCTTGTTCTTAGAGTTCCTAGGGGACCAGTGCAACCCAGAGGCAGTTCCATCCCGTCGGCTTTTCTGCACTTTTGGTTTCCTCCCCCCGGGTTTTGGCCCTGCTTTCCTCATCCCCGGTGCTCCGCTTCCCAGCCCCGCCTTCCTGATCTCGGACTCGAGTCCCATTGCTGCTCCCCAGACCTGACCTGCATCCTGCCGAGGCTCCCCGGCTCTGGCCCTTCCTGCCCTGCCCTTGCTTCCTAACCTGAGCCTCCTGCCCCCACCCACCCCTAACCCAGGCCTCTTCGCTGCTTTTGTCTCCTAGCCTAACCATGCCAGGGTCCCGGGCCTCCACGGCTTCTGCTTCCGCCGCAGTCTCTGCGGCCCGGCCCCGCCAGCACCAGAAATCCATGTCGGCCTCCGTGCACCCCAACAAGGCCACTGGGCTGCCCCCCACGGACAGTAACTGTGAGGTGCCGCGGCCCAGGCAAGTGTGCTGGGGCACCTGGCGCACCTGGTGCCCTCAGCCTGCCCCCCCTCCCCGCCCCACCCCTCCCAACAAGTTCTCCCCGCTCCCCGGGGGTCCTGCTCTGTTCTTGGCATCTTGGCCACAAGCAATGGCTCTGTCCCCTGCAGTCAGGAAGTAGAGGGAACAAAAAAATAGCTTAATGCCCCTCTTTTCCTCCAGTTCTCCCTCTCAGAACAGATATGCAAGAAGCCGTCCCGAGGCTCCAGAAGGAAGCCTTTTTGTTCTGAGCCTTCCTGGACTTCCTTAGGACCCCAGGGACAGTCAGCATCAAAGGGATTCAATCCTTGAGGGTTGGTCGACATTGTCCCCTTGAGGCTCCAGTGTGCCTAGCTCCCAAGGAGCCTCTTCTGTCTGGCCTGTTCTGCTCTCCACACACGTATCCTCCCTTGCCTCCCTCCCTCCCCCAAACCATCTCCTCCCACCTCCACCCAGATGTCCTCCTTTCTGGTGTCCTCAGTGGTCACACCCCTTCCTTCTGTGTCCTCCGTGATGGCTGCCTCTGCCCCAGCGTCCCCCTCCCCTGTTCCCACCCCAGGATGCCACAAGTGCTCGGTGGTGATGACGTTCTTGTGCCCTGATGCATTTCCCCCACCCCCACCTCTCTTCCCACAGCACGGCCCCCCAGCGTGTCCCTGTCGCCTCCCCCTCCGCCCACAACATCAGCAGCAGTGGTGGAGCCCCAGACCGAACTAATTTCCCCCGGGGCGTGTCCAGTCGAAGCACCTTCCACGCTGGGCAGCTCCGGCAGGTGCGGGACCAGCAGAATTTGCCCTACGGTGTGACCCCAGCGTCTCCCTCTGGCAACAGCCAGGGCCGGCGGGGGGCCTCGGGGAGCATCTTTAGCAAATTCACTTCCAAGTTTGTACGCAGGTGAGTCGGGGGCTTAGGGTGGCAGAGAGAATGAGGCCAGGTCTTCCTACCTGCCTGGGAGTGGGGGTGGGGACTCGGCACTAGGCTTGTGTCCTGGGGTTAGAAGAGGCCTTAGAAAGCCTAAGAAGTTGGGTCTTTGTCAGCACCTCATGATGCCAGACCCGTCCATCCTTCTCAGGCTCTCCCCAACTCCTGTACACACCCCTCGTTCTCTGGCCCCAAGAGCAGATGGCCAATGCCGCCTCCTCTCTAGGAGAGTGTGAACTCAGATGCTAAAATAAAAGCCCCCCTCTTCTCTCCTGGGTTCCCATGGAAACTTATATTTGGTGACGCAGCTGCAAAGTCATGAGGCCTGAGCCAGGCTGGGCCGGCAAGGAGAGTGTTTCCGGGTCCTTCGTCTCGCCCCCTCTGACCTCCTTTCCCCCCACTCAGCTGGTTAAGTTTGCACCCTCTGCCCCAGCCTCGTCTTTCTGCCCCGGGCTCACCAGGAAGAAGGCCAGAAGCGAAGTAGCTGGTGGGGGCCTGGTGGCCTCCTCCCTCGCAGCCCAGTGTGCTGAGGCTTTCCCCAGCAGCAAGCGTGGAGGTGGTGGGGGGGGTGGGGGGGGTGGGGGGTAGTTCTCTTCACGAGGTCTCTCACCTGGTCCCCAGGTCCCCAGCTGCCCCGGAGAGACAGCTGTGATTCTTATGGTGCAGCCAGCAATCCTGTCTGGCAGGACGCTATCTGTCTCCATCCCTCCGTTTGCCCTCCCACCTCAGGGTAGCTCCAGAAGCAGCAGCGGGCTCGGGGACAGCAGGCTTGCTGCCCTTCCTGGTGCACTTCAGTCAGCTCAGCTGGAGCAGCCAGAAACCGTGCCCCTTTCCAGCCCTGGAATGCAGGGCGGCGGGGCGGGACGGGGGCAGGTCCCGGTGTCTAGGACTCTCGTCTCGCTGAGCGGCTCTTCCACAAATGGGGTGACCGTTGAACCTGTAAAGTCCACTCCCCACCTGCTTATCCACATACTGTCTTGTTGGTTTTTTTTTTATTTCTTTTTTTATTTTGTCTTTTTTTGTTTGTTTTTTTAGAAATCTGTCTTTCAGGTTTGCCAGAAGGTAGGCGTTCAGCCCGCTGTGTGTGTGTGTGTGTGTGTGTGTGTGTGTGTCTGCGTCCCGTGTCCTGCCTCCGTCATTAACTCCCCTTTTCTGGCTCTTGCTCCCTCTTCCGTCTGCTAACCACGTCTGTGTGGCCCTCTCTCTGCCATCTTAAAGGGATGAAGACCGCCTCTGACTGGGTGGCCCCTCGGGGCAGATGGCTTTGCAAATGAGGAGCCTGTCCACAGGCAAGGGGGATCTTCTCAGGGAATTCTCCCTTTAAGATTGTCTCCCCACCCCGACCCCAGGTTTGGGTTTCGGTCGCAAGCATCGGGTTCCTTTCCTGGCCCTTCCCCTTGTCTGTGCATGCGCTGTGAAGAAGCTCCACGACGGTTGCAAGTGCATCTGGGATGGTACCTCATTCTGGGTCTCCTGGTCTTTCACCTTCTCTGGTCCCCTGAACTTCAGGGCTGTGTGACCTCTTGCCCCTGTCCTGTGGATAGCAGGACTTCGGAAGTACTACAGGGACGCCGGGGTCCTAAGGCTCCAGCGTGATGCTTCCAGGCCCAAGGAGCCTTTGCCTCACGAGTGGGCACGGCACCCCCTTCTGGCAGCTCCTGTTAGAACTAGCCCCCCACCCCACCACCACCCAGCACACCTCCTGCCTCCAGCAGGACGTATCTGGACGAATCAGGCCACCTCTCTTCTGGGCTGTGTTCTCCGGATGAGGACAATGGCTTCCAGAGAGCCGGGGGCCGGGATGTTCTGGGGCGGGAGCCACCTACCCCATAGTCCTGGCAAAACAGTGGGAGATCCCGCCCCCTCCCTCAGACATCTCCCTTCCTAGACTGGATCCTGGCTGGGCCACCACCCTCTGGCCCCGTCCTCATCCTCTCTGGAGGCCTGGGTGGGCCAGATACTCAACTGAAGACCCAAGGGCCGGGTTGGGAGCACTGGTTCCCCAAGGCTGTCGGCCCAGGCCCCGTGCTGGGGCTAGGACACCGGCAGGCATGTTGGTGACCCAACTGACTAATGCCATGATGGGGTCTTTAGGCTTTCCCCTTTCCACCCACTGCTCCCCACCCAGCTCTTCACTGCATGGCTAGCTGTTGACTCACAGGCCCCGGTGACAGGGCGCCTCCACCCACAGGGCAGGAACCAGGTGGGGCTGGGGAGAGCAGCAGGCTCCTTCCCCTGCACAGCCCGGGCTCCCCGCTCGCAGTGCGCTGGTGTGCATTCGTGTGTCTGTCGTGTCTTCGTGTTCCTTTTCCGTGTGCCGCTGCCGCTCTCTCTCATCCTCCTCACATCCCTGCCCGCCTCTGCAGTCCCCAGTATCCCGGCTCCAGGCACCCATGTTCCCGCCAGGAGCTGGAGAAGCCGCTCAGCGGGGCCAGACCTCTTCCCCACCCACCCTCCCGAGGTGCTGGCCCTGCCCTGCCCTCTCTCCTCCGTTCTGTACAAGCAGATGGCCTGGCAGCCTGGCAGGCAGGGGAGTCATAAAAGAATGGGGGAGGCGGGCTTGTCCACGGCCTGCCTCGGGCCCTTCTCCCCCTCCCCTTCCCCAGGCACCCAGCCCCAGGCAGTTCCAGCTCTTGGCCCTTTGAGCCTCCCGGGAGAGGCTTCTGTCTACCCTCCCTCCCCCCCTCCCCCCAGTCCAGCCCCTTCCCTTCGAGAGGACCAGGGCTCTGGGGCCTGGGTATGCTGATGTTGAAGACCCGTTCACAGCGTGAGGCCCTGGCTGTGGGCTGGCGGGGGAACTGCCTCATGCTGTGGCTTGTGCTCCATGCGTGTGTCTGCACATCCACACCCCCCTCCCTCCCTGGAGCAGAGGCTCCTTCTCCCCAGCACAGAGCTCTGGGAGCGTTGGGGGGGACAGGCCCCGTGTGCCGGGCTCCCTGCCGGAAAGGGACAGGCGAGCCGCCAGCGTGAGGTGCTGCAGAGCCGTGTTGGCCTGCCAGGTGACGGGCGAGTGGCCTTCGGGCTCGGGTCCCGCTCACCCACCAGTGGCGCCTCACCAGACCCACCCTCGCCTGGGTCTGCGGCGGCGGAAGGAGCGAGAGGTCCCAGCACTAAACTCTCCCTCGCTCTGTTTTTTGAGGAACCTGAATGAACCTGAAAGCAAAGACCGAGTGGAGACGCTCAGGTGAGAGGGCCGGAGCCAGCACCGGCCCTGCCCGGGCCACCGGGCTTGCCACGAGCCTCCTGCTCCCGTCTTCCTTCTGCCACCTGGCTCTTCCTCCAGTGGTTCTGCCCGGTCCCCACCCTCTTGGGACCTCCCTTTCCTCAGAGAATCCCCACACCCCAGCTGATGTATTCTGGAAGCAGGAGCCCTAGGCTGGGCGGCTGGGGCTACAGATTCCTCCCCACCGCCCAGCTCACCTTTCTGGCCAGCCGCTACTCTCTGTCCACAGTCTGCGAACCGCTCAGGGCTGTTGAGCACGTGCTCCCCTTTTTCCCCTGACCCTCCCCTCTTCCCAGAAAAGCATGGAACTGGCGCCCTCCCGTCCCCTGCGTCCCCTGCCGGGGCCTGGCTTCTCCTCACCTTCTCCGCCCTCCCTGAGAGAGAGATGCAGGTGGCGAAACCACCCACCCCTCTCACCCTCCCTCTGCTTCCCCCCCCCCCCCCCACCAGGTCTGCTGCTCCCTCTTCCAGTATTGTCATTGTCGCCTCCGGGCCACCCTCCCGCTCTCCTGTCTGGTCTCCGGGCCCATCTGCCAGGGTGGCTCTCCCGTGGGTGGGGTGCCTCGGCCCCGGGCCTGACACCCCCCCCCCCCCCCCCCCCCCCCGGCCTCTGCCCTCTCCGCAGACCTCACGTGGTGGGCGGCGGAGGCACTGACAAAGAAAAGGAGGAGTTTCGGGAGGCCAAGCCGCGCTCGCTACGCTTCACGTGGAGTATGAAGACCACGAGCTCCATGGAGCCCAATGAGATGATGCGGGAGATCCGCAAGGTGCTGGACGCAAACAGCTGCCAGAGCGAGCTGCACGAGAAGTACATGCTGCTGTGCATGCACGGCACGCCGGGCCACGAGAACTTCGTGCAGTGGGAGATGGAGGTGTGCAAACTGCCGCGGCTGTCTCTCAACGGCGTGCGATTTAAGCGGATATCGGGCACCTCCATGGCCTTCAAAAACATTGCCTCCAAAATAGCCAACGAGCTCAAGCTTTAACAGGCTGCCGGGAGTGGGGGGCGACGGAGGCGGGCCAGCTGGACGTAGCTGCTGGGGCCGGGCTCCGACCCACCTGGGCGAGACTGCAGAGATGGATTGGTCTGTCTCCCCCTGCTGGCGCTTCTCCCCTCCCGCCCTCCTTGGTTGGTTTTTTTTTTCTTCTTCCATGTTTGGGGGGGGGGGACGGGAGACGGTTCTTGCCCCCCAACATTTGCCCCTGCCCAGAAAGTCCCCCCCTTCCCCCCTCTCCCCCACAGGAGGCCAAGGAAGGGGGGGGAGGGGTGGGGGGGCGGGGCTCCCCCTCGGTACTGCGGTTGCACAGAGTATTTCGCCTAAACCAAGAAATTTTTTATTACCAAAAAGAAAAAAGAAAAAAAAAAAAAATCCCAGCGGCCACCTTTCCTCCCCGCCCCATCGGGACAGTTGAGACTGGATCTGTGGGGTTTCCCGGGAGGGTGGCTCAGGGCTGGAACACTCTCAGGCAAGAGTGGTGGAGCTCCCCGTCAGGCCCTCCGCCAGGCCCACTTTGGGCTTCTCCCCTCTCCTTCCCTCCTTCCCCTCCAAGCAAACCACCAGAGGTGGCCTTCCCCTGACCTCGGGCCCCAGGGCTGGAGGCCCGGACGGCCGGGCCGGGGACCGGGGGGCTGGGGGCGGGGCGCTGCGCAGCCCTGAAGTTGGGGGGTGGGGGGCGGCGGCAGCTCCGGGCTGGCAGGCGCGGCCCGGGGCCCCGGCCCCCTCCACACTGTATCCTCTGCCCCTCCTTTCCCAGAGCCGGGCATTTCCTTCCACAAGCTGCTGTGGGGACTTTTGTTCCCCTCCTCAAAAGTCTGTGCCATCTTCTCCCACCCCTCCTGGGTAGAAGGCGGGGCTGACCCCGGGGCCGGGAGAGGGGAGGGGACTGCAGGGCAGATGGGCTCCTCGGCCCCCAGGGGGCCGCCTGGGCTGCTAGTCTCCGGAACAGGGATGCTGGGCACTCTCCATCAGGGGAGAGCCTTTGTCTGAAAGCACAGCCCCTCGCCGTTCCTCTCCCCTGCCCCTTCATTGGCATTAATCTGGGCACCAGCTAGTTCCATAGCAGTGACTCCCCCTCACCACTCATCTCGGCCTTGCCTTTTCTTCCTGACACTGTCGCCCCTCCTCTCAGGAGACACTGCCCAGGGCCTCCACGGGCCCGCTGGCAGGAGGCTGGATAGGGCAGCAGGGCCGGGAGCATCTGCCCTCCAGGGGGTGGGGGGACAGACAGGCCTAGTGACTCCCAGCTTGCTAACCTCCTCGGCCAGTGTGGGAGTGGCTGGTCATGGGCGCTTGGCTGGTGGCGGCCGCCGCATCCCTTAATTTATTTCTCTGCTGTTTCTGTTCCTGAGAAGTTGGGGGAGGGGGTCCTGCCGAGGCTGCCCCCACCCTCACCTGAGTTGTACATTTTTTTTTTTGTGATGGGTTTTATTTTTTATTTTATTATTTTATTTTTTTCTTTTTTTGATTTATGATGACTCCACCCCTACTCATCACCCCCGTTCCCAGCCCAGGCTCCGCGGCAAGGCGAGCCCTTGGGTCCCAGGAAGGGGCCTAGCCAACCTCAGCCCTCCTGCCCCAGGCCCCGACTGCAGGCTCTGTGGGCTCGGGCTCAGGCTCCGACCAAGGGCTCCCCCTCTCTCCCTTCTTCCCTCTCTTCCTCCCTCCCCATCCCTCCTGCCCAGTGGAACAGCCCGGGTGCTCTTCTGAGGGGCCTGGAGGGCATGGCTTGGCTCCCAGAGAGGGTGGTGGCCCGTGGGGGGGCCTCCCAGGCAAGGTGGCCCCTCCCCACCCGCGCCCCCCCCCCCCTCACCCGCACTTAGTTTCTCCTCTGGATCAAACACGTAATAAAGAGAATGTTTGGAATCTGAGCTGCCTCCTTCTGTTTCTTCTCCCAACCGGGCAGGGACCCAGTCCCCATGGGCAAGATGTGGCCCAGCCCGCCAGCCTTGCAGGACAGAATGGATTCCTGTCTGAGGCCTGGGGGAGGCCAGTGCTGGGCCACAGACAGGAAGCAAAGCCCAGGGACCTCAAGGGCAAAAGAGAGCACTCCATGAACTTGGAAGATTTTATTTATTTTTTAAAAACATTGAAAAATAAACCCATGTCTGCATGTCCCCGGCCCTCCTTTCTCTAGGCTTTTGGGCAGTGGGTATAGAGGGCACCTTCACAGCTCCATGGCACTTCCCAGCAGGCTCCGGAAGACAGGAGAGCTGCCCATCCAGTTCGGCCACACTGAGGCCCCAAGGAACCTCTGCCCGCCTCCCCCCTACAGCCCCCTCCCCACCTCGCCCTGACTTATTGCTAAAAGAAAGGAAAGAGGAAGAACAGCCCCTACACTGTCCACTCCCCCATCCTCCAAGCTAAGGTCACTACCCCCTCTACACGAAGGCCACGGCCCAAAGGCCAAGCCCCAGCAGACTAGGAGGCAGCCATTCCAGCCCCAGCCAGGAAGAGAAAAGTACCCTCAGGCCAGTTCAGAAGGCCCCTGAGTCCCCGCCCCGGGCTCGGGTGTGGGGGTGGAGCCTCAGCTGCCAGAAACAAGTGCAGAACCCAGAGGTCCAGACTGTGCCCCCTGGCAGCTCCGGGTCTTCGGAAGACCTGGCCAAGAGCTCTAGTCCCTTCTGTCCTCAGTGAAGCCAGAGGTGTCCAAGGACGGCCAGCCACGGGGTTCTGGAGCCCCTGGCGGGTGGAGGGCCACAGGGCTCAGAGTGACGGTGCTGGAGGCTCCAGCGGGGCTCCAATCAGGGTGGGTGGGGGCTGAGGGCCGGGGCGGGCACTGTGGCGGGAGGCAGCCAGAGCCGGGCGGATGAGAGGTGGTGGGGGCTGGTTGGGGGCCAGCCGGGGCTGGAGGAAACGGCCCTGCTGGAGCGGGGGTGGCTGGCGGAGCAGAGTGGGAGCCGTAGGCAGAGGTGGCCTCAGCAGCGGGGGCGGCTGGGACAGCGAGGTGGGAGGCGGAGGAGGGGGCGGCACGGGGGGTAGCGATCGGGGCACGGATGTCGACACGGACGTGATCTGCACCTGTGAGGGGAGAGAAGGGAAACAGACTCGAGCGTGCCCTCGTCCCCGTCCAAAGACGGAGCCGGCTCCTCTCCTCTCTTCCCGGAAGGGCTTCTTCCGCCCGCTCTCACCTCGTCGTCTTCCTCTAGGGCTGGGGCTGGCAAGGGAGCCCCTCTCCTCGACTCCTCCATGGGGACTGGGGCTCCGGGCGCCCCGTCCTGCTCGGCCTCCCACTCCTGCAGCACCTCCTCCAGATTGAAGCGGCGCCGGTAGCTCACGAAGAACGTCTTCACCTGGGTCAGAGTCTTGTTCCCGATCACCTCGGCTATAGCCCCGAAGTCTTTGCCGTACCTACGGATGGCTGCGAGGGTCAAAAGGGCAGCAGAGTGTGAGCGCCCCTTAGAACGAGCTCCTTCCCTGACCCTTCCCCGCTGCCCCGGCTCCTCGGAGGCTGGGGAGAGATTCCCGGCGCTCTCCGCGCTCCCCCGGGTCTAACCCACCTTGCACGGCCAAGAGCTGCTCATCCGTGGTCCAGCGGGAGTTGAACTTGGTGTTGGCCTGGAGAGCAGGGAATATATCCTCTAGACTGGACATTATGGCAACAGAGGCCCTGCCCTCCGAGGCGATCTTCCCTTTCTGCTCCGCAAGGTGGGGGAGGTGGGGAGGTGGGGGGGTGGGGGGGTGGGGGGGGCAAGCCCCTCCCTCACCCACACCCGAAGCCACCTTACCTCAGGGGGGCGCAGTGGATCGATGCCACCCTCCAGCGCCTGGCGGAGGCCGCTATTGGTCTGCTTCATGCTTTGCACCTGAAAAGGTCAAGAGGCGACACCTCAAACTCTCCTGCCAGAAAGGCCACCGGTACCAACCCTCACCATGGCTCTGCTGCCCAACACAGCTCGTGGCCGCCTCCCCCCCTTCCAGCTCGCTCCTCCCTCACAACAGCTCAGTAGGGGAGGCGCCCGGGTTCTCCCCCGCTCGCTCGCAGACCAGTTTCTATAAAAGATCCAGAAGAGAACGCCGCCGTGACTCAGACGTCTAAGAGGTGGGGCAGAGGCAGGCTCGGCGCGTGCACACCACACACCTTCCGCCTCAGCCGTCGCCGCAACGTACTTCCCTGCTGCCCGCGGCCCGGTCCCCGGGGCCCCTTCTTTCCTCAGGCCCTCACCTGGCGCTTGAGGGAGATGAGCTGCGAGTCGAGGCCTCGAAGCGTGAGGTTGGCAAGGTCTGGGCTTCCTGACACAGCGGTGAGGCCCTCGGGGCTCAGGTACATGCCCTTGGGTGGGCGACGCCGGGTTCGCAGCGGGTGGTGGCGGTACTGAGACCCCTGGGCCTCCTTCTTCCCAGGGCCTGGGCGGGTATTCAGGGGCCGAGAGGGCAGAGGCTGCCAGAGAAAGGAGAGGGGTGGGTGGTGAGGAGCCCAAGGACGAGGCGGGCGCATGGGCAGGGCCAGACCAGCTCGGGTGGGCGGGGGGGGGGGGCCTCACCTCTCTCTTGGGGTCTCCAGCATCTGGCTCCCCCTCACTCACGGCTCCTCGTCCCTCTTCAAGCTCATCACTGTTGACACAGGGACCAAGGAGGGAGTGAGGCAGAGGCCAGGGCCCCCAGAGCTCAGCTTGCCCCGCCCCTGGGCCCCCAGGGCCCCCACCTGTCTTCTTTGTCTTTTCGGCCCCCCAGCCGCCGAGCCTGTCTGTCCATCACGCTGGTCCGGCTGCGGGTCTTCTTCCACGAATAGTAATACTTTACCAGACTAGGGATCAGCTTGTCAGGCAGCTGGAAGGGCAATGCCAGGGGCTGGGACCCACCCAGGACCCTGGGCCCCGGGCGGGCTTGTCAGAACGGAGGGGCTAAGGAACGCTGGCAAGGGGGAATGGGCTTTTACCATCTGCTGGATCCGCTGGAAGCATTTGCCATGGAAGCCAAAGGCCTGTTCAAACAGCACCTTGTCCTCCACAGTCCACTCGTCAGGGAACGGGGTGAAGTTGGCCAGGTCGGCCAGTGACTTCTCTACATCGTGCTTATGCCACAAGAGCATGCCCAGCGCCTGGCCCGGGAGAGGGAACGACTCGGGCTCAGCTGCGCCCGGCACCGTCCCGTCCCCACCGCCCAAATCCCTATGGGGCCGAGGCTCACCTGCTCAATGTTGTAGCCGTGCTTCTCCTTGGCCATCGCAATGTACTTGTCAACTGCGGGGGTGGGAGGGGCCCGGTATTGGAGAAAGGGTTACACCTCCTGACCCGAGCCCGCCCAGATGGGGCTAGGCCCCGGAGCCTGAGCCCCAGGGCAGGGGCTGAACCCACACACCTCAGCCTCCAGCCCACTTGGGAGAAGAGCCGGCCACCAAATGGCACAAACCCAAGCCCCCGGCTCCCAGGGATGCAAACGAACCAGGATCCTGCCCCACTCACGTTTGGCATCTGACACACAGTGGTTGGGCGACCACACCAGCATCCCCTTCAGTTCCTTGTTGCTGTAGCGTGCAGGGCTCTCTGAAAGACGGGCGCAAGAAGGATCGGCCTGGTGGCACTGGCCTGGACCCACGGCCAGAGGGTGGCAGAGGAATGGGGCCTGTGAGGTGAGGCCCAGAAGGGAAGGAGGGGCAGAGACCCAGACAGGAAGGCAGAGCAGGAAAACCAAGCATGCCATGGGCCACCCACCCCCGCCCGCCCGCCCGCCCGCTGGCCTGTCCTTCCAGCGGGCACCAGCCAAGGGCTCCCCCAGGTGAGGCTCAGGGCCAAGCCATGGGCCCTCCGCTCCCCTCCCTTTGCAGCCTGTCCTGCCACTCACCAGGCTTGCACTCCGGAATTACGGCCTGGTAATTGGTTCCAACGCGGATCATGCTGTCTGCGGAGCCAGGGGAGACAGTCAGGACTCCAGGGAGGGAGGACAGGAGGATGTGGCAGGGGTGGTGGCTGCCCTGGGGTTCTCCTTCCTGACCATTCAGGGCCCCCACCTTCCAGAAGGCTCACTTTTCCCTGATCTTCCCCCTCAGTTGCCCTCAGCCACGAAAGAAACTGGAAGACGGAGAGACCCTGCCTAGTCATAACCCATGGGAGGAGGGGGGGGCGGGGGCGGCAGAGATGGGGGGGGTGCCAGGACAAGGGGCCAGTTTAGAGCCCAGGCCAAGCAGAGCCCTTTGTTCTGGCTGGGGGGGGGGGGGGGGGGGGGGGAGGCGGGTGCTGCCCCTAGACCTGGACCATAGCCCCGCAGGGAATCCAAAGCTCCTCCCCACCCCATGAGCCTCACAGCTCGGTGTGGAAGTGTCTTTCCAGCCCCTGCCCCAGCCAGACCTCAGTCCCCTACAAGGTAGCAAGGTATGAGCAGCCCAAACTGTGGAGAGGAGGGCCGCCCGAGTCCTTCAGAGACTGAGGGCAGGGCGGGGGTGGGCAGGACCGCCTCCTTGGCAGCTAGGGGCCCAGCCTCCGGATTCCCAGAGCCCGCAGCCCCCAGGCTGGGGGAAGAAGCAAGACAGAGGCTCCAGTCCTGGAAGGCAGGAGCCATCAGTCTAAAACGCCCGTGGTCAGCAACACTCCCCCCGCCCCACTCGCGTCCCCGGTGCCGGTGCACCTTTAACCCTAGGCCGCCGGGCTCACCGTGCGAGTGCTCCTCCTCGCTGCTGTCATCCTCCGAGTGCGGCTGCCCGCCGTTGGGCGCCGTCTTGGCCCGGCTGCGGGACAGGATCCCGGAGCCCGCGCTCGGCTTCTCCATCACGGAGGGCATTACCCCGCCCAGCTGCCCCGGGGGGCGCGGGAGCCTTCGGAGAGCCGCGGTGGTTGCCGCGCTCGCCTCGAGTGCCGTGCCCGGCCCGGCCTGGAGAGGTCGCCACTGAGGCTACGAGAGGCAGGAGGTCAGCGTGGCTAGGGTCCGGCGGGGCGGG
Source organism: Leopardus geoffroyi (assembly GCF_018350155.1). Taxonomy (NCBI): domain Eukaryota; kingdom Metazoa; phylum Chordata; class Mammalia; order Carnivora; family Felidae; genus Leopardus; species Leopardus geoffroyi. The sequence goes on from NC_059329.1 coordinate 107,421,666, forward strand.
AGCCCTGCGGACAGCTCAGCGCTCGCCGCGACCCCCACGGGCGAGGGCGTCAGAAAAGTTTGTGCAGAAGTGGGGTACGCGGGGGATGAGCGCAAGGTCCGGTGCGGCTGGGGCGCGCTCGCTCTGTACGCTCCACGGGATTGGGGCTCCCTCGGAGAAGTCGGGGCGCCCGGCTTCTGGGGCGCCTCCGAGCCCCACCGCCCTCCCGCCCACGCAGTTGAGCGGGCGGGCGCTGCGGCGCAAGTGGCGCCCCCCGCGGGCTGCACGCTTCCCGGCTGCACCGGGATGCCCCAGTCCCCAGGCGGGGACCCCCGTCCCGACCAGACCCCTGCCCGCGACGGCAGGCGGCGGGGCCCCGGCGGTGGCGGCGGCGGCGGCGGCGGCGGCGGGACGGCGCGCACGGCGCGCCGCGCTGGGCAGAGTTGCCGGGAGGCGGGCGGAGCGCAGCCGCGGGCGCCGCCTCGCACCCTCCCCGGCGCGCTCGCTCTCCCCGCCGCGCTCGGGCTGCTGCTCGCTCGCCCGCTCTCCGCCGCCGCTCGCTCCTCGCGCACACAATGAAGCTGCTGGCAGGGAAGTAGTGCCGGCTGCGGCCTCAGCACCCCTCCCCCAGCCGATGCCTCCGCCAGCTGAACATCTGGCCCTGGGGTGGGAGGGAGGGCCCGGGGGGCGGGGCCTGGGGGCCGGGGCTAGACCTCCAGGGGGTGGGGTCAGGACCAGGGTGGAGAGCGCTTCCCTCTGCGGGCCCCCGGGGCTCCCTGACTTGCCCCTGGGGGGGAGACCCCGCTGCCCCCCAGGAGTAGCCGGGGGTCAGCTCCACCCACGCGCACACCGGCCCCGCACACCAGTGGGCTCGGGTTACTGCCGCCTGCCCCGGGGGCCCTGAGGCCGCCTGCCCGCCCGCCCGGGTGGAGCCCAGCTTTTCCTTCCATTTCCCTTCCTGCCAAGGAACTCCCCGCCCCCCCCCCTTCCGCAAGGGGGACCCCCCTCCCTCTTGCGCCCTTGGGGGCCAGAGCGGATGGGAGGCCGGACAGGCGAGGAACGAATTCCTCCTAGAGCTACTGGGCCAAAGCCTGGCTTCTGGTGCATCTGTGGGTCCCCAGGGGTCACCTCGATTCCCTTTTAAGTGCTGCAGTATGCACCCCAAAACAGTGGCATGAGGGGCTGAGGGCTGGGGAGTGGGAGGTGTTGGGGAAGGTCTGGACTGCAGGGAAGGGGAGGAGCTGGGTCTCCTCCCCACTGGGTTCACTGTCACCCCAGCTGGGAGCAGCATCCCCCTCCCCCAGGACAAGCGCGGGCAGAGTGACAGACCGGGAAGCGGGTAGAGCGGCACAGACGGAGATGGGGGAGGGGGTGGGCAGAGACTTTCAAAGCCAGACCCAGCCACCCTGCCAGGCACACAAAGAGCCAGCGCACACACCGGCGGCGGCTCTGAGCCTGCGAGCTGCGCCCGTGCCCGTCCCCGCCGCCCAGGGCACGTGCTGCAGCGCACACAGGCCGAAGCCCCCGCCCGCCGCCCCTCCCATCCGGAGCCCCAGATTCCTAGACACACCTCCACCCGGGCACACCCCGCTGTGCCCAGACTGAGCCGAGCCTGCGCTAGCACCCTCCTCTCCCTTCCCTTCCTCGGCCACTCTGTAATCAGATTCCTAAATTTAGAAGCAACCCAGGGCCCAGCCAGGGATCCCCGCCCCCACCCGCTGCCTGCGGCCAGGCGGCTGGGGTCCTGCGGTCGGGCCACGACCCGGCTGGGGCCGCCCGGTCCTGGGGGCTCCTGTGGGCGGCCGGGCCAAGTCAGGCACGACCCCACCCGGCTGCGGCGCTGTCGGGCCACATGGGGCCACCCAGCCCGCGGCCACGTTGCCCGCCACACCTCGGGCCAGACCTACGGAGCCTTTTTCCTCCTCTTAAATCATGGATTGGGCACCGAGCCCCAGGGTGGGGAGGTCTGCACAAAGGAGAATAGAATGAATGGACCAAGGGCAGGTCTGACCTAAGGGGGTCTGCTACAAGATGAAAAGAGGCTCCCAGCCTGACCCTCCTGAGTGGCAAGGTGCCACCTCCCGGTGCCCAGCACCTCCAATCCCTGTGCCTGTGCACAGCCCTCTCTTATGATGGAGCCTTCCATCTTGCCCACACCCGGCCGGCAATTGGTCAGGGCCTCAGTTAGGCCCCCTTTGCCCCCACCTTTGCCTTCTTTCTGTACTAATACCTACGGTCGAGGGACCAGACCCTCACCCCCAGGCCTCAGCATCCTGCTTGTTTTGGTCCCTTTCTTCTAGGGCTGCCCCAGGTACCCCCAGCCACTGGCGTCCCTCCTTCTCAGGCACCCCTCCCCCCCCCCTCCGGTAAGAATCTCTTTCTGCTCTCACTTCTCTCTAGAGCCTGGAGCTCAGGGCCAGAGAAGGATTCTGCTCTGGAGGTAGGGGCAAGGAGGGGAGGTTTATTCCTTGGAGTTGGGGGCAGCGGGGCAGTCTCTAGGCCCTGGTGCGATGAAGCGTCGGTCTGGGATGTGGGCCATGACAAGGGAGGAGTATCCGAGGAGTTTGGGGGCAACTGTGGGGGCCACAGTATCCAGAGAGGAAGCATATTCCTAGTGAGCAACCCCCTCCCCAAGGGGCAATGGTGCAGGGTTAGGAGGGGGAGGGGCAAGGCCCCACCCTCCCACCTGCTGCCGCTGCCCCCTCCCCAGCTGGCCCCCTCTTTTGTGCAAAGCCACACAAAGGACAAGGGGCCCCGGCCGGCCTGGCCATCTGCTCCCAGCAGCCTGAAGGCTCTTAAAGAGACAGCACCCCCTCCCTGCCGCCCGGGGGCTGTGGGGCGGGGTGGAGCCACGGCTCCACAGGACCTGATCTCAGTGGAACCCCAAATCCCACCCACTTTTTCCCGGCTCCCCCAGCCTCCAGGTCAGGAATCATCCTCCCCCCACCCCATTCTAGGCCAGGGCGCAGAGGTGCCACGTGGCCAGGAACATGGGGGTGTGGGAGGGGAGAGACACAGAGAGGCAGCCCGGGGACCAGCCCCTCCTCTCCTCCAGCCTTAGGCGGCGGAGGGACCGGCCACGCTCGGTAGCACAGCACTGGAACTGGGGTCCCTCACCTCCCTGAGGCCACCTCTGAGCTTTGTGAGAACCGCTGGTCTCTGGGAATCACCTCCCCGCCATTTTCACTGATGAGCTCCCACTCACCCTTCCTCAGGGAGGATGACAGAACCTTCGTTTTGAGGGCTGCAGGCCAGGGCACAGCCCAGTGCCTTGCAGCAACCCCGAGAGGGGGACACATTTATATCCTGCATTTCCCAGTTGAGGAAACTGAGGCTTTGCTCAGGGTCGCCCTCCCTCCCTCCCACCACCACCGGCCTCCAAAAATCCATGAGCCCTGCCTGAAGCCTGCCTAAGCCTCTCCTAGGCCAGATAGGACTCCTCACCCCTGAGATCCTTGGGGAAGCCAGACTGAATCCCAGCTTGGTGCTTTTGCCACACTGCTAAGGGCCACAAGTTTACATGATTTGTGTGATTGTTTATTTCCTGTCTCCCTGCTGGGCTGTAGGCAGGGATTGTGTCCGTTGTATTCACTGTGTTCTCAGTACCTGGCATCCAGTAGGCACTCAATATTTGCTGAATGAAGAAACGCCAGGAGCTCCCCCCCCCCCCAAAAAAAAAACTTTCCTCTTCCCTGGCTTCCTCTGCCCTCTGCGTGTTGGGCATCTTGCCTCCTCCCACCTCAAGGTGAGGCAGAAGGGACAAAGGTTGAACAGGGATGCTGGGAGAGAAAAGGAGGGTGACCTTGAGAGAGCCACCGGGCCTCCCCTCACATCTCCCTCCTCCCAAAGGCGGGGGCAGCTCCAGCCAATCCTGAACCCGCAGCCCTGCCAGACAGACTGGGACTGTCCCGAGCTCTGGCCCTGCGAGGCTGGCCGCTGTGGTGTGGTGCCTGGGACCCTGGCCAGGCCCTCAGTGGCCACAGCCAAGGGGCTAAGCTCGGGGAAGGAGGAAGGCAGGCGGGAGGGGCCCCCTGGTGGGGGAGGGAGGTTGGCAGAATCAAAGCCGAAACCTGGCTGAACAGTGGGGGGAGCTCGGGGGAGGCGCTTCCCCGGACTGGAGGCCTGGGGGCAGATAAAGCTGGAGAAATGGAAAAGATGGCCTACAGCATAGAAGGAGGGTGGGGAGCTCCCTCAGGGCCCCCACGCTTCAATCCTGCCCCGACAGGAATTCGATTCCTCCTCGGCTCCCTAAGCCCCCCTGGGACTCATTGGAAGGCTGTGTGGCCCCAGGTGCTGCCCTCCCCCTCTCTGGGCCCAGTTAGTAATCCCCTGCACTGGTCCACACTCCCACCCAGGGTTGTGAAGAAGCTGAGAGAAGGTGACAGAGGTGACAATCTGGTGCTTGTCACTGCCTCAGCGCAGTGGCCGCGCGAGGAGGGAGGTATAGGGAGTGAGGCAGGCGCATCTGTGAGTGGTGCTGGGGGAGGGCAGAGCAGAACCGGGCAGGAGGTCAGCAAGGAGACCCCAGGCTTCCTGACACCCACGCCGAGGAAATCTGACTCCCTGAGCAAAGCAGGAACTGGGGAGGAAGAATCGGCAAGACCTTAGTTCAGAGAGACACGAGAAGGCGACAGGAGCTCCCTGGATCCTTGAGGGGGCAGCTTCCAGACCCTGCAGCCAGCTCTGTTTCTCCGGAAGCCAGGAAGGGGGCCTCCCCCGGCCCTCACCTGGGCGACAGCCGGCGCCCTCTGGCGGTGACAGCATGGACCAAGGGGTCCCACCTCAGCCTGGCCATCAATGTCCTCCCAGGGAGGCTGAGCCTAGCACCCAGAGGAGCCCATGGGGGGGGGGGGGGGGCGGGGTAAGTGTATGGGATCAAGATCCGCCCCCCCCCCGGGCCATTTGGAGTTACTGAGCTTTAGATCCGATCCCCAGCAAGCCTCCTTGGCCCAGAGCCACCCAGAACCTCCCAGAACAAAGTCAGGTGGAACAGAAACCCCTAGAGAAATGGCAGAGGAGACCAGAATAGCAGGGAAAGTGCTGAAGCAATATGCAGGCTATGGGGAGCTCAGGGGAGCTCAGATCGGGAGTGAGTGCTGGCTCCACGCTTCTCGCTTGCTGTGTGGCCTGAGGGGAGATACTTGGCCTCTTTGAGCCTCCATCCATCTCGAAAAGAGAACAATAATGCTGACCTCTGATTATTAGGAGGATCCGACATCATCTCGTGGACTGTAATTAGAACCTCCATCAATGCCAGTTTCCCTCTACAGCTAGTTTCCCTCTCGAGGACCCCCCAGCAGGGCTGGAAACCCCCTCTCTGCTCTGAGGTAGCCCATGCTCTGTGGACCACCTGAAGGCCATTGCCCCCCAGGGCTCCTGGGTCTGACCTTGGAGCTCGAAGCTCTTCCTCTGTGGCGTGTGACCCCTGACATCCTCCTTCAGACTTACCCAGCAACCACTCCAGATTCCTGCCTGGAGTGGAGTCTGATCTCTAATTCATCACACACACACAGCTGGATACAGATTCTTTTTTTTTTTTTTAAGAGTAAAAAAACTTTTTTAAGGTTTGTTTATTTATTTTGAGAGACGACACACACGCACAAGTGGGGGAGGAGCGGAGAGAGAGGGAAACAGAGAATCCCAGGCAGGCTCTTCATTTTCAGGGCAGAGCCTGATGTAGGGGTCGAACTCACGAACCACAAGATCATGACCCGAGCCGAAGTCAGGTGCCTAATTGACTGAGCCACCCAGGCGCCCCAAGATTTTTTTATTTTTAAGTAATGTCTACATCCAACGTGGGGCTTGAACCTACAACCCTGAGATCAAGAGTCATATGATCTACCGACTGAGCCAGCCAGGCACCCCTGATCCTTTTTTTGGGGGGGGGGGGCGCCTGGGTGGCGCAGTCGGTTAAGCGTCCGACTTCAGCCAGGTCACGATCTCGCGGTCCGTGAGTTCGAGCCCCGCATCGGGCTCTGGGCTGATGGCTCAGAGCCTGGAGCCTGTTTCCGATTCTGTGTCTCCCTCTCTCTCTGCCCCTCCCCCGTTCATGCTCTGCCTCTCTGTGTCCCAAAAATAAATAAAAAACGTTGAAAAAAAAATTTTAAAGTAATCTCTACACCCAGTGTGGGACTGGAACCCACGACTCCAAGGTCAAGAGTCGCATGCTCTTCCCACTGAGCCAGCCAGGTGTCCCTCTGGATACAGAATCTTAAATACTGCTTGGATCATGGCCCACTCCTGCTCAATAACCTCCCATGGTTCCCAGTTGCCTTCCAGGCAAAGTTGGAACTTCTCTCCCAGCCCAGGACTCGAGGGCCTTCTCGCCTGTTTCTGATCCAGCCAAGCAGGTCTGCTCACCATCTGCTGAGCCGTACCTGGTGCCCCAGGTGCCCCAACCACCCTGCAAACACTGGCCCAGCCCACCTGTTTGCACGCCCCATGCCCAGCCCCTCCCTTGAGACAGCTGGCTCCTGTAAGCAGCTCTGCCCTGACAGGGCTCATCCAGGGCTCCTGGCCTCGCCGCCCAGCACCTTCCTGCCCCCTCACGCCCATCCCTCACCACCCCACCTGCTGCAAGGCTCTTAGCACCTGACCTTGCCTCCCACTTCCAGAAGAATTGAGGCCATCTGGGAGGAACCCCGGCCAAGGCCCGCCCTCACGCCCAGAGATGCAGTTCCTTGCCTCTCCCTTCCGATTGTACCTGCACCTTCCCTCCTCAAGGCCAGCTCACTCCCAGGCTCCCACATCTCCCCCTCCACTAATGCACACGCACACACTCCTGAGTCCTTGGTCCTCATGTACCTCTCCTCCCTCATCACCGTCTTATCCCTCAGAACATCAGCCTGCTTAAGTCCCTCATTCCTAACCCGCCCACACACACCCAGACACCAACACACACACACACACACACACACACACGTTCACCTTCAGCTACCATTTCAGCTAAGCTACTGCTGCCTTTTCTCTCTCTCTCTCTCTCTCTCTTTTAAAGCTGGGCGTCTTAAAAGAGTTGTTCACACCCTTTCTCCTTGTCTTCACCTCCCACTCACTCCCCAACCCACCGCAGTGCTGTTTCACCCTCTGCCATTCTGGCACAGACTGTTCTTGCCAAGGTCACCAGCGGCTTTTATCTCTAAACCCAAAGGACCTTTGGCAGGCCTGGTCTCCGGCCACCTCTGCCCAGGACTGGGCAGAGAGGGCACATCCTCCTCCTGGACGAGAGCTCCCCACAGGCTCCCCTCAGGCTTGCCTCCTGCTGATGCTTCAGGCCCAGGCCACATCCTTAACTCCTGGGCTATGGACTCTCCAACCTCCATCTACCCCCGTCCCAGGCTCTGGACCCCCGTATCCAACCCACCAACTGGCTTCTGGACATCTGCCTTCAGATATCTTCCAGGTACCTCACGTTCAGCCCGTCCAAAACAGATCTCAGCCTCTTGACCACACATTTGCATTGCCTGCCCTGTTCCCGCTTGCCCTTTCCACACGGGGACCCGGAGGAGAACAGGGGAGTTGCCCTGACTCCTCTCCTGCTCCCCTGTATGCTTCGTGCATCAGCCAAGGTGATCTTTCTCAAATTCAGTCCGATCAACTCAGTCCTCTGCTTCCCGTTACCCTTGGCTTAAGTTCACGCTCCTGAGCATGACGTTTCTGCTTCAAAATCTGACCTCCTGACACCCATGCCCCTTTTGCCTTTCTTTTTTAAGGGTCCACGTGGTGCTGTGGGGTCGATCCCCAATGTCAGCCTTTCCCAAGACCCTGAATACCATGACTGATTGAGAAAGGGGACTAGCAGAGCAATCAGCACGTTAGAAATATGGGACGAAGGCCAAGAAGCTGAGCCAGGAGTGTTGGCCGTTGGCCGCCATCTTTGATCCCCAAGGAAAGCCAACACTGTGGAGGGCACCACAAAGAGATGGAAAAAAATGGTTTCTCAATGACGTCCCTTTTTTTTTTTTTTTTTTTTCAAAACACTTTTTTGAAGTTTATTCATTGATGCAACTCCAGTGAGGGATGGGCAGAGAGAGAGAGAGAGAGAGAGAGAGAGAGAGAGAAAATCCCAAGCAAGCTCTGTGCTATCAGCACAGAGCCCGATGCGGGGCTCGAACTCCTGAGTCGTGAGATCATGACTTGAGCTGAAATGAGGAGTCCCACGCTTAACCTCCTGAGCCCCCCAGGTGGCCCAGGAAGAGCCAACTTCTTATGATAACATACCAGCCAACTTATTTGAGTGCCCGTTGTTTGTTTCCAGCTGCGTCCCCAGATCCTAGATCAATACAAACACCTAGTAGATGCTTGATAACTATTGTCGAATACGTTAGCAAATGAATAAACAAATGAATGCTCGCGGGTACCAGCCCGCAGTGTGCAAAATGCCTCACCTAACACCCCCCCCACACACCCCAGTAATCCTATGAGGTACGTACCCTAACGATCTTCATTTCACGGGTGAGGACCTCAGGCTTCGCGAGATGCCAGCTTGAAAGTGGCAGAGCTGGGACCGACCTCAAGCCGGCTGATGCCAGAGGCCTGTTTTCACATCCCTGTGTCCACAGCCTTTCAGTGAAGGTGCCTTTGCCTGCTCCCCCTGGTAAGGAGGAATAATAGCCTTTTGATGGTGGTGTGGAGGTCAGTGGTCACCACTGCCAGGGCTCAGGGGTCGCCACGACCCCGGGTGCCTCTCATCTCTCAGCTCTGTCTCTTGCATGCATCAGAAGGGTTCCCCCCCCACCATGGGGGTGTCCGGGTGGCCAGGCTAGTCAAGCGTCCGACTCTTGATTTCAGCCCAGGTCGTGATCTCGTAGTTCATGAGATCGAGCCCCCGCTCAGGCTCTGAGCTGACAGCACGAAACCTGCTTGGAATTCTCTCTCTCTCTCTGCCCCTCCCCTGCTCTCTAAATAAATAAATAAATGAACTTAAAAAAAATAATAAAAGGTTTCCCCTCATGATCAGTAAGTGGCTACACTTACTCCAAGCATCCCATCCTTGGAGGACAATTTCCAGAGTGGGGAGGGGAAGGTCACAGAGCCAGGGTTTTCTCCTTGGCATCTTTCTTGATCAGGGAGAAAAACGTTTTCCAGGGATTCCTGAGCAGGCCCGTGCTCCTTAAACCAATCCTTGGGGAAAAGATTCCCATACTTGGATCAGAGCCACCATGGTTGTGCCCCAACACACCTGACATGACATCCAGGGGTCTCCACCCATCAACTGAACAGAGGTGGGGCTCTGTTAGCAAGGAAGAAGGAGGCATGGCTGTTGAGTGGAGAGGCAACTCTCCACCCCCCACCCCTCCTGATACAGCACCCTCTCTATTACAGCCTTTAGAAATACTCATTGCCTGGGGCGCCTGGGTGGCTCCGTCAGTTGAGTGTCCCAGTTCAGCTCAGGTCATGATCTCAGGGTTCGTGAGTTCGAGCCCCACATCGGGCTCTCTGCTGTCAGCAGAGAGCTCCGTTCGGATCCTCTGTCCCCTTCTCTCTCTTTCCGCCCCTACCCCCTCTCTCGGCCCATCCCCTGATCTCTCTCTGTCTCTCTCTGTCTCTCTCTCTCTCTCAAAAATGGATAAACATTCAAAAAGAAAAGAAATACTCATTGGCTGAACTCCAAACAAAAGAAAGAGGAAGGGGTAGGAGGTGGGGGAAGTCTCCTTCTTGGCAGACATGGACTTTGGACCTGAAGTCATGGCCCCCAGGTGCTCACCTTTCAAGATGAGACCCCCAAAGAAGGCTGTAGCCCGTTGGGGCCCAATGTCTGCAGGGACCGATAACCTGAAACAGGCAGACAAGTGGTGGATCATGAACTGTTGTAGGTTAGATGTATGGAGTCATTCATTCAACAAGTGTTTATTGGCCATTGTCTCCTCCTCCACGAAGTCCGGATAGGTGGGCAGACTGCGTGGAGATCGCCGATGAGGAGATTCTGAGTCTGCACTTTGCTTCGGCAGAAAGGATGCCAAGAGGGATTAGTAATGTCTGCCGTGAGCACAAAATGGGTGGGGGGAGGCAAAGAGAAGGAAAGAGGCCAGGAAACAGAGCGAATTATGGGCAGAAAGACCTTGAGCCCAAAGACAGGGTCAGGTGTTAGAGGCTGAATTGTGCCTTCCCCCCAAATTCCTGTGTTCGGGTCCTAACCCCTAGTACCTCAGAATGCAACCTCATTTGGAGATAGGGTCTTTACAGACACAATAAAATTAAAGTGAGGTCGTTAGGGTCCAACAGGACTCCTCCAACAGGACTGATGTCCTTATAAGAAGGGGAGGAGCGCCTGGGTGGCTCAGTCAGTTAAGTGTCCGACTTCGGCTCAGGTCATGATCTCATGGCTTGTGAGTTCGGGCCCTTCGTTGGGCTCTGTGCTGACAGCTCAGAACCCGGAGCCTGCTTCGGGTTCTGTGTCCTTTTCTCGCTCTGCCCCTCCCTCGTTCATGGTCTGTCTCTCTCTCTGTCTCTCAAGAATAAATAAAACATTAAAACATTTTTATTAAAAAAAAAAAAAACAAAACAGGAGAAGGGGAAATTTGGACACAGAAAGTCATATAAGGAGCATGCCATGTGATCATGAAGAACCCCAAAGCTTCTGTGAGTCAGAATCTCAGGAATGATTTCATTAAGCGATGCGGCCTTGGGATCTCCCATGGGGTTGCCATCAAGATGTTGGCTGGGGCTTCAGTCATCTTAAGGCTTGACCCGTGTGGGACAATCGTCTTCCAAAGTGGCTCACTCACTTGGTTAGCAAGTTGTGGCCTGCTGTTGGCGAAAGCCCTCAATTCCTCACCGTGTGGACTTCTTCACGGTGCTGCTTGTGCGTCCGGAAAGCATGGCAGCTGGCTTCCTCCCCAAGAGAGCGATTCCAGAGACGCAGGCAAAAGCTTGGTCTCCAGTTTCATAACCTAGTCTTGGGAATCGCACGCCGTCGCAGTATTTTATTGTCACATAAGTCAGCCCTAGTGGATGCGGGAGGGGACAGTATAAGGGCATGAATGCAAGGAGGTAAGGGCTCCGGGGGCCATTTTGCTGGCTGGCTGCCACAGGCTGGACAAAAGCTCTGGTGCTGTAGAAGGTTCTAGGAGCAAGACTCATGAAGAGTCTGATAGATGGGGCTTGGGAAAGATGGAGCCTATGGAGCGTGTGGGTTTCCCAGGACTGTTCGAACAACATATCTCAAACTGGATGGCTTAAAACAATAGCAATTATGGGGCGCCTGGGTGCCTCAGTCAGTTAAACATCTCCCTTTGGCTCAGGTCACGATCTCATGGTCTGTGAGATCGAGCCCCACGTTGGGCTCTTGTACTGACAGCATGGAGCCTACTTGGGATTGATTCTCTCTCTCTCTCTCCCTCCCTCTCTCTCTCTCTCTCTGCCCCACCCTCGCTTGCTCTCACTCTGTCTCAAAATAAGTAAACTTTATTTAAGTTTATTTTTTATTTTTTTAAGTTTATTTATTTATTTTGAGGGGGTGGGGGAAGAAAGTACAGGTCATGGAAGGGCAGAGAGAGAGGGAGAGACAGAAAATCCAAAGCAGTCTCCACGTGGTCAGCGCAGAGCCCCACGCAGGGCTCGAACCCACGAACCGTGAGACAATGACCTGAGCTGAGGTCAGATGCTTAACCAACTGAGACCCCAGGCGCCCCGAATGAATAAACATTTTTTTTTTTTTAATTTGAAAAGGGGAGCCTGGGGGGGCTCAGTTGGTTGAGCAGCATTCAGCTCAGGTCATGATCTCATGGTTCGTGGGTTTGAGCCCCATGTCGGGCTTTGCCCTGAAAGCAAGGAGCCTGCTTTGGATTCTCCGTCTCCCTTCTTTTCTCTGCTCCTCCCCCGCTCACGCTCATGCTCTCTCTGTCAAAAATAAATACACGTTAAAATTTTTGTGAATATTAAAAAAAATATAGCCATTTTCTCACAGTTCTGGAGGCCAGAAGTCCCAAAACAAGGCGTTGGTGGGGTTGATTCCTTTTAGAGGCTCTGAGGGACAATCCTTTCCATGATGGCTCCCGGACATCTGTCTTCCTATGGCCACCTTCCCTGTGTGTGTGTGTGTGTGTGTGTGTGTGTGTGTCAAACCACTCTCCCCTTTCTCATATAAGGACACCAGTCATTGAATTTAGAGCTAACCCTAAATCCAGGAGGACCTTCTTCTGAGGCCCCTAACCTAATTACATCTGTAAAGACCCTATTTCCAAATAAGTTCACAGGCACAGGTACCAGGGGTTGGACTTAAAGCGTAACTTTTGGGGCGCCTGGGTGGCTCAGTCGGTTAAGCGTCCGACTTCGGCTCAGGTCATGATCTCGCGGTCCGTGAGTTCGAGCCCCGTGTCGGGCTCTGTGCTGACAGCTCAGAGCCTGGAGCCTGTTTCAGATTCTGTGTCTCCCTCTCTCTCTGACCCTCCCCTGTTCATGCTCTGTCTCTCCCTGTCTCAAAAATAAATAAAACGTTAAAAAAAAAAAAGATTTTAAAGCGTAACTTTTTGGGGACACCGTTCAAGAAGCGTCTCTGTGGAGGGAGGGAATGGTCGATGCCATGACCTACTGTCTCCACCTGCTTTGACTCAGCTGTCACCTCTAGGGAGCTTGCTACCTTTCCTTTGTGCCCCATAGCACCTTAGTCCATCACCATCACTGCCACCATTATTCCTTCAGCTAACATTTGCCGTCAGGCACTGAGCTGGGCCCCAGGGCTACAGCAGCGAGAGATGCCAAATTTAGCGTGCAAAAATATGGGGCAGGGTGTGGGAGGCCACGGGGCTTGAACTCGTGACTCTGAGATCAACACCTGAGCCGAGATCCAGAGTCAGACGCCTAATTTTTTTTTTTTTTTTGATGTTTATTTTTGAGAGAGACAGAGTGCGAGCGGGGGAGGGGTAGAGAGCGAGCCGGAGACACAGAATCTGAAGCAGGTTTCAGGCTCTGAGCTGTCAGCACAGAGTCCGACGTGGGGCTCGAACCCACAAACCGTGAGGTGATGACCTGAGCCCAAGTCAGATGCTGAGCCGACTGAGCCACCCAGGTGCCCCAAGAGTCAGATAGCTTAAGGACTGTTCAACCATGCCCAGTGTGGAGCCTACTTTGAATAGATAGATAGATAGATGATAGATAGATAGATAGATAGATAGATAGATAGATAGATAGATAAAGTGGCACCCGGGGTAATCTGAATTGCAGATAAAGAGTGAGTTTAAGTTTGGCCCATGTATTGTATTTGGCAACCCTGACATCCCAGCCTCCGTCAGGGAGAGAAGGCTCCGAAGACCTAAGCTGGGACCCCAGGGGTAAAGACAAGAGAGGGTTTCTGGTGAAGGAAACAGCAGGGCCAAAGTCTTGGCATGGAGAGGGGGCCCTGGCCAGGTGGGAAGGGGCCAAACATGCAGCCCCTAACCCCTGATGGAGGCTGGGACCTCAGAGTGCTTAACTGGCCCGACCAGATGTGCACTTTAGGAAAAGGGGGATGTGTGTGGCATTGAAATGCCAGAGAAAGAAGAGTGTTTCAAGGAGGAAGGAGTGAATAGCAGGCCAGATGTTGCAGGGAGGTCCAGAAAGACAGGGACTGAGACCCGTCCATTGGGAAGCTGCCGGAAGCATTGGGCAGAGGCTTCCGCGGGGTGCTAGGAATAGAAGCCACCTGCAGGGTGAGCGGCGTGAGAGTCAGGAAGGTAGAGATAAGGTGGGCCACTTTTTCCGAAAGTTTTTTTTGCGGAGGGAGAGAGGCCTGAAAGCAGGAGAGAGCAGGGTTGAGGAAGGCGGGGGAGGGAGGGAGGAGTGAAGGGAGGGACCCTGAGGGGATGAGGCCCAGCCCAGGGAGGTCTGGCCCTGGAGGAGGCTCAGCTCCTCAGGGGGTCGGAAGGGAGAAGGTGGGGGCGCTTTCAGATGCCTTTTGGGACATCCCAGGACTGTCCTCTGCCAGTCCTGACGGGGGCAATGTCTAAAGCCTGCCTCTCCCCAGCCATGCAGTGACACGCGTGCCACTGGGGAGGTGTCTCCCCAGCCCGTGCCCCCCCCCCCACCCCCAGTACAGAAGACGACACAGAGCACAGGCCATCTCCTGTGCAAAAAGGAATGAATTTGCACAAAGCAAATGAATGAATGACTAGTTGAGAGCAGTTGAGGGCTGTAGGGCAAGAGGAGAGCAAAGCAGGGCGAGGGAGTGGCTGGAGCTGGAGGAAGAAGGGTCCAGAAAGTGGGTGGGAGGGGTGCAGGGCCTGAGAGAGAGGGGCAGAGTGTCTCCATCCAGAGGGGTGTGACAGGAGAGCAGAGCAAGATGCCTGGGGCGGGTGTGTGTGTGTGTGTGGGGCTCATGAGGCAGTGTAGACAGCCTGGTCGAAAGAGGCAGAGGCTTGTCGGGGAGGGGAGGAAAGGAGCGGTGGGTGGGGTGGGGAGGGGTGGGGAGATGAACTTTTGCACCTTGGAAGGGAATTCCTTGGTCGCCCTGGGCCATGCTAGGTGCCTTCCTTATTCCTATCTCCTTTAATCTCATTTAATTCTCCCAACCTGTCTTGGAGAACGTCCAGCCGGTGAGAAAACGGTCGCTGCGGGTAGTCTCACTGTAGGAATAAGGAAACCGAGTTTCTGGGTCTCGAGGCACCTTGCCTAAAGTCTCAAAGCTCCCAGGGAGCAGAGAAGGAGTTTAAGCCCAGGCTGGTCTGACTCCAAAGCAGACTCTGTTCCACCACCACTCGAGGCCCAGGAAGCCCTGAGCAGAGAAGAGTCCACAATCAGGTGGAAGGATACTGATGTAGGGCAGGAACAGGGCATTGGACCTTCTCAGGCCTCTCACGGGGCCCAGATGATGTCACCTCCCCAAGGGACTGCTGGGCTCACCTCCTGGGCTTTGTCAGATATCCCGCAAATTCCAGCAGCCTGGGGGGGAAGGTGGACCCAAGAGTGAGGAGTGGCACAAGAGCCAGCGCATAAGGTAATCGTGGAGGCAGATATCTGGTCCCTCAAACAGCTGACCTTGAAATTCAAAGTGGGTAAGGAAACAAGAAAAGCCAAAACAGGGTGGGGACTGCTCAGGGTTGCAGGGGGGGTGGGTGGGTTGAGCCTGATTCCCACCTTGCCCCTCCTCCCTCTGTAAACACCCTTGCCCACTCCTTCATGCTTCCCTGGCTCTGCAAATACTGTTCCCGCCCCTGGAATCTCCTAGCCTCCTCCTCCTTCAAGGGCAAGTTCACAGGGCCCCTCTTCCCACCCTGGCCACTCTCCTCCCACCCTTAGCTCCCTCTTCTGGTCCCCAGAGTACTTGCAAGCAAATTTTCTTTTTTTGCTTTTTTTCTTTTCTTTTTTAACTTTATTTATTTTTGGTACTCTCTACACCCATTGTGGGGCTCAAACTCATGACCCCGAGATCAAGAGTTGCAGGCTCGGGGCACCTGGGTGGCTCAGTCGATTAAGCGTCCGGCTCTTGATTTCTGCTCAGGTCGCGATCTCACGGTTCATAAGTTCGAGACCCGCATCCGGCTCTGCACTGACAGTACGGAGCCTGCTTGGGATTGTCTCTCTCTGCCCTCCCCCACTTGTCCCCCCCCACCCCCGCCCTCAAGATAAATAAGCATGGGGGGGGGGGGAAGCAAGAGTTGCAGTCTCCACCGCCTGCGCCAGCCAGGCGCCCCTTCTGACCGAGGAATAGGATTCAGGTTGAAGATTCATTCATTCCAGTCTACCTACATTCCTCTCACCGTCTCCTCAGGCTGGAAATACCATCACGCTGGCTGCGCTCCAATTTGTGTCTCCTGCCTGGACCTCCCCCCTGCTCCGAGTTCCAGACTCTGATCACCCCACATTTCTGTGTGAATGTCTAAAAGACATCTCAAACCTGACATGGTCAAAACAGAATTCCTGATCTTCCCCAGCCCCACCCTCGTCGTGTTCCCTCCAAAGCTGCCCGGGTCTCTGTTGAAGCCGCTGCACTTTCCCAGGAGTTCAAGCTCAAAAACACACCAGACAGACCCTGACTACTACTCCCATCCCCACTGCTGTCCAGCTGGTACAAGCATCATTGATTGCTCTTGCCTTTGATTGGAGCAATGGCCTCTGCATGGATCCTCCTGTGACCTTGACCCTACACTGTCTTCTCAACTCAGTGGCCAAGAGCACATAAGACACTCCATGGCTCCTCCACGCAGACTCTCCTGCAGTGTCCCAGCTCGCTCTATCCCAAAGTCCTTTAAAACCTACAGGCCCTAGGGAACCCGGCTGGCTCAGTCGGTAGAGCATGTAACTCTTGATCTCAGGGTCATGAGTTCAAGCCCCATGTTGGGCGTAAAGCTTACTTAACAACAAGAGTACAAACCCTGAATGATCCTCTCTCTACTTGTTTTTTAAAAAAATTTTCTTTAACATTTATTTATTTTTGAGACACAGAGAGAGACAGAGCATGAGCAGGGGAGGGGCAGAGAGAGGGAGACACAGAATCCAAAGCAGGCTCCAGGCTCTGAGCTGTCAGCACAGAGCCCGATGCGGGGCTCGAACCCACGAACAGCGAGATCATGACCTGAGCCAAAGTCGGACACCCATGCTTCCTTACTTCCTTCGGATCTTGACACAAATGTTACCACATGCTTACCTTCCTTGAGTATCCTAGCTAAAACTCCAAATCGTGACCCTCCTTATCCCCCTTCCCTGCTTTATTTTCCTCCATAGAATCGATATCATCTACCTTATTATATATTTTTGCCAGTTTATTTGGTTTATTATCTGCCTCCTTTTAGAACACAAGTGCTGGGGGCGTCTGGGTGGCTCAGTTGATTAAACGTCCAACTTCAGCTCCAGTCATGATCTCGAAGTCTGGCCCTGTGCTGACAACTTGGAGCCTGGAGCCTGCTGTGAATTCTGTGTCTCCCCCTCTCTCTCTCTCTCTCTGCCCCTCGCCCGCTCACACTCTGTCTCTCTTTCCAAAAAATAAATAAGCATTGGGGCGCCTGGGTGGCGCAGTCGGTTAAGCGTCCGACTTCAGCCAGGTCACGATCTCACGGTCCGTGAGTTCGAGCCCCGCATCGGGCTCTGGGCTGATGGCTCAGAGCCTGGAGCCTGTTTCCGATTCTGTGTCTCCCTCTCTCTCTGCCCCTCCCCCATTCATGCTCTGTCTCTCTCTGTCCCAAAAATAAATAAACGTTGGGGAAAAAAAATTAAAAAAAAAAATAAATAAGCATTAAAAATTTTTTTTTTTTTTTTTTAGAATACAAGTTCTGTGAGGTCAGGCCTTTTCTGTTATGGCTGTTTGCTTTGCTGTCGGGAACAGTGCCAAGCCATGGTAGGCCCTCAATAGATACTGTTGAGCACTTGTTTTGGGGTCATCACTGCACTGAGCACTGGAAGATGGGATAATGAGCAAAACCTGACCAAGTCTATGAAACTTAAGTCTCGGTCAGCGGTCGTCTAATTTTCGCGAGTATGACCCTACTTGCGGAGCTCGTGGAAGATTGACTCCACCCCTGGAGTTCTGGGGTAGGACACCCGGTAGGACCCAGGGGTGTATACAGTGCATTCAGCTTCCCAAGTGATTCTGATGCAAGGGGTCACGCTGGTCTGCTGGGACAGACTGAAAGTCCTATCGTTCAGGACACCTGAGGTCTCATTTCCACAGCACCATCCATTAAACAGTGTTGCTTGCCTGTCTCCCCTCTAAACAGTGACGTTTTGGACTGCTCGTCTCTGTGTCCCCTGGGTTCAGCACCGCGTAGGTGGCAGTGAATGCTTATTGAGAGAGCGAATGAATGAGGAACGAACAGTTAGACGGATGAATGAATAACGGGACTCCGGTTAGAAAAGGAACTTCGAGAGTTCAAGATCTAGAAGGCGGGAACGTTTCCAAAGAGTTTCCCTGTGCCCGAAGGTGGCAGGAGGAGCTGGTGTTTCCGAGGTCATGACGCGTTTGCTCCTCTGCGAAGGTGCCCCGGGCCGGGCCGGGCCGGGCCGGGCCGGAGCGGCCGCGGGGAGGCCGAGCGCTGGGGCAGCGCTGCCACCCACCCTGCGGCCTGGCAGCGCTCTGCTCAAGGCCAGGCGCGGCCGTTGCCATAGCTACAGACACAGCCTGGAGAAGAGGGGGGCGGGTCCGGGCTTACGTCATTCCTAGCGCGACGCTGCTCCGCGCCTCCCGCCTCTTTCGGGAGCGAGACCCTCCACCCGCCTCCCAGGCTCTCCACCTGCGCGCTTCCCCAGCTCGCGCCCTCCGCCTCTCTGCGCCGGCGCGGTGCCCGCCAGGGCGCGCAGGGGAGCCCGCGAGGCGCATGCGCGGTGCGGGGCCCGCCGCCGCTCTGGTGTCGTCGCCGCCGCCGTCGCTGCCGTTGCCGCCTCCCTGCCGGCAAGTGTGGGAAGGAGGAGCTGAGGGCCGCCGCCGCCGTTGCCGCCATGGGGGTGAGTGAGGCAGGGAGAAGAGACGCGAGGGCCGGGAGCGCTCCCCGCTCCCCTCGCCCCCTGCGCCCCCATTGTTCCTTGAACCCCCCCTCACGTGACCCCGACACCCTCCGGCCTCACGTGACCCCCCAACCCCCACATGACCCGGCTCCCCCATTCTAAGTGTTCCCCAACTCGGCGCAGCCCGGGGATCCCTTGGGGAGCCCCCTTCTCCGGGCTCCACCCCCTTGGGTGTCCCCCCCCCCCCGCTCCCCGCCCCCCGCCCCTCGCGTCGCGCCCGCCCCGCCTTCTCGGCTGACCTGTTATCTTCCTGGCCTCTCCCTGACCTCTGCGCGGTCCCTGGGGTACCCCCAGCTCCCAGGCGTCACCCATCACCTGGCTGTCACCGGCTTCGCGGCTCCCCACATCCCAGGCCGACCCTGGCGTGGAGGGAACTGAGGCCCGGAGAAGAGGCACCCAGCCAAGGTCACACAGGCAGGGAGCAGGGAGCCCAGACCCAGACTCGGGCCTCCCCAGCCCTCCGCCACTGGCTGCGCTTCCTGCTACCCGGATTCTCGGGGAAGCCGGTGCCCCTCCACTCTTTCCAAACCTCTCCACCGGCTTCCTCCTGCTCCTAAAACGTCCTCTTCCCTTCCAGCAGAGGCCTGTTCTCGAGGCCTCCTGGAGGCAACGGAGTGGTTCTAATTATTTCTTGGCTCGTTAGTAGGCTAAGTACTACAGGTGGCTTTGCACGGGCCGGCTGTGCGGGTGAGCAGGGGACCGATGGCGGGGCCACTGATGGCTCCAGCCGCAGGTGGATAGTGACCACCTGTTCTTCCTGAGCCAGCCTGGAGGTGCGCCCTTCCCTGGCAGAGAGGGTTGGGCAGAAGTTACTCAGATATTTCTGTGAGTTCACCTTCCTAAGTTCCACTTAGAGTAGCATCAGCCATTCCCCTGTAGCTGGCCCTGCCTGGTACCCTGTGTACTAGGTTTTACCTGGAATTTTCCCCACCTGTAGCAAGCCCGGCCTTTGAGCCAGATATCCCTCAGTTCTCTCATCACTGGCCAGCAACACGATACTGTGCCAGTGACGTGGCCTTCCTGAATTTGAATTTGCTCATCTATGTAATGAGGATGATGATACCATCCCCCACCCCCCATGAGAGGATTAAATGAGATAGTGGATGTCCATAGCCACATGGGTGCCTCTCAATCCGTGGCTGTTATTTTTGCTTGTATTCTCACCTTTTACTTTAGTTGTCTAAAATAGATCTGTGCTATTTTTAATCCATTGGGTTTGTCCCTCCTGTTGTTAACCTAGATTTTTCTCGTTTAAGTAGTTATTGACCGAACATACCAACTTGTTAGACAAAAATAGTTGTCTAACCCCTGTCGAAGCACTTTATGTAATCCATGTCAAAAAAACACATTCATCTTGTTTCAGCAAGGAATTTTGGGTACTGCGTACTTCCCATATAGAAAATCAAGCCTAGAAACCTTAGGCATATTTAACCTAGATTTTGCTGAAAGGTCCCAGACCCCAGCTCTTGTTGAAATGAGGTAAAATCGGGGCGCCTGGGTGGCTCAGTCAGTTAAGTGCCCGACTTCGGCTCACGTCGTGATCTCACTGTTTGTGGGTTCGAGCCCCGCGTGGGGCTCCGCACTGACATTGTAGAGCTTGCTTAGGATTCTCTTTCCCTCTCTCTCTGCCCCCACCCCTCCGCCCCCACTCATGCTTTCTCTCTCTCAAAAATAAATTAAAAAGAAAGAAATGAGGTAAAATCTGTGCCCCCGGTATCCACTCTGTACGTGTCTACCCAGCATCAGCCACGACAGACTGAGCAGAAAACGAAAGGCATAACGTGCCATTCTGGCCAACACTTCCTTATTGGTTGAGTTGAAAGCAGGACTCAGAGATACTGCGACCCTTGCTTCCTGTAGGGCCTCCCCACATTATTACTCTTACTTCACAGATGTGTTTCTCAGAACAGCCCCTACCTAGTCTCTTCTGGCCTAAAGCTCACTGCAGAAGAGAAACTTGAATCTTCCTCCCTGAAACAGAGCTGGAACCCTCTCTCTCATTATCCTCATTCCTCATGGGTGGGGACTGTGGACTCCCCACGTCACTGTCAGGAAGGCCAGTGTTTGTAGCGATCACCCTCTGTTGGAGGGTCCTGCTGCGTTTGACAGCCTGACCTCAGGCTAAGAGTGGCGTCAGACCGAGCGCCCTTCTCTGCTTCAAAGGTCTTTTCACCCTTGATGCCACAAATGTGTGGTCTTTTAGGAATTAGAATTTAGAGCTCTGGCTCCCTTTGCCAAAAAAACAGGGTTTTTTCCAGACACTGGATACTTTGAGGGGCGAAGGTATTGGCACAGAGAAGCTAAGAGGTGCTAAATCTCTTTTCTGAGATGTGCCTCCTGCCCCCATCTGTGTGCTTTTTGTTTTTTAATTTCTCTGTGTGACTCCTGGCAGTCCTAGAACTGCCTGTGGAGACACTGCTTTGATAGGAATAGCAGGGAAGAGGGGCTCTTGGGGGGGGTGCTCAGTCAGTTAAGCATCTAACTTTGGCTCAGGTCATGGTCTCAAGTTTCGTGAGTTCGAGCCCCACTTCGGAATTCTCTCTCTGCCCCTCGTGGGATCATCTCTGTCTTTCTCTCTGCCCTTCATTCACTCACACGCTCTCTCTCTCTCTCAAAAAAAAAAAATATATATATATATATAGAGAGAGAGAGAGAGAGAGAGAGCGAGCAAGGGGAGGAGTTTCACAGCTTCGTGTGAAAACATTTATGTAACACTTGATAACAAGTGCTTATATGTAGTTGATGTTGTGGAAGAAGCTCCCACTTTAGGGTTCAGACCTGGATTTGAATCTTGGATGATTCATTCAGCAGGTATGGACTTAGTACCTACTGTTTGCTGAGCACTGGGTATACATTGACTAATTTTACCAATGTGACCTCTACCTCTGCCTCTACCTCATGGAGTGCACAGTCTGGTGTGAGTGGGGGGAGGGGGTGGTAGGGAGACCTCTTTGAGAAGTCTTTTCACTGTCTCTGTGACCCTGAAAATGATCTCACCCCTCTGTGCCTCAGTTTTCTCATCACAGAAATGGGCACACATAACTTGGTGAGTTATTATAAAGACCAAAATAAATCATCTTTATTTTTTTCTAATGTTCTGTTTACTTACTTATTTATTAAAAAAATTTTTTTTAACGTTTATTTATTATTGAGAGACAGAGCATGAGCATGGGAGGGGCAGAGAGAGAGGAGGAGACACAGAATCCGAAGCAGGTCCCAGGCTCTGAGCTGTCAGCACAGAGCCCGACGTGGGGCTCGAACTCCCAAACCGCGAGATCATGACCTGAGCCGAAGTCCGACACTTAACCGACTGAGCCACACAGGCGTCCCTGTTCTGTTTATTTTTGAGAGAGAGAGAGGGAGTGTGCGAGCAGAGGAGGGCAGAGAGAGAGGAAGACAGAGGATCTCAAGCAGGCTTTGTGCCGACAGCAGAGAGCTCAATGTGGGGCTCAAACCTACAAGCGATGAGTGAGATCATGACTTGAGCTGAAGTCGGATGCTTAACGGACTCAGCCACCCACCCGCCCCGCTAAATCATCTTAAAGGGTCAGCAGAGTGTGGCACTAGCGGATCCTTGTAAACAGAAGTCCTTATCTTTGGCATCTGGTACATTGTATCATTTTGTCCTAGCAGCAGTCCTGTGAGCTATAGGCATTGTTAGCCCCATTTTACTGATGAGGAAATCGAGATTCAGAGAAACTAAGTAACTGGCCCAAAGTCACACAGCTACTCGGAGGAAGAGCTGAGTATCAAATCCAAGTCTCTTGGCTCAAAATCCCACACTCTTTTTATTATATAAAGCTCCCCTGGGAAAGACACTTAACCACAATGAGCTTTACTGTTCACTGTGCCGATTTCCCATTTTAATTAGGAGAATTTTCCGGTGTCCCTGCAGGATAGCCTTACCTCCACAAGGCAGGGCAAAGCTAATTGGAACAGTAGGAGACCACTTTTCCTAGTGTGTGCTAGGTTTGAGGGAGAGCCCCTGCCTGTCCCGGCTGCAGCAGCCTGCCGCATACCCCGTGTGCAGGGACTGAAGCACTTAAGGGTCTCTTTCATTATCTGCCGTCTCAGGCCACGGCAGCCCCAAGCCTCACTCTGAGGGTTGCCTGGCTTGCCTGTTCCCTTGCATGAATAGCCCATAAATCTCCCGGAGGCCTGGGGTTGGCCCTCCTGCTGCTTGTGCTTAGGAATTACTTACTTCATGTGCTTAGAAATGAGATGCTGTGGCGGGAACCCACGTTTCAGTGCTTTCTGGGTCCCAGGAGTCACCTGCACCTTTGATCTCTTGGCTCTGTGTTGTGTTAAGGGAGAACTAGCATGCAGAGTGGAGGAGGGGAGCTCGTCTCAGCTGTAACGGCGTGCTGACTTCTGACCTGTCCTTCCAGCTCTTCTGTGCGGCCAGCATTCGTGTCCCCACTTTTCTGGGGATGGGCTTGCTTTCATAGGGCATGCAAGGGTGGCGGGAGGAGCACTGGCCTGGCCTGGCCTGGCCTGGCCGATGCCAAAGCGCATGTTCTTTTCTTGGAGACCTGCTGTCTCGGGTTTGCCTGTTCCTCACCCCTACCTCAGTGTAGACGTAGGGCCTGGGGCAGCACCGTGTGGGCACGGTGGCGGTGGCTGCGTGGCAGCCATTTCCAAGCCAGAGGGATGAGAAATGAATTGCCGAGTGGCTACCTTAAGGGCACCTGAGGTCTCGCCTCTGTCTTGGCAGGATTGAGACGGTCTTTTGACATTGATGTTGGCCTTCCCGTTGGGAGACAGCCTGGCTGGTGGAACAAACCCTGGGGTTGAATCCTCTGCCATTTGCTCTTGGGGGAGCCCTACATGAGTCACACCATCCCTTTGAATCTCAGTTTCCTCATGTGTGAATGGACAGGATGGCTTTTGCCCTGAGGAGCGAAGCAGTTATTTGTGAAAGTACTTTGCGAGCTGAGTGTATCCCTCAATGTTGTTTTGAAATTCAAATTCCCGGAGGAAAAGGTGGATGCTCTAAAACCTGCGTGTAGTAGAGAGGGGCTGGTCCTGTCCCCAGTCAGTCCTAGCATTATGAGGACAGTCTGCTTGCTTCTGTTTGTTCCTTTATTTATTTTTTTTATTTTTAACTTAAAAAAAAAGTTTGTTTTGAGAGAGAGAGAGAGAGAGAGAGAGAGACAGCGCAAGTCGGGGAGGGGCAGAGAGAGAATCCCAAGCAGGCTCTGAGCTGTCAGCGCCGAGTGATGCGAGGCTCAAACCCACAAAGCTGAGAGGTCATGACCTGAGCCGAAGTCAAGAGTCAGACACTTAACTGACTGAGCCACCCAGGCGCCCCTGTTTGTTCCTTCCTTTAGGGAGGTGGGAAATGGGGTCTAGCCTTGCTTCCAGCCCAGTACTCAGTGTGGGGATAGTAAATAGCTGACGTTGGGCGAGTTTACACCTAGAAGAGCAGTTCCTGTGAGTTCCTTGTATCCGAGCTCTTGCCTTCTGGTCCCTCGAAATAAGAGTTAAGCAGTGTTGGGGAGCCTGATGGCTCAGTCCGTTTAGCCTCCAGCTTCAGCTCAGGTCATGATCTCGCAGTTCGTGGGTTTGAGCCCCGCGTCAGGCTCTGTGCTGACAGGTCAGAGCCTGGAGCCTGCTTTGGATTCTGTGTCTCCCTCTCTTTCTGCCCCTCCCTGGCTTGTGCTCTGTCTCTGTCTCTCAAAAATAAATAAATGCTAAAAAAAAAAAAAAAAAAAAAAGAGTTAAGCAGTGTCATTCCTTAGAGAGCCGAGGGTAGAATTTATCCTGAAACTTGTCCAGCAGCTGGTTTTTTCAACTCACCCTTTGCTGGGGCCAGTCGGTGTCAGGGCTAAGGTGCAGCTGGAGGTGGTAAAACCTCTCTCTGGGGAGCTCGGGGCACTGAGAGGTGGGGTCCGAAGAGGCAGTGCGTTGGTGCAAAAGCAGAGCCGTCCTGCCCGTGCCTTTGGGTGCCTTCTGGTGCCTTCAGGAGTTGGGCTGGGCGGGTGGGCAGCTCGGGATGCCTGCGCTGCTCTGGGCTTCCCGGGGAGTGAGAGCGAGGGCCCTCGTTCACTGAGAACAGGCCGGACTCATCCTCACCGGCTTACACCTCCAAGGACGCCTTCTGAGCCTCATTGGTCGGATGGGGAAAGGAAAGGCAGAGGAGGGCTGCGTCTTTTCCGAATACCACTCCGAAGAGACCTTGGATAAAGCCTGTCAGACTCCAGATGGGCTCTTTTTCCTGTGTCATTAGCTTTTTACAAGAGGGTGAGAGAGTCTGTTGAGGCCTGAGAGAGCCCCGCGTGAGCCTTAAAATAGGATTTGCTCTGCACGCAGTTACGAGTGGTTTGCCACTCGCGCCTCTGTGCAAGGACGCTCTCTCTTTGCTCCTCCCCTGCTGCCTGGGTGCCCTGCGGCGTGGCCTTGCTGACCGTGTGTCAGCCTGGCCTCTGTCCTCAAGTGAGCCCTTCGCTCTGCCCTTGTCGACCCTAGGCGCGCAGTGTGCGCGGCGCTTCTGGGGAACAGAGCGCCCTGGCCCCAGGTTAAGAAAGGGGACCTGGTCCCAAAGGGGCTCCCCCGGACCGAATCTTTGCCTTCTGGAGCTGGAAGACACTGAAAAGGCTTTGAATAAACTTCTCCTTAGGAACAGCTTTCAGCGGCTACCTCAGATGCCTCCCTGAAGCCTGCCCTGAATGTGTCTAAAATTAGCGGTTGCCTCCTAAGGAGGGAAAGGATGAGTGCATATTTATTAGGCACCTGCTGGGGCCCAGGCTCTGCCGCAGCCATTGTCCTGTGCTCTCACTGGGTCCTCACAGCCACCCGTCAGTCCCGAGGGTCAGCAGTCTTTCTGACAGGGAAGCCGAGAAGTCTAGCGATGCTCCCGAGCTCTCGTGACTAGAAAACGCTTGGGTTTTTCCCACCCCGCCAAGTGTGCAGCAGGCGGGACTGGAAACTCCTGCCGCTGAGGCCAGGCCTCGGTTCCTCGGAGGCAGAGTGAAGCTTCGGTTGGCCGCAGCCCTTCCAGCCGACTTTGCTTTTCCCTGTTGCAGAGGAAGTCAAGCAAAGCAAAGGAGAAGAAGCAGAAGCGGTTGGAGGAACGAGCAGCTATGGATGCCGTCTGCGCCAAAGTGGACGCCGCCAACAGGGTGACTGACTCCCCTCCTTCCCAAGTCCCTTCCCCCTAGAACTTCAACTTGGTTTTTCATTTGGCTTCTTTTGGCGCCACCCTGTGGCACAATTTTGTTACTCTCCAGCCCACACCTCCGCGGCCTCCTTGCTGCGGAGGCAAATGACTCAAATGAGCCAAGCCGCAGCCCGCAGGGCCCGAGATTGGCGAGGGCGTGCGGGCAAATGTGGACTCAAATGGGAGTGGCTGCTTCTCCCTGTGGGTCTCCTTCCGTACCAGTGGAAGAAGGGTCCGGAGACGTTTTTGTTAGGATTTTGCATTTTGGTGAGGAAACCCCCCTGGGAAAATGTGATACGGTTTTCTCATTCGTTCCTTCAGACGTTAGTTGACCGACCGTGAGGTGCCAAAGGCTGTGCCGGCACCAGGGGCCGGAGGCAAGGAAGGAGTAGCTGTGGAGCTAACCCTAACCCTAACCCCAGGGGTCCCAGGAGCAGGCTTGGCTTTCAAACAGCCGAAGACATTGCGGTCATCCTTCCTGCCCCCATTTCGTATCCCATTTTTGCCCTCATTTTAGCCCACCCACTAAACAGTCCACATATATAAGGAGGTGGTTCAGGGACATGGTTGTTCCAGTTTGGGTTTTGACCAGGTGAGGCTGGTTGGGGGCTTCTTCGAAGTATGCAGGTGGATCAGGGGGCCTCTGTCTTTTGGCTCAGGTGACCTAGAGGCCAGTATTAGTGTTAGGCGAGTAGAGTCTCTTCTTACCTTGTGACATGAGGCTGACTTCAGTCTCAGGCCTTCTTACTAGAACCCTCCCTACCTGTGATTCCAGATCCCTCTGTATGAGGGCTGCTCCTGGACGGGAGCTAAGCCTCCCAGTGTGGGGCTGCACACCGTCACACCTCGGGGCAGAGCCTGCGACTGGGCCACGCCTGCGTTTGTGCTACACCTCTTTTCTTTCCCTCCACAGCTTGGAGACCCTTTAGAGGCTTTCCCAGTGTTCAAGAAATATGATCGAAATGGGTAAGTGTTTCACTCTCCAGCTGTTGTCTCCTTGAAGGTCTGAAGGGATTCACCTTCCCAGAGTATGTTTCCTCAGACCCGAATTTGCTCATTTGTTATGAAAAAGAAGAAGCTATGGCTCATATCTTGTGGGGATAGAATCCCCTGGTCAGGGTGACAGAGGAGTCCCTAATGAACAAAGATTGCATAATCTTAGACTGAGGTTTCTTTAGGATTTGAAATTGTCTCTGGGTGAAGAATCATAGAGCTGAAGAATCATAGAGCTGAAACAAACTTGAAAAATCTAGGCTGACTTCCTCCTTTTATGCAGGGGGAAACCGAGGCTCAGAGAAGCTGGATAAGATTTCTGAGCTACAGAGTTTCTCTCTGGCAGCTGAGGGGGCTTTTCATTCCCAATCTAAAGCTCTTTCCTGGAGTGTATGGTGTAATTGTTAAAAGCCACTTACTAGGGGCACCTGGGTGGCTCAGTTGAGTAAGCGTGACTCTTGATTTTGGCTCAGGTCACAATCTCACGGTTCATGATATTGAGCCCCTCATTGGTCTCTGCACTGACAGCGGGGAGCTTCTTTGGCATTCTCTTTGTCCCTGTCTGTCTGCCCCTCCCTCGCTGGTGCATGCTCTCAAAAAGTTAAAAAAAATTTTCAGGGCGCACCTGGGTGGTTCAGTGGGTTAAGCGTTCAACTTCAGCTCAGGTCACGATCTCACGGTTCATCAATTTGAGCCCTGTGTCGGGCTCTGTGCTGACAGCTCAGAGCCTGGAGCCTGCTTCACATTCTGTGTCTCCCTCTCTCTCTGCCCCTTTCCTGCTCACACTTGGTCTGTCTCTCTCTCTCTCTCAAAAATAAATAAAAATTTAAAAACTTTTTTAATTTTTTAATTGTATATATATGTTTGTTTGTTTTTGAGAGAGAGCAAGGAGAGGAAGGGCTGAGAGAGAGGAGACACAGAATCCGAAGCAGGCTCCAGGCTCTGACCTGTCCACACAGAGCCCGACGCGGGAAAAAAAAAATTTTTTTTTAAAGCCACTTACTGGCTCTGTGACCCTGAACAAGTGACTTAACCTCTCTATGCCATTTTCTAATCAGAAATGGGTCTAATAATAGTACCTTCCTCATGGATTCATCACCAGTATTAGATGTAAAGTGCCAGTGCCTAGAGCTTACCAAAAGCTAGATCAGCGTTGACTGTTACTACTACTGTTATTGTTGCTAATCCAGTTTATTGCTGTGGGATCTGGATTAAAGCCCCCTTCCCCTTTCTGTCCTTTTGGTTTATAAAACAGGAAGCATAATCTGTCTTACCAGAGATGCTGTTGGCTTAGGGAAAAACAGGGGTTATGATTTTAGAGAATCATAGCTATGGGTTTGAATCAAAGCTGCAACTCTTAAGAACTATATTCAGACAAACCACACAACTTAAGCCTCATTTTTTTTTTTTTAATCTGTTAAATGGAGTGATAATGCCGAACTTGCAAAGTTTTTGTTTGTTTGTTTTTTGTTTTAGTTTATTTATTATTTGTTTTGAGAGAGAGAATGAGAGCATGAGCGCATGAGCAGGGGAGGGACAGAGAGGGAGGGAGACGGAGAATCCTAAACAGGCTCCACGCTGTCAGCGCAGAGCCGGACTGGGGGCTAGAAGTGATGAACCGTGAGGTCATGACCTGAGCCGAAATCAAGAGTCAGATGCTTAACCGACCAAACCACCCAGGTGCCCCTTGCAAGGTTGTTCTAAGGAGGCGAGAGAATTATATCCAGTTCTGTAAGTAGCAGCTGGTATGAGTATTTTAGTCAACAAGAAAGACAAATGCACTTATGAAAATTATGAAGCAAACGCCTTGGTAGGTGACGCTGTATCTGCTTTTCATAGTTAAGTCTGAATTTGATAGTGTCACATTCATTTGTTCCTCCTGTCTGTGATCAGATGCGCTACAGTTCCTCCAGTAGCCTTGTCATTCAATGTCCAGGAAGTCCTTTGACATAGTTTAGGGATACCTTACTGTGATGTCTTCTAGTGTTCCATATTCAGCATTCCTGCTGACTTTCAGAAATATGGAACAGCTCTCAAGCAGGCACTGCCAGCTGACTCTGGGCTCCTTTGGTGCCTAGAATTTTGTGTGATCTGTGTGGCTGTGATCTTGCTTGAATGTACTTCAAGAATTCAGATTAATGGAGGATTCATATCTGCAGACTGGCCTTAGGAAAATCTACAGCTAAAACAGATGCAGTGCTGTGTTTGGGCATTTCTGACTACTACACGGTCAGTACTCAAGGAAAGGAAGACTCTTCAGGGCCAAAAAGTTCTGAATTTATAAGGCTGAGCACATGTGCAGGTCATATGGCGTGCCAGGCAGCAGAGGTGACAGTCGATTCCAACGGGGACATCCTCTGAGGGGTCGTGTCAAAGGCCGCTGGAAGATGCTGATATGGGAACTCTGCAAGGACTCAGCATCGCTGACTTCAGTCTTGTCATAATTCGGCACTACCTAGAGACTGGGATTTCATACTTTGGCCAAAGAGTTTAACTGTAATTTATTAAAGTTTTATTTAGAAGCACGTAGATTAAGGGGCGCCTGGGTGGCGCAGTCGGTTGGGCGTCCGACTTCAGCCAGGTCACGATCTCGCGGTCCGTGAGTTCCAGCCCCGCGTCGGGCTCTGGGTTGATGGCTCAGAGCCTGGAGCCTGTTTCTGATTCTGTGTCTCCCTCTCTCTCTGCCCCTCCCCCGTTCATGCTCTGTCTCTCTCTGTCCCAAAAATAAAATAAACGTTGAAAAAAAAAAAAAAAAAAAAGTAGAAGCACGTAGATTAAGACACCTTAACATCTACAGCATATTTGTTAGTTTAAGAAAACAGCATGGAGTTGGACCCCATTCCACCCCATTTGATCAACCAAGAGCATCTGCTGTGTCCTCAAAGGAAATGGCAGGCAGTACTCCTCACGGGGGTTATGGGCCATGGACTTCTCAAAGGGTCTGAGGTGACCCAGCCACTTTCAAGGCCCCAAGGGAGCCCAGAGATTAAATGCCTAAGGGCAGGGACTAAAGGAGTCAAGACTCTAGTGTTTATAACAAAATACAGAAGAGCTGGATTTCAAGCTTTGCTTGAGAAAGCAAAGAGGTAGCAGAGAGGGGCAGAAGTTTACCAGGTGCTGAGTCTGATAAGGGCCTCACGTGGGGGCAGGAAATGGGACTGTGGTCAGGGTGGTGGGCCGGCGATGACAGTTGTGAATCTCGGCCCGCAAGGCTTCATCCTTCACAGGCATCTTCTGTAGTCACAGTCCGGAAGGCAGGGCACAGGCTTGGCTTTTCTCTGTAGATTAATAGACCAGGCCCGCTTCACTGGCAGGCGCTCAGGGCGGCAGGCAGCGCTCGGGCCTGTAGCCGGCTCCACACACCTCCGTTTCCACTTTGCAGGTTAAACGTCTCCATTGAGTGCAAGCGAGTGTCCGGACTGGAACCAGCCACCGTGGCCTGGGCCTTCGACCTGACCAAAACCAACATGCAGACCATGTAAGCACACCCCAACGGGTCTTGCTCCTCCCCTTCTGGGGTTTCCCGCCCTGACTGCCCCCACGTTTCCCAGGTACGAGCAAAGCGAGTGGGGCTGGAAGGACCGAGAGAAACGGGAGGAAATGACAGACGACCGAGCCTGGTACCTCATTGCTTGGGAAAGCAGTTCCGTCCCCGTTGCCTTTTCTCACTTCCGGTTTGACGTGGAATGCGGAGATGAAGTCCTGTACTGGTAGGGGCCCCAGCTTGGGGTGGGCGTGGGGAGGAGATGCTGACACTTGGCCAGGCGTCCAGCCGGGTGGCAGAGTCCCCTGTCCCCGTCAGGGCCTGCAGACTGCCAGGGCCCCAGGCTCCTCCAACGGGCCCTGCCTCCCCGTGCTCACGTCGCTGCTTTCTTCGTCCAGCTATGAAGTGCAGTTGGAAAGCAAGGTGCGGCGGAAAGGCCTGGGGAAGTTCCTCATACAGATCCTGCAGCTCATGGCCAATAGGTAAGGGCCACCCTGCGTGTCGCTCCGTTGCAAGGATCTGCCTCTGAGCCATCCGCAGTTCTTTGAGCCTCCGTGGAGGACAGGGCCCATAGGAACATTTTGGAAGAAAGGCGTGTAGATAGAACCCTCTCAGTAAGAGTCCCTGCCCTGCTGGGACTCCAGATTTTGTACATGTGTTTCGATGCAGCGTTGCCTCAGAGAGCCTGTTGTGCCCCAGTCGTGGGGGTGCAGAGAGGAAGTGGAGAAGGAGCCGGTCAGGTGGGGGCCTGGCGGCCACGCGGTCTCGTCAGCCCCGTGACAGAGGGAGCACTGAGCGCTGTGGGTGCCCAGCGCGGAGGTAGAGTCAGGGCGCAGAGCAGCGCTCCTCACGAGCAAATGGGAGACAGCAGGCAGAGGCATGAAAGAGGAGGCGTGATTTCACGTCTGTTTCTCTTTCTGGAAGGTGTTCTCTCTGCTTTCTTCTCAGCACACAGATGAAGAAAGTTATGTTAACTGTATTTAAACACAATCATGGCGCCTACCAGTTCTTCCGAGAAGCACTGCAGTAAGGAGCTGGGCCCCGGTGTGGGACTCTCTGGGCAGTAGGAGGTGCCTGCCCCAGGGTCCTGGCTCTCGCCCTCGCGCTCATTCATCCTGAAGCCTGAGCTCCCAGTCCAGCGGTCCATGGGAGTGGCCTGGGGATCAGTGAGATGTGTGGCAATGCCCTCTGGCTGCGCCCTCACTCCTAGGGGTGTCACAAGTGCGGCTGGGGGAAAAGTTCTCAGGCCGGGGAGGAAGGCAGTCAGCTGCCTGCAGTCCAACCTTTCTTCTTGCCTGCCTTGCAGATTTGAAATCGATGACTCTTCCCCCAGCATGTCTGGGTGCTGTGGAGAGGACTGCTCCTATGAGATCCTGAGCCGGAGGACCAAGTTTGGGGACAGCCAGCACTCCCACGCGGGCGGGCACTGTGGTGGCTGCTGCCACTGAGCTCCCAAGCTAGAATGCTCTCTCCAAGGCCTGTCTTCTCCCCGGGCTCACGCTGCCGGCCAAGTGCCCTCAGAGCTGTGGCCTCCTCAGCCCCGCGCGTGCCAGGCTGCAGCCTGAGAGCACAGAACCCTGGGGAGGAGTGGTCCAAGCTGCCCCTCCTCCTCTCTCCTGGAAGAGCAGAGTGCCCAGAAGGAGCAGAGAGGAGAGGGTGCTGAGGGAGGAGCTGGCGGAGGCCGGGCACAAAGCGTATCTTCTCATGGTGGCTGCCTTCTCGCTTGGCCCTTGTGCCCTTGAGCATGAGGTTCCCCACCTTCTCTGCAGATGGATTCCTGACAAGCCCCCTCCCTCCCCCCTGCCACACACACACTTGGACGGATGAGGTGTTTATACCCACCTTTATAAAAGTCCTGGAGCCCCGGGTCAGGGTCTGGCTGGTCCTCATTGAAGAATGGATTCCGTATGAGATCGGGACGTAGAGATAGGCTTCAGAGAGACTCACATTTCATAGATGAATGCTCTGGCGGAGACCGTGGGAAGGCCTTTGTGCCACAACGCTGGGAAGCAAGGGGCTCTTTCTAGCTGTGCTTTTATGGGCTCACGGCGGCCGGGGAGGCATTCCAGGCGACCGGCCCGTCGGAAGGAAGGCCCCATCCCTCTCTCTGAGGACCAGGAACAAGGTGTGGATGGGGGCGGGGTGGGGGGGCCAGAAGACAGTTGCATCTCTGGGCTTTTGGACTTAGTGACTTGAGCTCTTCGTTCACAGAAACAAGCCGGAGGTCCTGCCAGTGCCTCTCCGTCGCCCTTCACCACTTGTTCTCCCTCAGCTCACCCCCTCACCCCCTCACCCCCTCACCCTGTTCTTACTCTCACAGGGGAGAATAACGTTAGGGAGCGCCTCCCCTTCCCCCAGAAGGATCCCTCGTTCCTGGCGTATTCAGTACTGTCTCCTCTCAGATCTTGGTGCTGATTGCTCTCTGAAGGTGGGGCCCCCCTCCCGCTTCAGAGAGCCCCCAGCCAGCAGCAGGCCCCGCTGCCTGCGCTCCCCAGCCTTGCCCCTTGCTGCCTCAGTGAGGCCCTGGCGCCACTGCCCTGGCTGGCGGCTTCGGCTGCAGCAGGAATGCCTCTCGGTGGCCCAAACCGCTGCTCCTCTCTCTGTCCAGTGTCCGCCTTCGGCAGCGGGCTGGAGCAGGGGGAGAAGGCCTTCCTCCTCTCCCGCGGGATAGAAAGGCTGTGGGTCAGAGCTTCTACTTGCCCTGATCTCCGGGCCTTGTTCCCCTCCCAGGGAAGGTAATGACCAAATTCTTATCCAGGAAAAAGCCCCTGCCGCCTCCCCTTGGACATCCTTGAGCTCTGCTTTAGGGAGTGTCTTAAAGGTTCTAGCCTTTGTGAAGTTGCTCTTCGGAGGTCTGTTCCGACCTCAGCGTCTGCCCCTACCCCACCCTCTGCCCTGACTCAGGTGGTCTATGCTGGCGGGTCTCCCTGGAGCTGTTCTTGCCTCTCCCCTACTTTCCTGCTTGTGCAGGGGCCTGTCGCACGGCCTCCTTCACCCACCCGGCCCTCCTGAGTGCTCCGTGTTGCTCTTGACCCCGCCAGCAGCCGACGTGGCACTCCGTTGGAGAGGGCCTTGCAGCTTTACACTGGAACAAGCCCCCCTCTGCCCCCGCCTTCTGGCTTGGGGAGGGGGGGTGGGTTTTACATGGGTGGGGGTGGGGGGGAGAACTTTGAATTGAATTGCTGGGAGGGCATTGGTGGGCTCCCTCCAAGAACCATGGAATGACAGAAGCATGTTTAGGAATTTTTTTCCTCTGATCCTTATCTCTCGACACAGAATGGATAGATATTTATTGTCTTAGATCATGGATTTCTGATACCTCCCATTCAAGGGGATCAAAAGGAACCCCACTGTAAATCCTTCATGAGGTGAGTTCAGTGTATGTCGTCTCTTTCCATTCATCGGACACCTGTCACTGAGCCCACTGGCAGATGGGGTGCCTGGTGCCGCACCCTGGTCCTCCTGCCTCTGCCGGTCACTTCCTGCAGGGCTGCTGGAGGTGGGGGCAGGGGTCAGGGCCGGGGCGGGAGAGGCACTGCTTGAGGCCAGTAGGCCACTCTCTGTTGTTGGTGTTGAGCCCATTCAGTTCTCACTTCCCCGGGTCTTGGTTTTGAGAAACAGGGCAGGCCTTTTGTTCCCGGCTTTTTTGTGTGTGTTTGTTTGGGGCATGTTAAAATATTTTTTAGGACTTTTTTTTTTTTTTTTTTTTTTTTAGTTGTATCCACCCTATTTCAGATTCTTTTTGTTGATGTCAAAAATGTGTATATGACATGCCTATGGTTCTTTTTAACCCTTTCTGGTTTTGTTTTTTAGAGGAAACTGAAGATAAACTCCTTCTTGATATATATTTTTTTCTTTAGCAACTTGTTATCACTGGAATCAAAGGGAAAAGTGATCTCTTTTTGCATTGGTTGTATTTGTATGTCACAAATAAAAGACACTTTGTTCAGCTGCTGGGATGGTGTCCTAATGCTGGGGTGCCATGGGCAGCGTGGTCTCGGGGGACACCCCTGACCTTCACAGTGTCCCACTGTTGGCCTAAACCCTGGCAGGCATGTAGCGTGAGGCTGCACACCCCTTCCTGTGAAGGAGACCTCGGCCTGAGAAAACCTCCGGGTGTCTGGGGCAATAGCCAGGGGTGGGAACTGAGACCAAATCCGCCTGTTTGTGCCACTTCCCACTGGCCCCGGGTTAGAGGTAAGAGGTCTTTCAAGGGATGCCTGCTTTGTATCTGGGACCGAGTCCCGAGCCAGGCGCGTTCTGACATCTGACATCTGACATCTTTGGCTAAACGTAAATTCTAGTGCCCTGGTGCCGTGAGTGGGAGTTGAATAGATTGTCTTTTCTTATTTTTTATTTTTTTTTAACGTTTATTTCGTTTTAGAGCATGCGAGAGAGCATGTGCGCGAATGTGCGGGGGAGGGGCAGAGAGAGGGAGAGCGAGAATCCCAAGCAGCTCTGCACTGTTAGCGCGGGGCCCTACTCGAGGTTCGAGCTCAGGAACCATGAGATTGTGACCTGAGCCGAAATAAGAGTGAGATCATGAACTGAGCTGCTCAGGCACCCCGAGCGTGTGTTTTCTCCCTTTTACTTTATCGGGTTATTCAGAATATTCTTTGTCTTTTAAAAAGATGCTAAACCCCTCTTCCCTTCGCTGATAAAAGACAAAGGCACAATGGAAGGGTAACTCATGTCAGGCCTGACAGGACAGGAGAGTTGACAGGCATGTGACAGATGGAGCTACTCAGTTTCCCTCCCAGGTGGGACTCAGTCCCTGGCCCAGGGTGAGCTGGGAAGAGAAGTAGGAAGTGGGCCAGGAGCTGGTGTTCAGAAGCACTTCCTTGGACACTGGAGGGGCCAGCCTTGTGCTCCTGGTTGGGAATCCTATGTGCTGGAAGGTGGCAGGAGGCCAGGAGGGGCCCCAGGCCACATGGAGTCACCTGTGCGCCGGCAGGGCAGTGACCTGGGGAAGGCAGGGCAGGCAGGTCATAGTGTTCGGTGACTGTCACTATGTTGTGGCCTCAGCCCTGTGGGCGGGGCACCCCTGGGGGATGGTTTGTGCCCTGGTTGTATCAGGGAGGCACAAAGAAAGGGGTCACAATCCTTGGGAAAAGGAGAGCGTTTCACTGGGCTAATTGTACCACGGATTTCTCCTGTGACAAAATTCTGCCCCCTAAGCTCTTTGTTCCTTGCAGGCTGTTTTAATTTCAGGCAGGAATTCCTTGGGATGACTGTCCCCTCACCACAGGGCAAATGGCCAGAGTTGGAAGGGTGTGGGGCTCTTTCTTGGTCACCGCTGACTGGGGTCTGCGCCCACCTCCTCTCCCACCTTCCTGAGTGGCCTGGGCCCCTCTTTGGTCCCCCAGCAGCTGCGTCATACAGCTGTCCCCACCCCTCCCTCCAGCTGTAACTGAAGCTTCTTCCCGCAAATGGCACTAGCTGAAGAGCTGCAGGTGAGCAGAAGAGCAGAGGCCTGCAGAGCTCTTCTGTTTCAGTTGGAGCCTGAGCTCGTTTGAAAAGGACTAAGTTTTGCCAGTGCAAGCAGCTTGGTCACCAGGTGATTTCTGCTGGCAGGCTTTGAAGGTGGTCAGTTCAACAACCTTGGTCTTCATGGTGCTGGGGACCAGGGCAGTGCTTTTCTGCATCCAGGCTGCGGGGCCCGGGTACACGGTCAGGCCTGGGCAGGAGTTGGTCTCAAGGCCGTGTCTTCCCTCTCAGGGCTTGGCCTAGAGAAGCAAGAGCTGGCCTGGCCTGTCGCCAACCTGTTGTAGGGGCAGTCTCTCCTGAGGGCTACCTCTGTCCCACGCAGGGGAGCTGTTGGGAAAAATGGGGACTGGAGTTGAGAAGGCCAAGATGGAGGACCGGCCACCCTGCGGGGACAGAGGTTTACCTACAAAGGAGGCCTGCAAGAGGGTGTTGGGACAGCAGAAGCACTTGTCGCCTGCAGTGACAACTTGGCAGGTTTTAGCTCTTCTCCAGGGAGGAGGAGGTGGCCATAGCCATCTCATACCTGCCTCAGCTTTTCCTTGATGTCCTGTGCGATCTCCCACTGGACTGGATGAGGAGGAGAGGGTGATGGGTTCAAGGAGAGGCGGTCTCCTTGAACCTGCGGCCCGCTCAGCCCCCTCTGACCCGGGCCCCCTGCCTCCTGTCGCCTGTCCAGGGATGGAGAGTGGCCTCTGCGAGCCCTCCCGCCCCACACACGTGCACTCACAGATTTACGTTTCCTGGAGGCTGCGCGTGCGTCAGTGGACAAGGTGACTGTGAACCTGTACCCTGGGTTTGGGAGTCCCTTCTGTGGGATCTTAATTATAGTAAGGTGAACGTTTGCCGTGGGCCAACAGAGGAAGCCCCTGCTGGGGCCGGGGGTCAGACCACACCGCATCGTGCTTAGTGTAGACCAATCCAAGGTTAGAGGGATGAGGCCCTGAAGGAGAGCAACCAGGCTGAGAAGAGCCTGGAGCTTCTGAAGGAGTGGGGCTGTTTATCTTGGAGAAAAGGTTGGGGCAGGGACACAGCCATGAGCCAAGGTGAGTCAGCAAAACTGGAGGTGGCTGTGGTGGCCCTGGGGGACTGGCTCCAGCTGTGCTGCATGACGGGCTGTTAGCTCCGGGTCCCTGTAATGGAAGAAGGTCTGGCATCCCAGGCCCTGCACCGCTGTGTGGTCCTGCCCTCGTACAGGAGGACATTGTTGCAAGGAGTAGGGCTGGGGGGTGGCCTCATCCACCTCTCCTCCCCTTCCACCGGTTGTGACAAAGTAGCCGTGCTACTCATGCAGTGAGGATCTTCATGAACTAGCAAGGTTCCAGCCGGCCAGGTCCGCATGCTGGATGGTGAGGGACAGTATAGCCCTCATAGATGGGCACATCGAGAGTGCCGCCACACCCGGAGTCCGGGATGATGCCTGGGGAGTGGACTGGGCAGGGGCGGGGGGAGAGCGGTGAGGAGGTGGCCTTCACTCCCAGGGCAGCCTGTGTCCTGAATGTTGGATACAGGGAGTGAGAAGGGATAAGAAAAGTGGCTGGAGGGCTGTGGGGGCCCAGGGATGGGCTTGTCCGGTGCAGGCCTGGCTGAAAGATGGGGTATCGAGAACAATGAGAAAGAGCGGGGGACTCACTTGTCCTGGGCTACAGGATGGAGAAGAGGTCAGGGGTCTGGTGTCTGAGAGAGGAACTCAGGGTATAGAGTTGAGGGTCCAGAAGGCAGGGGGGTCTGGATGCAGGGTCACAGCAGGATAGGGGTGAGGCTGGGAGCACTGGTGCAGCCAGAGTCATAGAGCAGCAGCACAGGCTTGGATGGTCACATACATGACCTGGGTCATTTTTTCCCTCTCGGCCTTGGGGTTGACTGGGGCCTCCATGGATGCTCCTTTTGGTCCACGCTAACCATGATGCCCTGGGGAGGCGGACGGGGAGGGCTTGCGTGTGCTTGGGGGGTGGTCCAGCCTGGCGGCCCCACCCCTCGGCCCATCTCAGTGTACCCATCTATATCATGGGCCCAGGAGCAGTGGCACCCAGGCTTGCAGACCGGAGTGCTCAGTTCTGTTGGGGGTCTTGGTGGGCTGTCAGCTGTCAGTGGGGTGTGGGTGGACCCTGCCACAGCAGCGTCCCTGGACTTCACCAAGCCTGAGCGGCTGTAGCACACAGCGCATGAGTGAGGTGATCTTATCTTCGCACATGGCCACTGGCTGTGGGCCGCGGGCTGGAAGGGGTTAACCACTGCTTGGCTCCTGGGAGGTGGCTGAAACTTTCCAACCAGCTGCCAGACCCCTGGGGTGCTGGGCAGGACAGCTGCATTCCACTGGGGAGAGCAGCACCCCCTTGTCGCTCTACCTCCCCACCCTCCCACCCCTGCCAAGCTGTGCAGGGGTGGGGGTGGGGGGGCTCTTGAACGTCTGGCGCCTGCTGACAGCTGTGCCCCAGGAAGAACAGATGCCCCTCTGGGACTCTGCCCACACGCGCCCTGGTGACTGCTCTGCCTGGACCAGGGCCAGCTCAGGTTTCCTAATCAGCCTTTTTCTTTTGGTGAGGCCGGCCCCTCCTGCCTCTTTCTCCTACAGGACTTTGTGTGAAAGCCCCCATTTTGCAGATGGGGAAGCAAAACCAGGGAGGCCAAGGTAGGGAAAGAGCCATTCTTTTTTTTTTTTTAATTTTTTTTTTCATGTTTATTTATTTTTGAGAGAGAGACAGAATGCGAGTGGGTTAGGGGCAGAGAGAGAGGGAGACAGAATCCGAAGCAGGCTCCAGGTTCCGAGCTGTCAGCACAAAGCCGGAGGCGGGGCTCAAACTCACGGGCCGTGAGATCATGACCTGAGCCGAAGTTGGATGCTCAACCGACTGAGCCGCCCAGGCGCCCCAAGGGAAAGAGCCATTCTTTAACCCAGCGAGTCAGTTTTGGGTTCTTGAACCCTCCTCCTCTGGACACTGGACCCTTCCCAAGACTGCTAGGGCCTCTGCAGCTACCCCCACCCCAGGGACACAGTACATACAGGCCTGTAGAGAGAGTACAGCTGCCTTCAGTGAGAACCCTGGGGTGGGCTCCTTCCCCCTCTAGCCTTCCCCTCTGCCAGCCCTTGGGTTCAGTGCCCAGCACCCAGTCAACATCCCAGCAGGAGAGTCTAGGCCAGGTGGGGAGAATGGACACCTCTAGCTCAGGTACTTACCAGCCCTGTGTTAGGTGCTTGGGGAGGTGGTGAACCTCCAGAAGGTGTGTGTGTTGGGGGAGGGGGTAAATCTGAGGGATTTACACCTCCTGGCACTACAGTGCCAAGGTTCAGCCCCTTCCCTAGGCCTCACAAGCTGCAAATTTGGACAGAGCAGCTTTAGGCTGGCACCTTTTTTTTTTTTTTTTTAAATTTTTTTTTTTTTTTCAACGTTTATTTATTTTTGGGACAGAGAGAGACAGAGCATGAACGGGGGAGGGGCAGAGAGAGAGGGAGACACAGAATCGGAAACAGGCTCCAGGCTCTGAGCCATCAGCCCAGAGCCTGACGCGGGGCTCGAACTCACGGACCGCGAGATCGTGACCTGGCTGAAGTCGGACGCTTAACCGACTGCGCCACCCAGGCGCCCCGAGGCTGGCACCTTTAATAGAGTGCCAGGCCTGGGGTGGGGGATAACCAGGCTTTCTCTAGCCCGTGTATGGCCAGTGGGGCTGGGAGGCCAGCTCTGAGATGGGACACCTGGTATCTTCCCAGCCCATATATGACCCTCAGGCCCTTGGGGACCTGGATCGTGAAGCTGGTCTCCATAGTAGGGACCAGCTCCCCTATCCCTCCCCGAGGCTTGGGATCTATTCTGCCCCATTGAGGGAAGGGGAAGTAGGGGGTGAACAGCTCGGGCCATAGGATCAGAGCTGGGACCCAGGCTGGGACCTCTAGGCCTCACCCCCCATATAGAGAGAGACTTCCAACAACCTGAGTGCCTATGTGTGTGTCTTCCCAGACTTTTATCTACGCATATCTATTTCTCTAGATACTTCTTTGTTTTACAAAACCAAGATCATATCATGCATGTGTCTTCCTTGCTTTTTTCTTATCTGTTTTGAACTGTTTTAACTGAAGTGTAGCAGACCTACAGAAATTTACATAAGTTGTGAATGTACAGCCACTCATGATGGAATGATCACAGAGCAGACACATTTTTGTAACCAGCACCCCCCCCCCCCCCCCCGCCAAGAGCCCCAGCACACCTCTTCCTAATCTGTCTCCAGGATTCTCACTACCTGACATCTGCTCCCAGGGGGCTTGGCCCTGCCTGCTGTTGCCCTTTGTCTGTACTCCTCTATGCCTGGCCTCTTCTACTCGACATTGTTTGTGGGAGCCATCCATACTGTGGCTGTAGTTTGTTTACTATACAGTGTTTTGTTGGATAAATGCACCACAGGAGTTTGCTGCTCTGGTTGAAGGACAGTCCCTGGCTTGGGGGCAGGATCCCTGGGGGGCCGGGGCAAAAGCAGAGATGTCGGTATTAATGAGGCATTAATCCGAAAGGCAGACCAACCTAGGTATAAATGCTGCCCTGGGGTTTGTAGACTCAGTTGCGGTACTTAAGCTCCGCCTGCCTCTTTCCTCCTTCCTCTCTCTCTGAGAGAAGCCATCTCACCAGGGTTATAAGGAAAGCCCTGGAACAAAACACAGATGGACCTGCTCTGCCAACTTTACTCCTTTTCCTCCAGCCAGTGGTGAAGGAGATGAACATGTGGTTCCCCAGGGAATAACCCAGGGAACCACAGAAACGCTGGTCCTAAAATCTCTCTGGGCCTCTTGCCTGGCTGAGCTCTAATCTGGGCATTATTATTTTGTTCATAGGACAAAGGCCTGACAAAGCCAGTAGGGTAGCAGGGAGGTCCCTGCCTCTTCTCCCAGTGGCAGACAGCCACTAGTGTCTAATGCCCCTAGGCTGTGACTCTTGGGATGGGAGTGGGAGGGGAAGTTTAGAAGCCTCTGTCCTGGGCTGTTTGCCAAGGCCAGGGCAGGGTGAGGGAGAAGGGCCGGGTAGCTGGGCGGGGGGACAGGAGGGTAGTCCCACATGACCAGCCAAGAGGGTCCTTGGCTTAACACAGGATAGAAATCAAACATAAGCCAGGGGTGCCTGGGTGGCTCAGCGGTTTAAGTGTCTGACTTCGGCCTAGGTCATGATCTCGCTGGTCCCAGGTTTGAATCCCGCGTCGGGCTCTGTGCTGACAGCTCAGAGCCTAGAGCCTGCTTTAGATTCTGTATCTCCCTCCCTCTCTCTTTTCGTCCCTCACTCACACTCTGTCTCTTTCTCTCAAAAATAAACATTTAAAAAACACACACACAAAAAATCAAACACAAGCCAGAAAAACTGCGATCAGTTTACTGAATAGTGTAAGTGACAGGTAGAGACTAGCAGACGGAGTGTGTCTGGGAAACTTGGAAAGGAAAGGAGACTGAGTCTCGGTGTTGATGGGATTAGGGATTTATATTGGAAAGGGGTCTAGGGTGCATGTTCCTTCGGGAATCCAGGGGAGTGTCTGATGAAAGGCTAGTGTCAGATGAACAATAGATGCTGTTCCATAAATTATTGAAGATAAGAGTATTGATGCCAGTGTCAGCCAAGGTTTGTTTGAAGCTAATGTCCTGGAACATGTTTGGGATCTGGCTCCTAAGTGTTATCAGGTGTTTGGGACCTAGGACAAAACTCAGGGGATGATTAAGTTGCTTCTCCCTTCAAGTGGGAACATTGCTTCTTTGGCTTATTCAGAAATGGGGTCTAGCAGAAAAACAGCCGAGACAGAGTCATTTATATATCTATATATAATATACGTATATTATATATGTATAATATATATAAATTCATATTCTATTATATATATTTTATTTATACATATTCTATGTGTGTGTGGTGTGCACATATATATATATATATATATATATATAGAGAGAGAGAGAGAGAGAGAGAGAGAGAGAGAGTAAACTCTACACCCAATGTGGGGCTTGAACTCACAACCATGAAATGAGGAGTCGCTTGCTCCACTGACCGAGCCAGCCAGGAGCCCCAGACAGAGCCATTCTAAAATGGAGTCCCTTGCAAAAAATACAAAAATAAAATAAAATGGAGTTCCTTCAGCTTCCCTACCTCATCTTGCCATCTCACCCTACCCCACCCCCACCCTCTGCCACAGTCTTTGATGCTCCTGGCCACGATGACGTCCAGACTGGAACTTCTGGAAACTCCCTCTGTGGTAGCTTGTGTGACAGTTAAAAATGTGGGTTTTGGAGCAGATAGACCTGCCCTGGAATCCTGGCTAGGCAGCCTGGTAGCTGCATTACCTTGAGCAGATCCGCTCTCTAGGCTTATTTCCTCATTTGTAAAAAAAAAAAAAAAAAAAAAAAAAGACTTTGAAATAATAGCAAATCCCTCATGCCATCGTTGTGAAGATGGAATGAGATTGTTGGAGTTAAGGCCTGGCTCTGTGGCTGGCCCCTCACCCCACTTTCGCTTGAATACTGTTCAGTCTCCTGCAGTTCCTAAACGTTTTCTGAGTGATCTGTGCCAGGTTCTTTGGAGACAGTAGTGAACCAGACACATGCTCTGCCCTCAGGTGGCCCCCAATCTAGGGATGGAGACTGACCCTGCGGGTAGTGCTAAACAGGGGCTGCTGGACACAAAGGTGGCACAGGCTTCCTGATGCAGTGCTACCTTGTCACTTCCTGTCACATCATAGCACTTTTGATAGCTTCGCATTATGTACTTGTTTATTGTCCGTTTCTCCTCTCTGGAATGTCAGTTCTGTGATAAAGGAGTCCTTGTCCACCTTGTCTGGAACAGTAGGGGCCAGTGACTATTTGTGGAATAAAGTAAACTGTGTCAGCAAGTGGAGGTCTGGAGGTCGGAGTTGGTGTCGTGAAAAAGGAAGGCTAGGTGAGAGTTGAAAAGTGTTCTAAGTAGAACATAAGATACAAAGAAGCAAAAGACTTGGGAGTGGGGAGGATCAGAAAGCAAGAAGAAAGGTGTGAAGTAGAGATGAGGCTGGAGTTTGATATCCAGGAATTAGGATTTTGTCTAGTAAGCAGTCGGGAGCCACTGAAAGCTTTTTAAGTGGGT
Organism: Leopardus geoffroyi; assembly: GCF_018350155.1. Lineage (NCBI taxonomy): Eukaryota > Metazoa > Chordata > Mammalia > Carnivora > Felidae > Leopardus > Leopardus geoffroyi. Next base: position 107,464,258 of record NC_059329.1, read on the forward strand.
TACACGGATTGGTTAGATTTATGTTTAAAAAAGAAGGGAAGAAGGGAGGGAGCCAGGAAGGAAAGAAGAAAGGAAGGGAGGATGAAAGGCCAGCTGCCACTGCATGGAGACTGAAATTGGAGAGGGCAATAGTAATGAGTCGAGTTCAATTACAAGGTTAGTGTCAGGCGTTCCGGCCAGAAACAATGGAAGCCTGACGGAGAAGGATTCTGAATAGAGAGATTTTTTTTTTAAAGAGTATGAATGAAGGGAGGAGTCAAGAATGCCGCCTCGTTTCTGGCTTATATGATTGGGTGGCTTTAGGTGTCACTCAAGAAGATAGGCCTCACTGGAGGTGGGCCATAACTGAAAGGAACGCCCCTCCATGCCCCGCCCATTGGCGGTAGGATGGCGTCGATTGGCTCTTTCGAGGAGCGCGCCTAAAACTGACGGGGGCAGGTGGGGGGTGTGTCCCTGCGTCATTACCGGGAAGCTTCCGGGACGCCCTTTCCCGGCCTCCCCAGAGCCGGAACTTCCGGCCGCCGCCGCCATTTTGACTTCCCGACCTTGGGCTACTGTTGGCCACTGTCTGCAGTCATTCCTTGCGGTCATGTCTGTACTGACCCCGCTGCTGCTGAGGGGCCTGACAGGCCTAACCCGGCGGCTCCCGGTGCAGCGTGCTCAGATCCATTCCAAGCCTCCGCAGGAGCAGCTCGGGACCATGGTGAGGAGTGGGCCGGGAAAGGCACGGGAGGTGCAGCGAGCCAGACTGGGGGTCCCGCGGCGAGTTCGGGGATGGCCGGTGTGGCGTGCTGCCCCTCGGCGGCCCTGAGAGTGCCCTGCACCTCGCGGCCCGCAGCCTAGCAGGGAGCAGCAGTGGTTTGGGGGTGTCTGGAGGGCGCGAATGAGAGGGACAGTGCCCGGGCGACAGTTGGGGCTCATTCAACACCAAATCTCGCTCGATTCAGCATATTTCTGTCGCTTACGTGCGGTGCAGCCTCGAGCCCTTAGCCCTCCCTGAGCCTGTTTACTCATCGGCTCATGGGGGTTGCGTAACGACTGTCAGCGGCGACAATGGTTGTTACCACTGTTAATGATTAGGGAAGGTGGGTCTTTGTAATTTCCAGAAATGTGGGAGTTTAACCCTTAACGACTCTCACGTGTTTGGCGCTTTAATGCATTTGCCTCAGCGGCAGAACTCGGCCTCGAATGCGAGTCTTCAGAATCCAGGCTGTTGGGCCCCAGTTAGGAGCAGAGCCTGAAGGGCAGCTGCGATTGAGGAAATAACAGTGATAATAGTTGCAGCTGGCATCTGCCGAGTGCCCACTGCCTGCCAGACACCGCCCAGACTGCTGCGCTGGTCCCGGTGACCCTGAGAAGAAATGATCATCATCTCGGTTTCGTGGTGGAGGGAACTGAAATTTAGGAGCACCGTATCCACTTGTCAACAGTCAAACCTTCAGTGGCAAAGAAGGAATTTGAACCCAAGTCTGACTCCCAAGTTGTGCTGTGATCTTTACTGCAGTAGGGAATGTGGAGGTCTTTATCCCTAGCCTTAGAGGTTGAATAGCAGTCCTGGAAAGGAGAAGGGAAGAGAGATGTTTTTAAGATTTTATTTTTAAGTAAGCTCTACACCCAGAGTGGGGCCCCAGCTCGCAGTCCTGAGATCAAGGGCCGCATGATCTACTGACTGAGCCAGCCTGGCACCCTGAGGAGAGGGGTTTTTAAAGGCAAAGAAGGAGAGGTGCATTTTTAGGGTTATCAGCCTGTGCATGGTTCCTGGATCCCAATAGATCAAACAGGTTTAACTCTTTGTTCCTGTCCCTTTGCTTTATCATCTCGTGGTGGATTTCTCTATGGATCCTAACACAGGCTGGCCCCACTCCCATATCTGACCCTTCACCTCAAGGCCTAGAGTGGGCCTTGGATCTGCTATGCCCCTCCTCTGAAGCCTGAATCCTGACTCCTTGAAAGGGGCTTTCTGCTGCCTGGTAAGCCTAGGGGAATTCTTACTCTGCGGGTTCCTTCTTTCTTGTGGTCTGTAGGAAGTCGCCATCGGGCTCACCTCCTGCTTCGTGTGTTTCCTCCTGCCGTCGGGCTGGGTCCTGTCACATCTGGAGAGCTACAAGAAGCGGGAGTGAAGGGGGCTGGCCTGTCCCTCACCCTGTGACCTGACCACCCCTGGCCTCTCCTGATCAGGTCTGCTGCATTCCTGGCCGGCCTTTCCTGGATCATGTCCTTCAATTACAGCGACCTCTTCTGCAATCATGACCTCTCGATTTCTCCGCGGTGACACCCTGGGACCACATATGTTAGTGTATAAGGCCCTGCTCGGTAGGGCCCTCCTTGTAACAATAAAGTGTATTTAAACCTTGCTTCAGAAATGCATCGTGTCTTCGGCCCGGGCTCCTGCCTCTGTACTTGAGCTGAGGATGGTGTTGGGCGGGGGTGTGGCCTGGCCAGCCGCATGTCCCTGCTGGCTGACTGTCCTGTGGTGGGTTATGCATGCCCTGCTGTTCTTGCCGCCTGGAGGTGGAGGGAGCTTCCCCTGCGTGCTTTCCTGTGTTTCAGCGTTTTCTGGCTTCCTGGGAAAACAAATCCCGTCGTCCTTGGGCAACCTTTCCTTGCTCCTCCCGTCTGGCTCCCGGGTCGCGCCAAGCTCGGGGCCGCGCCGTGCATGGGTGTCCGTGTTCTGTTTTCTCGCTGGGTCCAGCTCTGCAGCCGGAAGCCCTCACTGTGGGTGCAGCCTTCCCCTCGCTCCTTGGCCGTGGGCTCCCACTGTTTCTCGGGAGCTTCTTGGTTCTTCCCAGTGGGAAGGTGGGCGCTTTATCTCTTTCATGTCAGCCCCAGGGCCCCTTTTAGTCTTCTATCCGGAAATGCCTATGGACTGGCCGCCTTCCTTGTGCTGCCTGCCTGTTTCCCTGTCTCCTGCCTTTCTTGGCCTGGAGAATTTGCTGCTCCTCCAATCCCAGAGCCCTTGCTCAGGGATGCTTCCTGCGGGGGCGGGGGAGGGGTGCTGGGGGGGTACCTCCGCAGGTGGGATGATGCATTAAAGTGCTCCACACTGGATAACGTGGTAGGTCCATTTCCTGCCCGTGACTCCTTCCCTGAGGGGTACGGACTTGGTTGTCTGCCTCCTGCGAGGCTTTCCTGCCACACAAACCAGCCTTTATGTCTGGGCCTCAAGGGATGGGGCCGAGAGTGCTGGGAGGTTGTGCAGGTTGGGCTGTTGGCCAGGGGAGGGGGAGAGCCCATGTAGGATCCGAAGGGCCAGGCTGGGTCGGCTGAGCAAGGGGCATCCACCAGTCACCTGCTGGTACCTCGAGAGCCCTTGTCTCTGGCAGGGAGGGACCTCTTGGCTGCATCCTCCCAAACAACAGGGTCGCTCCTGTCTCGCGCCTCACTCTGAGAGGCTTTGCTGTTCACACTTCCCGAGCAGAGGGCTCTGAGCTACTTGGCTCTTGGTTGGCTCAGGTTTCCGGTGGGCACAGATCAGGCCTTGGAGCTGCCGTGAAGCAAGAACATGACCCCAGAAGAGAATGGTCTGGAGTTTCTAAGACGACACCACTGCCCTGACAAGAGTTTTTATTGGGTGTCCCCCATTTTTGTGCCCCTGGAGCCTAGAGGGCCACAGGGGTCCCCTTGTCCCAGAAGGACAACTCCAGCCCAAAGCTGTGCATCTCCAGCCACTGCTCAAGTTGATAGGAAACCAGTAGTTATGGGCAAGTCCTTCAGGGCCCCCGAGTCTGAGAAGGCCCTTAGCAAGCCCATCAGCAACTCTGGCTCTTGCTCTCCCCCAGCTTGCTCAGTCCCACGGCATACGTGGGGGTAGACGAGAGAGTGTAGGGTACAATCATGCTTGAACCCCATCCTCCCCTTGGTCCCCAGTGTGGCCACTAGGTCTGAAATCTGGTCACCATTCAGTGTCCCTCTCCCATTCTTAACCAGACTGGGGCTCTGGGTCCATTCCCTCCAGAGACACAAGGCTTCTTGTACTTCCAAATAGTACTTTATGAGTCCCTGCTGTGGGTCCTGTTGGATCCGGAGTCTGGAGGAGTAGGTGTGTTTGGCCCCAGGAGTGCACCCTGGGTCGGGAGAGGCTGCAGTCCCGGTAGATGCTATAATGTCAAGAAAAGTACTGAGAGTCAGGAGGCCTGAGTTTGAGACCTGGCTTGGTCATTTATTACCTGACCTTGGTCAAGTCAGTTAGCCTCTCAGTCTCAGTTTTCATGATTGTAAAGTGATGGTGACGTGGAAGGCAGGAAAACGTCCCCTCAAAGAGGTCCATGCCCTGGACCTTTGCAGGTGTGATGAAAGTGAAGCATGTTGAGATGGGAGATTCCCCGCTGTAATCACAGGTATCCTTAGGGTGGACAGGAAAAGCAGGTGATGAGTATCTCAGAGATGCCACCTGAGAAGGACTTCCCCCACCATTGCTGGCTTTGAAGATAGTGGGTCATGAATTAAGGAATGCCATGGCCTCTGGAAGCTGAGGATAGCCCCCGGTTTATAGCCAGCAAGAACACGAGGACCTTAATCCTACAGCTGCAAGGAGCTGAATCACCAACAACCGGCATGAATCGCAGCAGATTCTCAGAGCTTCCAGAAGGGAACACAGCCTGCAGATATCTTGCTTTTAGTCTGGTGAAACCCATACCAGACTTCTGACTCTAGAACTGTCAAACTCTACATTTGCATTGTTTTAAGCCACTAGATTGGTGATTTGTTACGGCAGCAACGAGGAGACTAATGCATTGTCCTCCCTGTGCCATGAGGCTCACATGGGAGGGGCTGGCTCCAGTGGATCGGAATTGGAATGTGAACCATTTACAGGAGGACAGTGCCCAAATGAGGAATGTGGGGATTGTGGGTCTGGTGTGTGTGTGTGTGGTGGGGGGGGCTCTCTGCTGTCCATCACCACCCCCTCTAATTGCTTTCTGCTCTAGGTGGCCTGGACTCTGCAGGCAAGTATCAACTGAGCTAGCAGCTTCCAACATGTAACCCCTGCTCGGCTTCACCAGTCTGCCCTCTGCACCATCAAAGCCTCTCTAGACCATGATCGTGGAGTGGACTGTCTGTGGACCATCATGGGTTCCTGTGGCAACAGCTCTAGAGGTTCTCTTGGGGCTGGCACGCCCCAGCTCCTCCCATCTGGGCAGATGCCGGACTCCCAAGCCCGCCTTGGGAGGGATTACCGACCCCTCATCTATGGTCCACCTTGAAGCCTTTCTCCTGGCCATGGCCTCCCTGGGGGACTGTGGCTGTCCTAGGACCTGTGCTGGGTCATTGTACGTGGCCTCCCCCACCGCCCCCAGAGGTGAGAGTGGGTTGTGGGCCTGGGAGCCATGGGGCCCCCTACAGCCTCCATGCCGTTCCGTAAACTCTCCCTCTGGGGCTGAGCTTTCAGTCTGGGTCCTGGTATGGAGTCTCTTCTCCCTCCACCTGACAGATTCCTTCACACATGGACGTGGGGTGTGCCGGCAGGACTAGGAGGAGGCGTCTGCCCTGTCAGTACAATGGAAAATAAAGTCCTCTGCCGTTTGTCACCTTTGTGACTGTATTTAACAGCAGTCCGAACCCAAGTGCGAACATGACGTGTCTCGATCCAAGACCCGGCAGTCAGGGCCAGCAGCACTGGACCATTTCCGGATTTGGTAAATTGGGAGATGGAGATAAACGCCTGGAGCTATGCTGGTGACTTCCTGGCAAACATGTAATTGGACTTCAGATGCTTAGGATAGAGAATCAGAGCCCATTTTAAAATGGTAAGAGTAATAGAAGAGACAGAGTGAGGGTAAGAAAACAGTTATTAACTGCCAAATAAATCAGCATGGAGAAGACTGGGCAAAAGTTGACCATCCTGGGCTAGGTTAAGAGCCAAAGCCTCCGTCTGGCTGTTTCCTTCCAATTTTTTTTTTTTTTTTTAAAGATTTTATTTTTAAGTAATCTCTACACAAAACGTGGGGCTCAAACCCACAACCCCAGGATCAAGAGTCTCACATTCCACCGACTGAGCCACCCAGGCGCCCCTGTACATTGGTTTTTCAAGCCCACACCCCCCAGGAGGGAGGTATTTACTTGGTGTTAGCAGCCTGGCTGTGGTCCAGCACAGGCTCACCACTGGGATTCCTTCTCACTCTTCAGAGGAGAGTGAGAGGAGAGGAGAGGATTTACCAAATCCGGTGTTCCCTGTCCTGACCATTAGTCCGGAACCCAGCTCCCCGTGTCCCTTTATGCCTCATCGACTCCCTGGTCAAAATAAGAGGGCATAGAGTTGAAGTTGTCTTATAGCAGTTTTCAAGATTTTGAAAAGCCAAATAGAAATCATGTCATCAACGGTCTTAGCTCTCCATTTAAGAATACTGCTTCTAACTGAAGATCTGACTGCCAGTGAAGAGATTTCCGTGTTAACACTGAGAAAAGGAATGAACCTTTTGGCAAGCGTGGGTCCAAACAGGGTGGACCCTTTGCTTTCCTGAGCTTAGAAGCAACGCCAAGGCTCAATGATCCAATAAATAATTTGCCGTGTTGCTGGAATACAAATTTGGCATTTGCAGTGATGTGGTGACAAGGCCACCGTGGGCTGTGTGGTGAGCCCAGGCACCAAGGGCACCTACCCCAGGACAGGAGGTAGCTCATGAAATGAAGAAGTCCCTCGACAGTGAAAAGTTGGCAAACTGAGCCACACGCTGTAACTTCTCTCAACAACAGCATCTTTAACATCCAAAGCCTTGCCGCTTAATTTTTTTTTTAAAGTAATTCTCTATCCCAAAACGGGGTGCAAACTCACCACCCCAAAATCAAGAGTCACGTGCTCTACTGATGGAACCAGCCTGGCACCCCAGCCTTGTCACTTTTTAAGCTTTTTATTTTTGGATAATTCACAGGCAATTTTAATAGGCTACACAGATCCCATGTACCTTTTACATTGATAAATCTTGCAAAATGATAGTACAGCATAAACCAGGGGTTCACAGTCAAGATATAGGACATTTCAGGGGTGCCTGGCTGGCTCAGTCCGTGGAGCAAACGACTCTTTTTTTTTTTTTTTTTTAATTTTTTTTTTCAACGTTTATTTATTTTTGGGACAGAGAGAGACAGAGCATGAACGGGGGAGGGGCAGAGAGAGAGGGAGACACAGAATCGGAAACAGGCTCCAGGCTCTGAGCCATGAGCCCAGAGCCTGACGCGGGGCTCGAACTCACGAACTGCGAGATCGTGACCTGGCTGAAGTCGGACGCTTAACCGACTGCGCCACCCAGGCGCCCAGCAAACGACTCTTTAATCTCGGGGTTGTGAATTTCAGCCCCACGTTGTAGAGAGATTACTTACAAATAAAATCTTAAGGGGTGCCTCCTGGGTGGTTCTGTTGGTTAAGCATCTGGCCCTTTGTTTCCGCTCAGGTCATGATCTCACGGTTGGTGGGATCAAGTCCCGCAACAGACTCTGGGCTGACAGCAGAGCCTGCTTGGGATTCTCTCTCTTCCTCTCTGTCCCTCCCCTGCTTGCGCGAGCTCTCTCTCAAAATAAATAAACTTAAAAAAAAAAAAGAACATCTCCATTGTCCACAAGGATCTCACATCCAATTCCCTCCGCTCCTCCTCCCTCAGCCCCTGGCAACTACTAATCTGTTTTCCATTTTTATCAACTTAAAAAAAAAAAAAAAAAAAAAAAAAAGACCGCTTTTCTCATAACCAGAAAGGCACAGAGTCTAAAGTTAGGTCCCAAGACTTTGGCCTTGACCCAAAGGGACATGTACTCCCTGCCGGAACGGGACACCAAAGTCAGAAGCGAGGCTCAGTGGAACCGAACGGTGATGTGCTGGGGCTCGGATGTTAGCACGATTGCGTCTCCTCGGCCAGGTTCTCCTCACTGCAATCGCTGCCAAGAATTCTGGAGTGATTTTAAATTAACTTCATCTTCCCACTGATCTCAGTAACACAATCCGCTCTTCAAACTCCAGTGAAAAGAAATCCGAATTGGCTCCGGGGAGCCTCTTACCACCGGAACTTTGGGAATAGGGAAGATGGGGGGGTGGGCGGGGCGGCCGCCACACCTGACAGCGAGCCTCACAGGTGACTCCGCCGGAGGGGATCCCGTCGCTAGGGGCGTTGCCAAGGAGGGGCCACGAGGAGGGGCTCTCTTCCGGGAGGAGGGCAACTGCTAACCCGGAAGCGGTCGACAGTGCGGCGCTGTTTAAAGATGGCGGCGGAGGAACCTCAGCAGCAGAAGCAGGAGCCGCTGGGCAGCGACTCCGAAGGTACTGAGCAAGGGAAGGCCGTCCGGCCCGGGCTAGCACGGGCGATGCCAGGTCGCCGGTTCCCGCAGAGGCTGGGGGCGGGGCCGCCGGAGGCCGGGGGCGAAACGCACGGACTGCCCCTTCTTCCGCCGCCGCCACCTCCCCTCCCCCTCACAATGGAAGGAGCCGCCGCCGCGACCCCCGGACAGCCGGGCGAGCTGGCCGGCGAGCGAGCGAGCGAGCGGGGCGGGCCCAGGCCCGCGGCTCTTTCCCATCGCGCGCACCCGGGGCGGGGCCTGGGCCGTCCCGCCCCGCCCCCAGCCCCTCCACGCCGGCCGCGGGGCTCCCGGGTCCCCATCCCTCCTGTCCCAGTCCCTGCAGTCAGGCCGGGGCCTAGGCCGGAGCCTGCCCCCCGCCCCCCCCCCCGCCGCCTTTTCCAGAGCAGTCTGCGCCCGGGAGGGCGTCGAGTTACGCCGGGCCGCGGAGCACAAAGGACTGGGCGGGCCGCTCGGGATGCTGCGGGCGGTCAGGGGTTGTGAGCGGCCGCGGTGTGTGCCCCTGAGGCCTGCAGCCTTCGTTTCTGGTAGAGCCCCCTCTTCTGGCCTTGCAGCCCCTTTCCGCCTGCCTAGGCATTGTTTTCCTACACCTCTGGAGTTGGACCTTTCAAAACCGGTGCCACCCTCTTTCCACCCATGGTTAGGCCCTGGGGACTGAGTGGGTCACTTGGGGGTGGGTGGGACAGCCCTGTCCCGATGTAGGGGATTAGTCCGGGCCCAGCTGAGGATCAGGGATGCTCTGGCTCAAAAGGATTGGCCTGAAAAGTCCTTCAGCACACACACCTCCTTCTAACCAGACACTTGAGAGACTGAATGCTGGGGGACGCAGGCCCCCAGAAGAGACTTGTTCAGGATCACATAAGTTAAGAAACAGCCAGGACCAGAATTCAGGTCTCCTGGCTCCTGGCCAGTGGCTGAGGAGGGTGGGGTCCACAAGTGGATCTGCCAATCCACTGGTGAACACTTAACAGTTTGCCTCCAAGGTCCCACCTCCTTCTCTTAACATTTCAATAGAGGGGAGAAAGGTAGTGGTATTAGCCCCCTTTTATAGTTGAGGAAAGGCCTCTACAGGAAGGTAGCCGAGGAGAGGTATGATCAAGAGCTCAGACTTCAGAATTAAACATACCTGGGTTTGAGCCCAGGTCTTCGCTAGTTGTGACCTTGGGCAGATCATTTCACCTGTCTGCATTATTATTATTATTATTATTATTTTTTATCTGTAAAACGGGCATTAAGAATACCCAGCACAGCAGAAGGAGGAAGGGTGTGACTGAGTAAAATGCAGGCTTATGGGAAGCTCTCATCCAGCCCAGAACCCTGCCTCCTCATCTCACTTCCCCCAAGAGACCCTGCCTGGCCCCAGAGCATTCTCAGGCGGCTGGGAATCGACGTTAGAAGGCGGTGGGGGGAAGGGAGTGTCAGAGCTGGATGAACACACCTTGGAGCGGAGCACACCTCAGCCCCCTCCTTTTTAAAGATGAGAAAAGTAGGGGCTGGGAGGGGAAAGGACTTTGCCAAGATCACACAGTTGGTAGAGCAGGGTGTAAGTAAGATGCACACTTCCAGATTCCATGCCTGCTCTCCCTGGGCCGCTCTTGTCATTGGCCCAGCTGCCTGGAGTGGAGATAGCTGGGGCCCACTGTAATCCTTGGCTTTCTTCCTTCTTCCAGGTGTTAACTGTCTTGCTTATGATGAAGCCATCATGGCTCAGCAGGACCGAATTCAGCAAGAGGTGAGGGGCTGTGGCCAGTGGCCCTGTTGTGGGGAAGCATAGGCTGGGCCTGAGGCCTATTGTTTATCTCTGCTTTGGAAGCCTCCTCCTCTCCAAGCTGTGCTGGGTACTGGATGTCTTTACTGGGGGGTGAGGGGGGCCGTGGCAGGGGCGAGAGGACATTGTGCCACCGGGTAATTGCTCCAGCACCCCTCATTTAGGTGTTCTGGCTGTTAGGTGTGGGTCACTCCATCCACCTGCCAGAGCATGATGGATTTCCTCCCCCCTGCAGATTGCAGTGCAGAACCCTCTGGTCTCGGAGCGTCTGGAGCTTTCGGTCTTGTACAAGGAGTATGCTGAGGATGACAACATCTATCAACAGAAGATCAAGGTGGGAGCCTGGCTGAGGGGGCAGGAAAAGCCCTGGGGGCCTGCTTCAAACCTGCTCCTTGCCGGCCTGGCCTCAGAGAGGGTAGCGTGTTGGGGGAGGGGAGCTGTCTGGCTGCTGGTTCTCAAGTGTGCAGACTCTGGAATCATAAGACCTTGATTCATATCCTGACTCTGCCATACAGCAGCTGTATCCTTGGCAGGTCCTTTAGCGTCTCTGAGCTGTGGGGTCCTTTTCTGTGAAGTCAGAATGGTTGTGAGACTGGGGAGATGATGCCTGTGGGGGCTGGTGCAGACTGAGTAGGGGCTGAGGTCTCCTGCAGCTCCCTGTGGGGCTGGGGGGCAGGGTTAGCTGGGAGAGGCCGGGTTATGGCAGGGGTGGGTCCTGCAGCCCCTGGGACCTTTGTGGAGAGGTAGGTGGCGGCAGTGGGGGAAGAGACCTATGGGCCCGAGCTAGACCCAGCCGCATCACTTACAACCCGAGGTAAGACCCTTAACCGCTTGCTCTCTCTGTGAGTCAGGACAGTGGGTATGTGTAAATGAGTGTCCGGTAGGCAGAGCCTGAGGGCTTAGTAAAGCCTTCCTTGCCTCCCATGATCAGAGATGCTTAGAACCTTCCACCTGAAAGGAGGGGCCTTGGGGTTATCCATATCAGTGGCCAGGGTAGGTGGTAAACCCCGGACATAACAGTTCTGCATCAGCCCACGGCAGGCAGCGGAAGCCCTTGGGGCAAATAGGAGTGTCCATGCCTGTCACTCCGTTGTTTCTGGATCTGTTTTTCCAAAACAAGCTGGAAATAATGCTTTTGATGTAAATCTCCTGAGTTCTAAGAGTAGGCAGCTAATTCAAATTTAAAATGTGTGGGCCAAACAGCACCCCGGCAGGCCAGATCCAGCCGTGTGTGGCCTGTGGTCTACTCTGACTCCTTGCTCAGAGTGTTTGTGATGTACCTATGAGGACTCTGGAGGGACGAAGGCACTGGTTTTGGGGCCTGACAGACCTGGGTTCAAGTTCTGGCTTCATTTCTGGCTGTGTGGTCTTGGGCAATGCACGGAATTTCTTGGAGCCTCTGTTATTGTTCCTGTTGAGTCATTCAGCAAACATTCGAGTGTCCGCTGCGTGCTGTCTTTGCAGGATCTCTGCCTTAGTGCCCCTGTGCTGTGCGTGAGCCCGCCTCCACCCGGGGAGGATCCTAAGCCTAGACAGCAGAGCCCCAGCAGACTTGGGTGACTTGGCTGCTTTTTGGATTGGGCCCCCATGAGGATTTAGGATAGTGGACATTGGCCCTCAGTGGAGGGCCTGGCACAGGGCAGGTGCTCAGAATGATTCTAGTAGCTTTTCCAATGGCTGCCATGATTTGGCCTCTGTGTGCATCGTGTGCTGTGATTTACCGTCTCTGAGCGCATGCTGTGGGCCCGGCACTGTTTTAGGTACCGGCGGTAGAGTAATGACTGCACCCCACAAGTTCCTGCATTCGTGAAGCTTACGTGTCCTTGTGGGAAGACACAGTAAGGCAGAGGTAACTCGGGTGTATGCGTCAGAGGCCATCAGTGCTCTGGAGAAAGGTAAAGCAGGGAGAGGAGAAGAGGGAGTTGGAGGGCAGGTGGTGCAGGCCTTGCTGAGAAGGGGGTGTTGGAGTGACAGACTGGAAGTGGCCGGGGGAACAGCCCTTGGGCTCCTGGGCGGAGTGGGGCAGGCTGGGGCAGGGGCAGTGTGGCTGGAGCAGAGCTGGGGAGCAGGTGGGGGCTGGGAGACCGGGGCGTGTGGCCAGGGAGAGGAGGAGTATTAGCAGGTTTCTCTGGTTACTCCGGCTCCGGCTGCTGGAGCCGGAGACCTGGGAGGAGGCTCTTGCAATAAAGGCGCCAGGAGGAGGGGAGTGCCTGAGGGAAGCAGTGAGAAGCCCAGGAGACTCAGCAGATTGAGGAGCAAACCTTTGGATCTGCGTTGGATTGGACTGGGGGGAGCGGTGTGGTCAGTGGTCAGGACGCGCCCTTGGGCTGAACGAGGAGACGAGGCGGTTTGATTTTGGAGTCAAATGGGAGTTGAGGACAGAGACGGGGCAAGTGAAGAGTTCCATTTGGGGCACCTGACTGGCTCAGTGGGTAAAGCACTTGACTCTTGATCTGGAGGTTGTAAGTTCAAGCCCCACACTGGGTGTAGAGATTACTTAAAAACAAACATTTTAAAACCAGTCAGTCACTCCCAAGACCAGTAGTGGCAAGAGACCGTGAGTATAGTTCACGAGCGGAAGTGGTCCCGGGCCCGAGTGGGGTTGTGCCGTTCCCGTGGCAGGCACCGTGTACAGGTGTGTGGTGTGCCCCTCTTGTGGCACATGGTTTTTTGAGGAAGGGTGCCGTGTGGTCTGGTGGCGGCCCTGACCTTCACAGGGTGAGGGGAGGAGGAGGACACGGCGAGGCTGGGGCATACGAGCCGCGTGAAGTGTGGAGGAGGGGGCCTGGAGGTGGTGTCGCGGGGTGGAGGGGGTCCCACGGTGGGTGACGTCCCCCCACCTCCCCCTTGTGGTGAATGCTGCTGAGGGGCCAGTCTGGGGAGGAGTGGGCTTGGCCCTCGGACTTAGGAAAGGCACGTGTGACCTTGACTAAAGGCTGCTTGGGTAGAGTTAGTAGCAGAAAAGTGGACGCGGTGAGCACAGACAACTTCCGGAGCAGCTTCGCTCTAAAGGAGAACGGAGAGGTTGGGTGGGAGCCAGGAAGGAGTTCATGTGAAGCAGAGGAGTTTTGTTCTTTAAGCAAGAATTAGCCTTGTGGTGTTTGTATGCCGCTGAGTCTGACCAGGAGGGAGAGGAAAACTGATGGATGCAGGAGGAGGGGGAGGCTTCCTGGAATGCTGGCCTTGAACCCGAGGGCTCTGATGTGGCCCAGAGGGGCGGCCTTGTAGCAGCCCAGACCCTCCGGGGAATCAGGAGAGAAGGCCGCGGGCGGGTGTGTTGGTTGGTGCTAAGGGCTTCTGGGTGAAAGTCCTCAGAAAGGAAGCAAGGTCATTGGAAAGGTGGGCAGGGGGTAGTGGGTGGAGGAGAACGGAGAAGGCCTGAACTAGGCCGGGGCCTGCTTGCTGGCAGTGCCGATGGACCACCCATGTGGGGAGGTTTGGCAGACGGGAAATCCCACCACGTTTGGGGAGGAAACCGGAGATGGAACAGGGCAGGGTAGCGTTTAGAAGGAGACCAGGCCTTGGGGCGCCCGGGTGGCTCAGTCGGTTAAGCATCCATCTTCGGCTCAGGTCGTGGTCTCACGGTTCATGAGTTCGAGCCCCACGTGGGGCTCTGCTGACAGCTCAGAGCCTGGAGCCTGCTTCAGATTCTGTGTCTCCCTTTCTCTCTGCCCCTCCCCGACTCACACTCTGTCTCTGTCTTTCTCTCTCAAAAATAAACATTAAAAAAAGGGAGACGAGGGCCACTGGTTCCCGCGGGACTGCTTGGTGTGGAGCCCAGCGCTGCACCCCCGTCCTAATTTGTTGGCCCTGGACTCTTGGCGTGGTTTGAAAGACTGTCCTCTGAAAAGCTGTGTTGGACGAGGACTGATTGATATGCCCGTTTTTCTGCACAAACAGCCCTGCAAGCCCAGCAGTGTGGCATACCTGGTGGCTGGGGACAACTTTGGTGACCCGTGCAGCCAGTGTGTCCATAAGGGCACAGTTTCCCGAGGCCTTGGGGGTTCCAGTCAGCGGGTCTCTAGGTGACTGGCAAAGTTGGGTCAGCAGCCAAGGATGGCAGGTGGTTCCTTGGAGCTTAGTCATCCCCGCTGTGGGGCGACCTTTGTTGGGGCGGCCGGGGGCGGGGGGTGGTTCTCTGGTCCACTCTGGTTCTGGCCTGATGTTGATGGGCATGGGGTGGCGGGGGGTGGCGGCTGCCTCTTTCCAGGACCTCCACAAAAAGTACTCGTACATCCGCAAGACCAGGCCTGATGGAAACTGCTTCTATCGAGCTTTTGGATTCTCCCACTTGGAGGCGCTGCTGGATGACAGCAAGGAATTGCAACGGTAAGGATGGTGGCCACTCGGGCGCCGCAGGAGGTGGGCGATGGCTCCAGGAAGGGCCCCCGGGGCTCCCTCCCGCTCTCGGTGACCGGGAGGTGCCCAGACAGTGGCTGGGCTCTTGCTTTGGTCTTCTGAGCTGGGCGTGGGGGTGGGGGGCAGCGTTGGCCGGTTCCCCCAGTTCTGCGCCGGCCTCTCTGCTGGCCGAGGAGCCCACGCTGGCCTCCCTTTCCCTCCCACCCATAGGTTTAAGGCCGTGTCTGCCAAGAGCAAAGAGGACCTGGTGTCCCAGGGCTTCACCGAGTTCACAATTGAGGATTTCCACAACACGGTGAGCCCAGCCGCCCCCGTCGCCCTCTCGGCCGGGGTGGAGGTCGGGTGGCCTGACCGTGGCGGGGTTGACCCATCTCCTCCTCCTTCGTTGTGCCCTCTGTGCCCTGCGGGTGGCAGTTCATGGACCTGATCGAGCAGGTGGAGAAGCAGACCTCAGTAGCCGACCTGCTGGCCTCCTTCAATGACCAGAGTACCTCGGACTACCTGGTGGTGTACCTGCGGCTGCTCACGTCAGGCTACCTGCAGCGCGAGAGCAAGTTCTTCGAGCACTTCATCGAGGGTGGGCGGACCGTCAAGGAGTTCTGTCAGCAGGTGCCGTCCCTCCCCTTTCTCTCTTATCTCAGGGTGGGGGCACCAGGGCCGGGGGTGGGCGTGTATGCAAGGGCGCCGTGCTGAGCGGCGCTGAGAGCCGGGCCCGGCCCCCTCCCTGTGCCGCAGGAGGTGGAGCCCATGTGCAAAGAGAGTGACCACATTCACATCATCGCGCTGGCCCAGGCCCTCAGCGTCTCCATCCAGGTGGAATACATGGACCGCGGCGAGGGCGGCACCACCAACCCGCACATCTTTCCCGAGGGCTCCGAGCCCAAGGTCTACCTTCTCTATCGGCCCGGACACTACGACATCCTCTACAAATAGGGCTGGCCCTGGCCTGCCACTGCCCTGCCTGCCCTCCCCTCTGCCAGGCGCTAGACATGTACAGAGGTTTTTTGTGGTTGTAAATGGTCATACTTCACTCCCCTCCTCCCCCCGTCACACGACCTTCCACATTTTATTAAAGGGGATGCTGGTGGTGAGTCGCGTGTGTGCGTGTCCCTGCTCTGCTGCTGCCCGCCTGGCTGCTATGTGTCTGGCTGCCCCCTCCTCCCCCCCGCCAGGTGGGTTCTTCTCGACCTTCCACCTGTCCGTGTCCAAGCCTCCCCACCAGGAGCAGTTTTGAGGGGGCTAGGCCTCTGGGGGACCCCTCCTGGTTACTGGGGTTCTGCTTCCTTCCCTTCCGGCACCCACCCCCCTTCCCTCCTTAGCTGGCCCGGGGGCTTCCATGAGAATCTTGGAAGTTCCCTGGGGACTTGCCCAGGGACCGAGGATCACCCAGGCTTCGAGCTGCTCCCTCGTAGGCCTTGACCTGACTGCACCTCTCTGTGCCGGTCAGGGCCCCAGACCTGAGCTGCCTGCCCTCCCATCAGGGGTCTGCATGGTCCAGTCCTGGGTGGAGAGGGCTGATGTGATGGGGCCTGGCTCAGGGCAGGTGGAGGAGCTGGGGCACCCCAGTGTACCCCCAGGTGGTGCCAACCTGGTGGGGGAAAGGTAGCCCTCAAGTCTGCGTGTGGTCCACGGTCCCGAGGTCTAGGCAGGGCTTGCCAGGCCACCGTTCCTCCCCACCCCCCCCCGCCTGTGCCTGCTTTGCACCCCCTCTGCTTGGGCCACGGTGTCTCTGCATTGCCTTCCTTTCTGCCTTCACCTCTCTTCTTTCCTCACCCCAGCACACATGGGGTCTTAGCCCCCAGGCTGTGAGCTCCTTGGGGGCAGGCCCTCAATAAATGTGAAGTGCTGCTGCCCACCTCTGCGGTCCGGCCCGTGCCTCCACCCGCCCGCCCTCGCCAGCCCTGTTAAGCCAGAAGCACTTGTCCACACCTCTGGGCTGTCTCCTTCCCCAGCCAGCACTCAGACTGTAGGAGCTGTGACAAGGGTGGTCTTTATTAGGAGGCTGCTCAGGCGCCGGGGGCTGAGGGGAAGAATGGGGGGGGGGGGGGTCCCGGGCCCAGCTGCAGGCTTCGGAGACCTCTTAGAGCTGGGAGCGAGGTCCGGTAGGCCCAGGCGAGTCTGTGGGCAGAGCAGAGCAGTTAGAGGGAGTGTAGGCTGTGGGCCTCCCCTTGTGGCTTTCCTGCGTGGGGGTGAGCAGGGGCAGGGATTGGGGGGGCGGCGAGCCCTGGTGTTAGTGGGCAGGTTAGTGGGCAGCACACGGCAGGCCAGACCCTGCTTACCAGTCCTGGGCAGGGTGGGCGGCAGGTGCCGTCAGGCTGGAAGGCAGAGGACAGTGAGAGCCTGCTCTTGAGGGGGAGGGGCAGGGGCAGGGGTGAGGGCTGACCCAGGTGCCAAGGGGTACGTACCCACAGGGAAGTAGTGGGGAAGCCGTTGCATGTAGATGCTTTCGTCCTTCTCCAGGAACACACAGATGATCAGCCGGTCCACCTGTGTCGGGACCTGCTCAGCCCGGGGTAGGGGTGGGCGGCACCCACACCCCGGCTCCCCTGTGTTATCACTGCCCCCACCTCTACAGGTTTCCACCTGCTTTTTTCTTGGGGGGGGGGGAGCAGGGCACCGACCCTGAGTTTGGAGCTCAGGTTGCACCCTTCAGGGAAGGGGTTCATGGTGTGCACTCCACCACCGCCCTTGCTGGATGGGCAGGAGAGCAAAGTGGTCTCGAGCGAAGGGGCGGGGACGCAGAGAGGGCTGGTGCGGTCCTCCCCCCCCCCCCCCATCTTGTCCCTTCGACTGGGCCCAGGACTCACCTTGTCCTTGTGTTGCTCCAGCCACTCGCGCAGCGCGGCCAACACTACCTCCGCCGCCGCCTCACTGGGGTAGCCTGGGGACCCGGCGGGGCGGGAGTGAGTCTGGGCTCTGGCCCGCCCCCTCCACGCCCCGGGACCCGTCCAACTCCACCTACCCGGCTCCGCCCCGCCCCTTTCACGCCCTCCCAGGCCCCTCCTCGCGTCTGGGCCCACCCACTTCCAGGTCCCGCTCCGCCCCCTTCTAGACCAAGCCCCCCCCCCCCCCCCCCCCACCCCGGCCGTTGCGCTCCACTCACCAAACACGCCAGTGGAGATGCAGGGGAATGCCTGGGGCGGGGGGGGTGGTGGTGAGAGGGAATTGGGGACAATGTCACTCTCCAACCACCGCCTCCGAGGGGCCTTCTTCCTCCCGGTCTAGACCGCCCCCGTCCCCCTCCCTGCCCCCGCCCCTCTCACCGCGGAGCGGAGCCGATGCTCCAGCAGCAGGTCGAGGCTGCTCAGGTAGCAGCTGCGGAGCTCGGCAGCCTGGCTGGCGCTGGGCTCTCCGTGGGCGATGGGTCCCACCGTGTGGATGACATCTGTGGGAGGCGACGGGGTCAGACTGGCCGGGGTCTCCAAGCGGCCATCGGCTTTCTCCCCCTGCCCGCCCTGGAGAGGACAGGAAACAGGCCCTCTCCCCAAGTTCTGAGAGTCCCCAGGGGAGGACCCTGCCCACGCGGGTGCAGAAGTGTGCCCTCAAATGCGTTCGACAGAGACAGGCAGGCCCGCGCTGGGCCCCCTTCGCACAGCTGCATGGGCCCGTCTGAGCCGCGGGGCGGAGCGAAGTCACTGCCTCCTCAGCTCCTCTCACCCCCTCCCGCCACCTGCTTCCTGGTGCGTGCGAGGAGGGCCCGGGTCCCGGCACTTAAGGTTAGGAAGCGACCCCTGAGGAGGCCTCCAGCAATTGTGTGGGGCTGCTCCCTTAAGCCCCCAATTATACGAGGTGCCCTGTGGGGTCGGGACTCACACTTGGCCGGCAGCCGATAGCCGCCGGTGATCTTGGCCTTGCCGGTCTCACAGTTCTGCAGGGTCCGGCACTCGTCGGTGAGGAGGGGTCCAGCGGCCCGGTGAATGCAGCCGTCCACTGCAGGGCAGAGGGGAGTGAGCCGTGGGGCGCCCCGCGTCACGCCTGAGCCCGTTTTACAGAAGAGAAAGCGGAGGCCCACGCACAGAATCCTCCCAACCCCCTCGGCTGGGCCAGGACCCACCGGGCACCGCGCGCGCCTTCTCCCGCCGCCTCCGGCTGCTCGCTAACGCCCGCCGCCCCTACTTGCTCCGAGGCGCGGAGGCGGGTCGCAGCGGGTCCCGGCGGGAAGCGGCGCGGGGCGGCCGGCAGGGGGCGCGCCCGGCCCGCCCTGCAGGTTCCCGGCCGTGCGGCAGGGGCGCGGGCGGGGCCGGGGCCTCCCCGGGCCGGAGTGGCTGGGGAAGGCGGGGTCCGCGGCGGCGGGAACCGCCACCCTAGCCCGGCCAAAGGGAAGGTCGCCCGGCTTTGCCCCGGAGGCGACGCGGGCCCCGCGACCGGTGGCGCCTCCGCCCGAGGAGCCCACGAGCGCCGACTGGCACCGCGCACCGGATCCCCAGGCGAGGCCCCTCCCGGCCGCGGCAAACTCTGGGACCCCCTTTACAGATGATGAAACCGGGGTCACCTAGTTAACAAGTGGCAGCTGCGGTGGGGGCCTCGAGCCTGGGTCTTCCAACCCCCTCCTCGCCCTCCTTGCGGGGAGGTGGACGGCGGATCCGGGTGCGCGCCCCTGCTCGTTAGCGAGCCGCCTCGTTAGCGCATCCGGCCTAATTGCGGCGGGCCCGGGCTTGTTTATCTGAGCGCGGCTCTGGGACCTCGGGCAGCGACCCTGGGGACGCGGGCCCAGATAAACAACTCGGGCACCGCGGGAGGAGCGTCTCCTCCGCCCCTTCGGCCGGACCTCACCCCGGTGCCACAGCCTCAGTGGCCTCAGTGGCCCCGGTGGGAAAGGCGGGGCTCGGCTGTCCTCCCCTGGGCCAGCGGGGCACACCGGCAAGTCTTTTCAAACCCTGAGCGTCCACTGCCTCATCTGGACGATAGCGACGGTGACCCCTCTTCAGGGGAGGGGTTTGCATCCTGGCCAGGAGAACGTGACCCACCTCTGGCAGCTCCCTAGCTCGCAGGGCACCCCAGGCCTGTGCCAGGAGCTCCTTGGCACCGGCTGCCGGGGCTCACAAGGCCCAGCAGCAGGAAAGAGGCCTCATTTCTCCATTTTGCAGATGCGCACACCGAGGCCCTTCCTCCCTCATCCCATCCACCCCACCCCCAAAGTCTTGGCAGAGGTCCAGGGACACCAGCTGGACCACCCCCCTCTTTCTTCTCTTTTGTGCCCTGTGGGGCCCAATTAAACCTAATTTTGTGACTTCACTTAGAGCTGGCACCAGGCGATTTCCCAGAGCACCGGGGGGGGGGGGGGGGGGGGATGGGGTAGAGGAGTCGGGAGCCCTGGGAGGACCTCTCCCGCAAGGAGGGGTAAGGGCAACGGTGGCCCAGGGGAGGGCGGAGCGGGGGACCCAAGGCGGGGCCCCTGAGTTCCCTGTCCAGGCGGCGCTCAGGGGCCGCGCAGCCTGGAGGGTCACACCGCGTCCGCGTGCAGTGTGTCCGTTCTGGGTGAGATGCCAGCTGACCACCCAGCAGCGTGTACGAGAGCAGGGGCTGTGGAGCTGGGCGGCCCGGGGTTCCAGGCCCAGCTCTGTCAGTCACAGATATGTGTGGCCTGGAGCCTATCACTTAGCTTCTCTGGATCCCAACTGCCCCATCTGTAAAATGGGCTCCACCTCCTAGGGCTCTTGGAAGGATTAAACGAGTTAATTTCCGTAAGGTGCTGAAGCCAGGGCCTGGCATGGGTGAAGGTGGATGGGTGTTGGCTGTCGTTAGGACAGTGGCATAGTATGAGAACGTGCTCCATGTGGGGACACAGGGAAGGCGGCTGTCCAGGCGGGTGTCAGGGTGTTCGGGGCCTACGGGGGTAAGCACGGGAATGGGTCTGGGCCGGCTCTCCTGGGGGCCTCCCGCCCTGCCCTAATGGTGCCACTTGGCTCCTGGCTGCCTGCCGTCCTCCCTGCAGGCGACCTTGGCCTGCTGCGGAGGCTGTGCCCAAGTGCAGAAACACAGTAAGATCTGTGTTTCAGGGACTTAATGTTTCCTGCAGAGGTGGACAGGCCTGCAGTCAGGCCTATGGGGCTGACCTGGGGGCATGAGGGGGAGGGGGCACTTGGGGCTGGCAGAAGCCTTGGGCTGGGCCAGGTGACTGCCATGCAAGTGCCTAGGGGATCAGTTTCCCCAGGGCAGAGATGAGGGGCAGGCCCTGGGCCTCATCCCTGCCCCATCCTCTCCCCAACAAGCCAGAGCACTGACGGGGCCCCTCCCACCTGCCCCCTCCCCGTCTACACACCACAGTTGTGCCAGAGGGGACCCTCAGCCTGCGGTCCTCACCCACAGGCCCAGGGGGTCACGCCTTCCCTGCCCCCCCCTCCATGTGAACTGCAGCCACCCCCCTTCCCCGCCCCCAGCCTCTGCTTCCTTGGCCCTGTCCTGGCTCTCACGTCGGGCTAAGCTGAACCCTGGAGGCTGCAGGAGGCGGCTTCCTGGGATCTCATCGGAGGGAAGTGTCCCTCCTCCCGCCCTCCACCTGAGCCTGGGGCTGCCTGGCGGGAGGGTGGTGACCCCAATTCATACCAGTGGACTCTCGATCCCCTCTCTGGGACCTTTGGCCACATGCAAACAAATCTCAAGCCTCCAACTCAACCCCTGTTCCAAGTCAGCAGAGGACCTGGGGTCCCTTCTGGGAGGACTGACCCATGGCGGGGCGGGGAGGTGCTTCCTTCCAGGTCTCTCTGCCAGGTCCGGAACCAAGCCTTCCCCACAAGACTGTCCTAAGGGCTGCTCTGCCTTCTCCTTCAGTCCCTGTGCCCCGCCCCCACCCACCCCCCACTCCTGAGTTGCAGCCTCTTTTGGAACACCTGCTGGGACCTGAGCCTGAGCGGTGCACACACACCCCTCTTTGCTGGTCCTTACAGCCACCCTAGGAGGTCCCACTATTTTTCCTCCCTTATAGATGGAGAAATTGAGGCACAGAGGGGATGAAAGACTTGCCCAGGGTCACACAGCCGGACTGCTCTGCTTCCTCTAGGACCATAAAAGCCTTGTCTCTCTCTCTCTCTTCCCTTCCAAGCCTTCCCTCTCACCCTGGCTGGCCCCCTCCCCTTCCCTCCTCATCCAAATTCCAAACTCGAGGTCCGGACTCCCCTCTTCACTGCAGCAGGGCTCCTGTTCCCCGCCCCCCCCAAAAGAGGGACTTTGGGGACCCTGGTTGCTGAGTGACCTGGGGTCCCTCATCTCGCGTGACTGTCCAGCCACCCCCATGCAGCTGACCGCCAGCTACCTCTGTCTGGCAAGGCTGCCCTGGAGACCCTCCCCACCGTCCAC
Organism: Leopardus geoffroyi; assembly: GCF_018350155.1. Taxonomy (NCBI): domain Eukaryota; kingdom Metazoa; phylum Chordata; class Mammalia; order Carnivora; family Felidae; genus Leopardus; species Leopardus geoffroyi. Next base: position 107,485,955 of record NC_059329.1, read on the forward strand.
CTGCCTCTCTGACCTCTTCCGTCTCCTGCCTGGGCTCCTCAGATGCTGCCATCACCTGGGGGCCCTGTCTGTCCTCCGTCTGCCGCAGCCCTGTCCTTCCACCCCATCCCAGGCTGTTCCCCCAGGTAAGCCCGGCTGGCCCTGCCCTCCTGCCCCCAGTGTGGCCTCCACACGGGCACGGGGTGGGGGCCGGGGGCCTCAGCTCGAGACCCAGCCCCTTCCCCAGAGGTCAGGGGTCAGGAGGGCGAGGGTGGAGGGCAGGGGCTGGAGCCAGCAGAGGCGGGCGGCAGGCAGGCTCCTGTGGGGGCCATTTGCCAAGGCGCTTAGGATCTGTTGGCGGCTATTTGGGGTGCTGTAATATTCATGAAGGGAAGATTAGATATTTAAATTTATTCAGCAATAAATGCGTCTCAGTGGGGGAGCATTCCTCATGCTAAACAAACAAGCAAGCAGGGGCTAATTAATTATTTACAGGAACATGAGGATGCCCGGGGCCTGGGGGACAGGGGGGCGGCTGTGTCCCTGCCAGAGGGCAAGAGACCCTGACAGGCCCAGGGCCGGCTCCCCTCCCCCACCCCCCTGCCCCTCCGCCGCCCCGTGGCCCTGGCCTCCTGGGTGCCCCCTCCTGGGATTTCTTGTCCCAGAAATCCTGCCTACAAGCCTGCTGGTGGCTTTGGGCAAATCACTTCGCCTGTCCGTGCCGTGCCTCAGTTTCCTCATCTCTACAAGGTCTGTAACCGCACCTCCCTCCCCACTTGGCATGAGACTTCGTTCAGTGAGGGACTGCACCAAGGTGCCCTGCACTTTATCACTCTGTCACCTGTGTCACCTGTTTCCGATGGGGAGACCGAGGCCCGCCCCCCGCCTCTGTAGGCGGAAGGCTACTCTGCCTGTCAGGGCCTGAGGGGCCCGAGGGACTGACGCGCTGCAGGGTGGAGGTGGCCCCCAGAAAGCCCCGGGCAGGGCGGGCTGGGACTGCAGGGGTGTGGGCTGAGGCCGGAGGGGGCCGGGGGAGGGCAGGAAGGCACCTGGCCTGGGCCCTGGGGACCACTCCCCACCCGGACATCTGACCCGGCAGGTCCCAGGGCCTGAGGAGAAGCCACCAGTCCGGCGACCCCGGTGCTACGTGCAGCTGCCTCCCAGGTCCCAGCCGCCTGCACAGAGATACGGAATGCCAGGGCTGGTGGGGGCGCATGAGGAAACTGAGTCCCTGAGAGGGCACCAGCTGGGGCAGGGGCAGATGTCCAAGCTGCCGGTTCGCCTGCAAGCCCCGAACCCCGTGGAGGACGAGCTCGGCCGTAAAGCCTGGAAGAAGGACCCACCCCGGGGCCTTGAGCCCCCCCCCCGCTCCCTCCGTCCACGCTACGCTCATCACCTCTGGTCTCCGGCCTCGTCCCAGGCCCCGCGGAACCGCCCCGCAGAGCCTGAGAAGCCACAACCCCACGTGGTGCCCCCTTGCCGCCGGAACCACCTTCGGCTTCCGCCCGCACCCTCCCGGTCGCTCATTCAATCGACAAACCCAGGGCAGCCACGAGCTCTGTGAACCGGTTTGGGCTGGGCCCGTGGGGGGAGGAGGCAGACCCCACCTTCGCGGTGCCAAGGCGGGTGGGCGCCCCAGGGAGAAGAGGGATGGACAGCAGCTCCGGTCTGTGACGTGAAATTCATTACGGGGTGAGATCAACTCCTTAAATGGGGATTTGAAAACATTAGGCCCTCATTATGTACACAGCGGCAGCGCCTCATTCATCATGCAAAAATCACTCCCGTTATTGAAAATCCCCATGGCAGCTGCTGGCAGGGGCTGGGCGACATCTTGCCCGCTGGGGGTGGGGTGCGGGCCCCACAGGCCTGCTGGGCCTCCGCTAGCATCCCTGCGGGGGGCCTGAGTCCCCTTGTCCCTCCTACCAGGGAGGGCCTGCGCCGGGGCGGGGAGCACGGTTCGCTCCAGGGACTCGGTGACTCAGTTTCCTCATCTGGAGATATTAATGGCACGCCCCATAGCGCTGTGGTGAGGGTCTCGGGATCCCCCAGAGAGAGGCTCTACGCGAGGCCTGGCATCCGCGGCCGTGAGAGCTCAGTGTAGCTGGCTGACGTCCACACCACCACCACCACCATCAGCCCACCACCGTCACCATCTGGTGATGGCCGGGAGGCCTGGGGCCCTTTCTTGGGGAGGACTCGTCACTCCCTTGCTCATAAAACCTCCATGGCTCCCATGAGTCCATGAAATAAAATCCCCCACCCCAAGCACGGCTGGGGTTCCCTCCAGCCTCCACCTTAGACGACTGGCCTCTGGTCTCTCCCACCCACCAACTGGGGGAAGGGCCCTGCGGTGGGGTGGGGGGGGGAAGCCTCTGTGCAGGGAGGGGACTCCCCCCCCCGGGGGGGGGGGGCTCTGCATCACCATGAGCCCGGAAATGGGAGGAAATGAAGCTGGATAAGAGGGGAGGGAGATGGGCACAGGCGGGCCCTGTTCCGCCTTGGGAAGGCACCTCTGAGGATGTGGCCTCTGAGCAGAGCCCCAGCGATAGAAAGCCTGGCTTTGGGAAGCTGGGGGAGGAGGGCACCGGCAGAGTCCAGGGCTGGGGTCGGGGCTGGAGAGGTTGGTGGGGGGAGAGGGCTGCATGTGCAGGATTGGTGGAAGAAGCTAGAACTGATTCCATCGCAGCGGGAAATCGGAGCAGGGACGGGGGTTCTGGGACGGGCTCTGGCTGTGCGTGGGGCGCAGGAGGGCTCTTGGCTGTTCCCCATCCAACGCTCCCGCCCTGTCTGCTCAGCTCAGGTCAGGGCCTCCCCCCGCACCACAGCCTGCGCCCCGCCACTCCAGCCTGGTACACGGTGGGACCCCAGACACGTCTGGGCACAGGGTGTTCGGCCCTTGGGGCCCCTGCTTCCTCTGAGGCCGGCCCGGTCCAGGGAGGGCCACGGAGGCCACGCTGTCTGCCCCCCCCCGTGCCCGCCGTGCCTCGGCTGTGGCCCTGGGCAGCTACCGGGCGGAAGTCGAGGCCCCGATGCTCCGCTCCGGGGCCTTGCTAATCCCCCAGGCCAGCTGGGCTCTGAGCAAAGGGGAGCCCGCGAGAGCAGGGAGAGAACGAGGAGGAGAAGGAGGGAGCGAGAGAGGACCAGAAATGGAGAGCAGGTGCATGGAAGAGAGACATGGGGAGTGGGCAAGAGACACCGTGCGGCTGGGAGAGACAGCAGGCAGAGCAAGCGAGCAACTGAGGACAGAGACAGAGATTCAAAGGCAAAGAGACAGAAGCCAGAGACAGAGACATAGGGAGAGACAGAGACAGAGTCACAGAGAGGGAGAGGCAGAGACAGAGAGACAGAAGACAGAGAGAGACAGAGACAGAGATTCAGAGACAAAGAGACAGAAGACAGAGACACAGAGAGGGAGAGACAGAGGCAGAGACAGAGAGACACAGAGATAAAGAGGAACAGAGACAGAGGCAGAGAGGGAGCGATAGAGACAAACACAGAGAGGCAGAGACAGAGAGGGACAGAGTCAGAGACAAAGGCAGAGACACAGAGACAGAGACTCAGATGCAGAGACAGAGATGCAGAGAGGGAGACTCAGATGCAGAGAGGGAGAGATAGAGAAAGAGGCAGAGACAGAGGCGGAGAGAGACAGAGATAGAAGGAGGGAAAGTGAGAGACGGAGAGAGGGAGAGAGGAGAGAGGAAAGAGGGTCCCACACCCCTCACCAGGGCCACGGATGTGTGTGGAGAGGAGAAGGCGGGCCCCGGGTGCTGGGTTCAGCTCAAGCCCAGGGGCCACGGCGGCGGGCCAGGGCAGGGGTGCTAACGCGCGCGCACGGGGAGAAGGGGCCCCGGGGCACAGCCGGTCCACAAGCGAGCACCTCGCTTTGGCCAGGAGCTGGACAGACAGACACCCTGCGCGTGTCCCTCAGGAGGGTGGTCTGATCGGGAGGCAGCTGGTGCTTAAACAACCACACGAATGGGAGTCTGACGGCCAGGGGTGACAGAACGCCGGCCCACGAAGGGGGCAGCGTCTGCCGGGTCCCAGCAGCCAGGACAGCGCCAGAAGGCGGCAAGCCCTCAGTACGTGGAGCAGTAGGGGGCGGTGGCCGGGGGGCCTGCCCTGACATCGGGGTAACTCGGCGGGGAAGGCGGTGGTGAGGGGGCGGAGGAGCCCCGTAGGCACAGGAGCAGCAGATGCAAAGGCCCTGTGCCCGGAGAGGGCTGTGGCAGAAGCTGCGCCACCCTGGCTTCCTCGGGCAGGGGACGTGTGGGCCCCGGGGGTGTGGGAGACACACACGCTGAGCCGTGGGGAGCAGGGGCTGCGCAGGGCCCAGCGGGCAGGAGGGCAGGACGGCCGCACCCCCAGGGGTAGGAGCTGGCTCCTGCGGTCCGGAGTGTGTGGCTGGGCCGCTGACCTCCAGGAGGGAGGGAGTGTCCTTGGCAGTGAGCGCGTGTGGAGGGGACAGGGCGTGTGGAGGGGACAGGGCGGGAGCCCTGCCTGACCCCAGCCCGCCCCGCCCCGCAGGCCGGCCCTTTGGGGAGCTGGCCAGGCCGGAGCAGAGATGGCGGCCGCGTGAGCAGAGGAGGCCCTGAATTAATCTGTCACTAAAGCTTGGCCATGGCAGGCGCAGTCATGATTTAGATGAATAATTGAAACGCTCCGATACATTTATTATCCCTTTAGTGCAAAAGTGGCAGAGAAAGACGAGGGGTAATTGAAAAAGAACGCACAAATCTCCGCGAGAAAGCCGGCTCCTTATCGCCGAGTAAACATTTCAGTCCTAATAAACAGGAGAGACGCGCGTCAGGGCCCTGTCGATTCCCATCCTGATTTAGGGCCCGCCTCCCTTCTTCCCATACAATAGGAGAGTGTTCAGGTTTGAAAAAAATTTTTATCGAGCCAGTAAAAGTCTCTCCAGGAGGGAGGCGGGCCAGCGGGAGTGGGCCTGGCGGGTCTCCGGGTCTTCGGGTCTGGCTGGGAGGCCGGGAGGCTGTCCCAGCCCGTCCAGTCTTTCCCCACTACAGACCCGGGGCCCTCCACCTGCTGGGCCTCTCTATCCCTCTCTGCCTGTCCAACTCCTACTCATCCTTCAGGGCTTGAGTCAGAGGCCCCCTCTGCCGGGAAGCCTTCTACCAAACTGGGTCTCTCTGAGGGCGGGGCCGAGGCCTGAGTCCCCACCGCCACCCACACTCAGAGCCCTGGGAAGGAATGGGTGTGTGTGTGTGTGGTGGGGAGTTAGGGGACTTCCCCAAGGCTCACTGTGTTGCCAGAACGAGCCACCTTGGCCTCGGGGCCTGGTGGGGACCCAGCCCCACAATGAACCAGGCCCAAGAGCCCTGGACTCTTTGGGTTAAGTCCTTTTGGCCCCAGCAGCCCCTGGGGCTCTTGCTGAGGGTGGAGGTGTTCACAGACTCCCTTCCCTGCTCCTGAGGGGCTGCGGTCCCCTCCCACCCATAAGCACCCCACATGCGAAAACTGGGCTCACTATACCAAAGCCCTGCCGGCCAAGCCCGGGCCCCCTTTGGAGGGCCTCCTTCTGAGCCAGAGCTGCCCCAGACCCCCCTCCCCCCGATTTATTAGGTGCCTCCCCCCACCCCAGTGCAGGGCTGTTGGACCTGTGTGCCAGCTCAGGGCAGGGCCTGGCATACAGAGGGTGCAACTACCCGCCCCCTAAACTGGCTTAGAAACCCCTAGAACACCGTCCCTGAGGAGAGTGCACTCTAGTGGGGAGACAAGCAATAAGAACAAACATAAAATACACGGACGTTAAAAGGGATCAGTGCTATGGAAAAAGCCACAGAGCAGGGTGAGAGGGTCAGCACAGTGGGCTGGGGCCTCGGCACAATTTAAACACAGTGGCCAAGGCAGGCCTACCGTGACTGATGCCTGCATGGATGGATGGGGGGCAGGTGGATCGGTAGGTGAGGGGCAGATGGATGGGTGAAGGGGGTAGACAGATGGGTGAATGGGGGGCAGGTGGATGGGGGGTAGATGGGTAGCTGGATGGGGGAAGGACGGATGAGTGGAGGGGGTAGATGGGTGGGAGGTAAATGGATGAATGGGGAAGGAAGGTGGATGGGTGGGGGGAGTAGATGGGGGTAGATGGGTGGGGGGAGTAGATGGGGGTAGATGGGTGGGGGGCATGGGGTTAGATGGCTGGGTAGAGGGGATAGGCGGATGGATGAATGGAGGGTAGATGGATGGGCAGAGGGAATAGATGGAGAGGTGGGGGGGTAGATGGATGGGGGCAGGTAAATGGGTGGTCATAGGAACGTAGGGAGTGGGTAGAGGACTGAATCCCTGTGGGGCTGGACTCAGGAGAAGAGGGAGCAACTTCAGCTGACGCCATGGGAAGACAGAGGTGGGTCTGGGCAGAGCCAGGGGGGGACCTGGGCTGCCGAGTCCCAGACGACTCGTGCTTGTGGCTCCCACCCAGGCAGTTCCGGGGGGTTAAGGCTGGGTGGGCTGGCGGGCCGAAGAGCTCACAGGTGGCAGACAGGAGGGCGCAAGACATCGCGTCCCCATCCCAGCCCCAGGCAGGCCCCAGGCCCGTCCCAGCCCCAACCTCGCCCCTCCCACGATCCCCTCCCTGCCACCTCCACCTTGTTCCAATCACATTAGCAGAGTGACAGCCCCAGCGAACACTCGCGGCGGCTCCATAAATCTCAGCTGGCGTTAAAAGGCTGGACTCGGGGCTCACTTCCTCCCGGGTCCTGGCCCACCCCATCCATCTCTGCGTCAGTCAGGCAGCGCTTGGGGCCTGCTCCAGCCTCCTCTCCCCCACAATGCTGCAAGAAGGGGAGCCGGAGGACCCCCAATATGCCTCCCCACTCCATCTAGCCAGAACAGGTGCCCTTTGACCCCCAGAGTGAGGTCAGCAGGCCACCTACCAGCCACTCCCTGCCCTGCCTAAAGCCTCGAAGGCCCCCGCTGCCTTCCTCAGCAAGCCCTCCGCTTAACACATGAGGCTGTCCCTGCCTTTTTATAGTTCATTCATTCATTCACTGACCGTTTAATTGAGCACCTACTATATGTGCCAGACCCGGTTCTAGTTGCTGGAGACACAGTGGTACCCCCCCGAGCTTTGTTCTCAGCGGGGAGACAGACGGTAGACAATAACCCTAATATAACAAGTGGCAAACAGAAGAGCAGGGTGAGGTGAAGGGAGAGGGGGGACACAGGCTGGGGCGGGGACAGACAGCTGTAGTTTCACCTAGGGGTCAGGGTGGGCCTCCCTGACAAGGTGGGGAGCACGGAAACCTTGCGAGAGGTGAAGGGGGCAGCCACAGGCTGGGGAAGAGGGTTCCAGGCGGAGGGAACAGCCTGCACACAGGCCTGAGGCAGGAGCGAGCAGGGAGGCTGGTGCCGAGGGAGGGAGGGCTGGGCAGTGGCAGTGAGCCTGGCAGGTGGCTGGGGCCCCTGGTGGACCTTGACTCTGAGCCAGGTGAGAACCCTGGCAGAGTTTTGGGCGGGAGAGGGGTGATGGACCTGACTTGGGGTTTAAGAGGCCCACACCTCTTGGTGGTCCTTAGCCTCCCAGAACTGAAGGGCTAAAAATCCAGCTCCCCATGGGGTCGGTGAGGCTCCGCTGTCACCTCCTGCCTCCCCTCCGCCTGGCTGGGCTGCGACGGCTCCAATCTCGATCTCCCCCAATGTCCCATGTTCTCCCTCACTCCGGGCCTCCGCCTGTGCTGTTCCCTCTGCCCAGGACACCCTTCCCGATGCTCCCACCCATTCCTCAGGTCCCAGGGTAGGCCCCACCTCCTTCCAGGAGCCCTGCTCCCCCATCGCACGGACCACCCTGTGTAACGGTGGGTGCCTTCATCTGTATTGTGAGCTCAGGGAGGGCACGGACCAGGCCCCTCTGGTCCAGCACCCGGCTCAGGGCCCAGCCTGCTGTAGGAGCTCGATCACCGGCCGATGAATAAACAGACGAAGAGGAGGGGTGTCTGAACGGCAGGTGTCAAATCAGCTACGGCCCCCCGAGTTTTCCAAAAGGGACGGGCTTCCGAACGAGGTCCTGGATGGGCCCCCAGCCCCCAGCGAAGCCCCTTATTCTGTGAGGCCTCCAGGACAGCTGTGACCTCCACAGGGACGGTGGAGGAGAAGTGGGGGAGGGAGGGAGGGAGGGAGAGAAAATCTGTCTGGCCACAAACAGACCCCCCCCCCCGCCCCCCCATACACACACCCGTCCTGCATCCTGGCCGGTCACGGACAGCTCTTAGCGTTGTTCTTATTTATTCCTGACCTTCGCTGCCCCTTTTATTTTCCCCCCTTTTAAAACCTGGCCCGGGCCCCGCCACTGCTGCCGTAAACACGGCCCCCGGGATTTATCCGACGGCGCATTAACCCCTGCCCCCCAGCTCACCAATCATGCTGCTGCCCGTGTAGACAGCGGGCAGTCCAGCCAGCGGGGGACCGAGGGGCTGGGGGCGAGGGGCTGGAGTGGCCCGCCTGGGCAGCGCTGGCCAGGGGAGGCAGGCCTCGGGGGGGGGGTGGGGCACAGGGACTGCCCCCACTGTGGCACCTGCAGCCCTGGAGGCTGGGCCCATCGTGACCTCCAACCTCTGGCTCACCCGGTTCAGCTGGAACCCCTGCTTCCCGGTGGTGAACCACGGCGAATGCACGAGTCTTTCTGGGGGTGGGGGGCTTCGCAGTTGGCAGAGCCCTCCCTGACCCTGTGAGGCCTTGTCCTGGGAGCGGGGCCACCCTCCGAGGTTAGGGCGTGGAGCAGAAACGATCATTTTGCCCTCACAGGTGCAGAGGCTGAAGCCTAAGGGCTGGACTTTTCCCATCACACCTGCAGCCCCCCCCCCCCCACCTCCGGATTCCAGATCCCAGTCCCTCTCAACCCTCAAGTGTCCCTCCCCCGCCCCCCTTCCAGGCCAGGAAGCACTTACCACCGCCACCTCCTAGCAGGGAGCTGTTGGCTGCAAGAGAGAGAGAGAGAGAAAAAAGCCAGTCAGTGGGGGAGTGGCAGGTGGGCCAGCAGTTTGGGGGGGGGGATGGGAGGCTTGTGGCTGGTGCAGGCCCCCGGGGTCTTCAGACTCTGGGCACAGGGTCTTCTCTGAGGGGGGACACACAGCACACAGGGGGAGGTGGTGAGGGCCGGGACTTCCTCTCCTGCTGGGGCTCCTAAAGGGCCTGGGGTTTGCAGGGTGGTGGGGTGGGGGGTTCCCCCGAGCCACCAGGGCCCGGCCACTCACCCTAGAAACAGCCACATGCGGGGTCTGGAGGGACACAAGACCTGTGGCCACACGCATCCTTTTGAATAAAAGGATTCACTGTTTTGACCCAGCATCTCCTGAGGCCCGCCTGTGCCAGGCCTGGTGCAGAGACGCGCCCTGGTCCCTGCCCTTGGAGCTCACAGGCAGCCGGGGCGGTCGGTGGCGGGGGGGGGGGAGGGGGGGCACAACCTGAGGCCACTAGAAGATACACTGTGTTGTCGCAGCTGTGCTAAGTACCGCCCAAGGAACGAGTGTGGTGGTGGCAGGGGCGGGGGGGGGGGGGGGGGGGGGGAGGGGGCTGTGAACCAGGGCTGGGTGCCAGGTAAGGGCCCCATCCTGGGGCGGCACAGTGAGGGCACAGAGCACCAGGCCCGGAGCCAAAGCCGGTTCAGCAGATGGGTGACTCGGGCCACCTCGCCCTGTGCCTCAGTTTCCCCTGGGGAAGAACAGACCCATCTCACAGGGCCGGTGTGAAGGTCCAGGGGGACAGAGGGAGCCTCGGCTCCAACCCCTGCCCCGGGACCGGACGCAGACTGGCGGCTGCTGGTGCTGACCCGCCCATCTTGCTCTGCCCGGCCCGCTGACCCCCTCCAGCTTCCCCACGGGGCTGAGGCGAGGACGAAGCGAAGCTGGAAGCCTCTCGGCCGGCACGTCGGGGCCGTGCGGGTCAGTGGCCCTCACCAGCCCGGGTTCCGGCTCCTGGCCACGCAGCTGCGTCCATGTTAACTGCTGGTGCTAATCAGGGTAAGTGATGGGCGAGACAGGGCAGGTGCTGCCCAGGTGGGGAGACCAGCTGTGCCTCAGCCCCCGTGGCCCCGGGGGTCCCGGCTCCCAGCTCCTCCACCCCACCTGCCTTCCGGGGGCCCGGGGCAGCCCCTCTGTAGGAGGGGGACACGGAGCAGAGCCCGGAGTGGGGGCCACTTCCGGGCCGGCCAGGCCGCAGGCCCGGGGTGCCGTGCGGAAGCTGTGGACCCTGCTAAGTGGTGTCGGGCGGCTCTGAGTGGCTGGTCTCCCAGAGCTGACAGCTCTTCGCTTGGGGAATAATTAATTCCACAGCCCGAAAACCCAGGGCTGCGAGTTGCCACGTTACTTGCGAGATTAATACAAGCAGCTAATTAAGATGGAGAGGCGAGGAGAGGCTGGGCGCTCCCAGAGCAGGGCTGGGGGGCTGCGGGGAACGTGTGGGAGGAAGGCGGGCGGAGCAGGCAGGGAGGCAGCTGGGAGCCGGAGCTGGAGCCTGGGAGGGGCCGGGCGGGGCCCCCAGGCAGCCGCGGGCAGGCCACCGAAGGGCTGGGCTCCCCAAGGCTCTGGACGGGGCTGCTGCCCCAGGAAAGCATCTTCCAATGAGCCGTGGAGGACTGCCTGCCTGCCTGCCTGCCTGCCTGCCAGGCACAGACTGGTGGCTCTGCACAAACGGTCCCACTTACTATCATAACAAATGGGAGGTGAGGGTCGCTCCCACTTTACGGAGGAGGAACCCGAGGCTGCGGGGGCGGGGGTTGGGTTGCCCAGTGGCAGCGGCAGGATCAGAACTGGGTCTGACTCTGTAGTGAAGCCACCAAGCAGGCTGGCCTCAGGGTAGCCTGGCCCAGGCCTGGCCCCCCCCGAGGATCTCCCCTTGGCTAGGGCTGGGGCTCGCCTCTTCGCCCCTTGGACGCAGTCGGGACCCACCTCCCCCACCCCAAGGGGCAGGCAGAGAGGAGGGCCTGGGTGTGTGGACGGCCCTGCCCTGGAGCCAACAGGCGAGGCCTGGGCATCTCGGGTCGGTCCAGAGCAGTCCCGGCAGCTGTCGGGAGCTGCCCTCCACGGGCCTCCCCCACCTCCCCCCATCACCTCTCTCTCTTAATTAACACCGGCCACAAACGAGCTGGCTCCCGCTAGCAGACGGCTCGGTGCCCAATGGGTTGGCAGAAAGCCTCGAAGGGGCGGGAGGGGAAGGGGCGCCGACCTGCCGTTCTGCCGACCTTCCGGGAGGGGCTGACCCCCGCCTGCCGGGCATCCCCTGAGCCCCACCGTGTGTAGGTCTTCCTAGGTCAAGGGACTGGGGCCAACTGGTCCGATGCATCCAGGGGCTGAGGAGGGAGGTGGGCCAGGGGCAGAAAGGATTTCACCAGGCTGAGCCAGGGGAAGGGCGGGCCAGGTGGCCAGGTGGTTTTACCTTACCCAGGTGGGAGAGAGCGGCCAGGGCTGGCACGGGGGATCAGTCTTGGGCTGCACAGAGGACCTGGTTACCAGCTTCCCCCAAGCTGAGCAGGTGGCCTAGGAAGGCAGCGTCCCCTTCCTCCAGCCCGCTAGGTTGACAGTTCTGTGAGTGGGGGCTCAGGGGTAGGGCGGTGACCCGGTGGTCTGGACCCAACTCCCCCTCTCCTCTTTCTCCTGAGGCCCTGCCTGACCCCTCTCCCCCAGGGGCCTGGATGCCTGGCCACCCGGTGCCCCCATAAAGCTGCCTAAGACACGGACGGCTGGGCCAGGATGCTTGAGGAAATGGCCTGGAGGCCTGGGGAGAACACGGGAAAAGGGGGGGCAGCCCAGCCTCCCATCCGAAGCAAGGCGGTTCCGGGCCTGCCTGCTCCCCGGGCCAGGGCTGGCCCTCACCCGACCCGGACACTGGCCTTGAGTCTCCAGCTCCTTCTCTTCTGCTGTCCCCACCATGCTCCCTCCATGGTGGGGACATTTGAGTTTGGTTTAACTCCATTTAGAGTTTGGTTTAAACTCTAAATCAAAACTGATCATTAGCCCATTTTTCCGATGAGGAAACTGAGGCTCACAGAAGGATGGGGGCGGGTGGGGCGGGGCTTGACCCAGGATGGCTGCTTGTCAGCGTCCTTCTTCTTTTTAAAAAGTACTTTAGGGGCGCCTGGGTGGAGCAGTCGGTTAAGCGTCCGACTTCAGCCAGGTCACGATCTCGCGGTCCGTGAGTTCGAGCCCCGCGTCAGGCTCTGGGCTGATGGCTCAGAGCCTGGAGCCTGTTTCCGATTCTGTGTCTCCCTCTCTCTCTCTGCCCCTCCCCCGTTCATGCTCTGTCTCTCTCTGTCCCAAAAATAAATAAACGTTGAAAAAAAAAATTAAAAAAAAAAAAAAGTACTTTATTCTTTTTGAGTCATCTCTACACCCAACATGGGGCTCGGACTCACTAATTCCAAGATCAGGAGTCGCACGCTCCACTGACTGAGCCGCCCAGGCGCCCCGATCAGCGTCCTTCTTCTTAACCGCGGCATGCTCCCTGGATCTCAAAGTGTTCCTGACGTCTCCTTGCCGAGTCGCGGCAATGGGTAAGCAGCCGCGTGCTGTGGGGACAAGCTCTGGACATCCAGCTGAAGCCAGGCTTCGTGACCTGGCCTCACCCAAGGGATCCAAATATGGCCCAGCAAAGCAGGGGGCTCCGAGCTCCTGAGGGGCCGAGTGAGCTGAACTCAAGCCTGGGATTTGGATACAGGGACCTGGGACTATAGGCCTAGTCTGGCTTGGGCAGGAGCAGGGGCTGGGGCTCCTGGAGGCATCACTCCCTTCCTCCATATGTTCTGAATGCCTTTCCCTGCCCTCACGCTACCCCTCAAGCAGGGCACTCCCCCAGACCCCCATTCCGCCCTCTGCCTGCTCCACACCTTCTCAGGCCCAGGGCATGTCCTCTGGGGGACCCAGCCCGTCCCCCTGCCCCAGCACTTGTGTCCAGAGTGGCTCCTGAGCTCCCAGTCCTAGGTGGGGTGGGGCACGCAAATGCCCTGGCAGGTGAGGGAGGTATAAGATCTGCTGAAGCCTGAGGCTGGGAGGGCTTCCCAGAGGAGGTGGCATGTGAGCTGAGGCTTGAAAAGACAAGGCATGCAGGGAGGGGCGAGGGCGAGCTGTGTGCAAGGGCCTGATGGGTCTGAGCATTCCCCTGGGCAGGATGACCAGCCCGGGGCTCTATGTGCTGGGGCAGCGCGAGGTTGACTCTGCCTGACTCCCAGCAGGCGGGAGCCAGGGGCCAGGATGGGACTGAGCCAGAGCTGCAGAGCTGGGAGCTGAGGGGGGCGCCGGGGGGCAGAGTGGAGGCTCCGGGGCACACAGACACCCCTTCCTCTTCTGGTTGCCCCCACTACCCACCCCTCCTGCCCCTGCCAGGCAGCACCTTGTTAAAAGAGCGGCCCCCCACTCGGAGGGCTGCGCAGGGCCGAGCGGGCGGGCGTGTGCCTGCATCCCATAATACTTCCGGCGACCCATGAAAATGTAATTTCTTTCAAAATCAGAAGAGTAAATGAACTTTGAGTTAGAAAATATTTTTAGTATATAATGTTAATACGTTCTGTCTTTATGCCAACAAACTCATAAAATCAACTTCTAACATACATCTTTTTATGTTTGTTATTAATCGTCCTGTGTATTTAGGTGATCCTGTCTAATATATGTATATACTTTTAATTTTTTTTTCACGTGTATTTATTTTTGAGAGAGAGACAGAGCGTGAGCAGGGAGAGAGAGAGGGAGACACAGAATCGGAAGCAGGCTCCAGGCTCTGAGCTGTCAGCGCAGAGCCCGACATGGGGCTCGAACTCATGAACCGCAAATCATGACCTGAGCCTGTGGACGCTCGACTGACTGAGCCACCCAGGCGCCCTGCTGTCTAATATATTTTTATAGGGAAAGGGCCCACAACAGCCGGGGCCTGGGCCGGGTAAGCTCCTACTCCTTTAACCCTTACCCCGTGTGGAAGCTGTGTCGTCAACCCGTTCTACAGATGAGAGAGCTGAGCCACAGAGAACGGTCTTCTCACAAGGCAAACCTGAGCATCTTCTGTTTTACGCCCAGTTTCCTGATGCAACCCTCCCAAAGCTCCCCTTTGCTCTCAGGATAAGGAACTGACCCCTAGGGGCGCCTGGCTGGCTTAAGTCAGTAGAACACGGGGCTCTTGACCTACTGGTCATGAGTTCGAGCCCCACATTACGGGTAGAGTTTACTTAATAACAAACAAACAAAACACCCGGCCCCTTGGATGGGGCCCAGTGGCTCCTCCCCTCTTCCCCTTCCTCTTTCCTCTCCCCCTCCCCCTCAGACACACTCTGGGCCCTCAAACTTGCTTCATTTTCTCCAGCCCCAGGGCCTTTGTATGGGCTGGGACTTCAACATCCCCCCCCAGAGAGCCAGCCTCGAAGGGCACGCCCAGCTACCGGAGGGCTCCTGGGGGCCATAAATCACTGCCTCCAGCATCCTCACCTCCTAGGTCAGTGCCTGCTACTCGGTCACCCAGTGCTGTGGGTGTCATTCACACTTGTCCCCAGCTCCCGCACAGAGCCCGGTGCACAGGAGGTGACCGTCAACAATTTACTGTACGGCCACCCGCGGGTCTGCCGGGCTCTGCAGCCCAGGCTCTCGTCCACCAGGACTTGCAAAAGAGCCTACCCTAGGCGTCCCCCGGGGGCCAGGACCTGGGGTGCGGGGTGTGCAGGTGACAGGGTTGGTCCAAGGGCAGTGACAGGAGGCCACGTAGAGCTGCTCGGGCTCTTCCCTGACAAATCCTCCAGCCCAGGGTGTGGGAGGCGAGGGGGCACTGAGCGGGGGCTGGGCTGCCAGAGAGGAGACTCGGTGACCCGAGGAAAGCGCTGAGCAGGTTACTGGGCCAGGGAGAGGCCGGGTGAGCGGGCACAGCGGTGACTTTGAGGCAGTCACAGCCCCTCCGTGTGCTGAGGCTGCTGCTGTTGCTTCCGTGTGCTTCAAATGCCTGAGAGGCCGCCAGCCAGGCTCGGGGAGGTGGGGGCTGCTCCCCCCAACCCCCCGGCCCCTCAGCCTGGCCCACCCCCCTCCACCCTCCCTCAGAAGGCTGGATCTTAGCTTTCTAGCATTTGACAAACACACATCCGGCCCCTACTATGTTGCGGGCTCCGGGACACAGCCGGACAAGGCGCTGCGGGCACGGAGCTCATTATCTAGCACGCAGAACAAGAATAAACTTGAACAAGGATTATCATTTGTGTCAGAGGTGGGAGAGAATGGCTGGCCCCAGCGGTGGGGGGGGGGGGGGGGGGGGGGGTGACCTGGAAGGAGTCAAGGAAATGCAGAACATAAGGAGCCAGCTGCGAGGGGCGGCAGAAGGCCTGTGCAAAGGCCCGGGGGCCGAGGGAGGAGGTCACTCTAGCTGAAGCAGAGTAAGTGGGGGAGAGAAGTAGGAGAGAAGGTCAGAGTCTGTGGAGGCAAGAGCAGCTCAAGGCGGACAAAAAGGGGACCCGCTGGCTCCTGCCTGGTGCAGGGGATCCTTCCCGGGCCTGCAGAGGGAGGAGACCCTCCCCCAACGCCTGTGCGGCTCCCATCACTACTGTTCCATTGCAGCCACCCCATGCCTGGCCGAGCCCCCGCTATCGCCAGCACCCCAGCGTCTCGCACAGCGCCTGGTACCTGCGAGGCGACCACTGACCGACTGGCAGCCTGGCCCGGCCAGGAGGGTTAGGGGAGTGGCCTTTGTCCTTGGGACAGCAGTGCCATTGGCTGCCCCCACTTCCCGCAGGCCTGCGGTGGGTATCTGTGTTACTCGAGGCTGAGCTGTTTAAAACATGCTTTAGATTAGAAATGTCCCACAGATGGAATAAAGTGTGACATGTGCTGAATTTTTGAAGATAAAACAAGAGACTTCAAAGGCATCTCAAGCTGCGAAAGCAGTTGCCGTGTTTGACAGACTCTGTCCCCCAGGCCAAGGTCACTGTCCTCCGAGGTGGGGCTGCCTCAGGGGGTGGGGGATGTGAGGCTTACTGGACATTCCCAGGGCTGGGGGTGGGGAGCAGGGGCCTCACGGCGGGGGGACAAGGGGGCTCCCATTTATCAGCACCACCTGCAGACTTTATCATTTAACCTATGCGTGCATGTGGACACACATCCCTTCCCGCCCTATTTACAGATGGGGAAACTGAGGCACAGGGAGGCAAAGTGATTTGTCCAAGGCCACCGCCCTTAGCAGGAGGAGTCCCCGCCCAGGTGCTTTGCAAGTCCTGGTCCCGAAACCCTCAGCTGCGATCTTGGGCCAGCCCCCGGGGCCTCAGTTTCCTCATGTGTGGGTGGGGGAGGCCAGCTAACTGAGGCCCTTGTGGGGCACAGATGATACAGTTTAAAATGCCTGTAAAACTGTTACGGCGTCAGGGTTTCACAGTGGCAGCGGGTGGGGGCGTCGGGGTCCCCGGTCAGCCAGGGAGAAGGGTGTCTGCTTGATGACAGGCACATCGATAATCTCAACAGCAGCTTCTTTCTACCAAGGTTTGCTCACCAGCTTCTTGGGGAGAGCCATGGGGACCTTCCAGGCTGCGTGGCTCCATTTTACACGTGGGGGAACTGAGGCTCAGAAAGCGTGTGGCCCGAGGTGGGAGCCGGGGCCACTAAGCACCCCACTGAACCAGATCTGGCTTGTCTGCCTTCAGGATTGAGCCCCCACTCCATCTTCTCTGAGCAGAACCCTGTGATTCCCTAAATCTGTTGGGAGCCATACCCAGCTGGGCTCCCCTTCTGGGGTCTCCCTCTGCCACTGGTCCTGTGTCAGGCTCCCTTCACCACCAAGGTCTCCTGAATCTTGGATCAGCCTCCTTCAGTGCTCCCCACACCTCCTGGCTCCCATCCCGCTCGCTCGATAGCCCCACCCCTCCGTCTACCCCAGGAGGCCCTCCCCAACGCCTCTGCCTACAAAAGCCACCCACTCAGCCATTTTAGCTCAGAGCAGGTGCCCTGGCTGTGGTTCCTGCCGGCCTGGGCCTTCCCTTCGCCTCCTCCTGCCTGGGTTTCTTGGGCTCTGCCCCTGGAGACCCAACCTCCCAGCCACCCACCCCCAAGCTGGACCCCAGACCCTTGGACCCCCAGTCCCCCTCGACACCCACTCTCCAAGACCCATCCCCAGGCGACTTCCACTTATTGGTATTTCGTTATACAAGAAATTCATGTCGATTGCCCCAAATTGGATAATATACATAAACAAAAAGCGAAAGAAAGTGAGTCACCCAGCCCCTGTCCCTATTCTCCTGCAGGACCTCTTTAAACAAAAACAAAAACAAAAAATGGTTAATAACGCATTTATCGAGCAAATTCTCTGTGCCAGGCACCGAGCCAAATATTTCCAGTGGAGTCTTTCAATCCCTCCCTCCCCGGAGAACCTAAGGAGAGGGTACTATGATTTTTCCCACTTTACAGATGAGGAAATAGAGTCTCGGCCAGGTTGCGGGACTTGCCCAAGGTCACGCCCCTGGGAAGCGGGGGTTGCCGGGATTTGAACCAGGCAGTCTTGATTTCGGAGGGACCGCTGCGGAGGGCGGCAGGGCCCTGGGACCCCAGCCGCCTGGGCCTCCCCTCCCCCCAGGAGCCAGGGGGCCGGCGCTCACAGCCGCACCATTAGCATAACCATGAGCATCCCTGAAACCCAATTACCAGGAGATGGCTTGGGCCCCAGCCAGCCGGGTGCAGTCTCCATCTTTGCAGGAATGAGGGGCCGGGGCGGAGGGAGCCCTGGCGCATAGGAGAACGGCTGGCGGGGGGGGGAAATGTCCCGGGTGGGGACGGAGTCGGAGGCCCCTCCTCCACGGCTGGGATCCGCGTGAGTAGGTAGCCTTGACCCCTCTGCTCATCTCCAGCTGCACAGGCCTCGGGGTCACAGGTTCCTCCACCCCCAGCTTGCTGGGTGACCCCAGGCAGCCCCTAGCCCTCTCTGAACCTCAGTTTTCATCCCGAAAGGAGAAAACCAGGCTCCCTTCGAGCAGACCACAAACCGTGGGTTTGGAAGCGAAAAGAGTGTTGACCCGAACAGCCCGGTGGGCTGGGGCTCCGTTTCTAACATCCCCGCGGGGCCCAGTCACTGCCTCCTCCTTCTTGGGCGCCTCCTCTGCCGCCCGTCACCCTCCGGTCCATCCTCTCCCCGGCAACTGATCCTTTTTTTTTTTACCACTTCGGGGGCACGAAAGCCATGCGGGCACGTTGCCCGGGGGCCCATGCGCGGGCACGCTCCCGCGCGTGCACACGGCCCACCCACCACGCAGCCCAACACATACGGGTCACAGAAGAGTTGACGCCCTCCCCCCACCCACACCGGAAGGCACTGCCCTGAATCTGGCCTGCCTTTTCCTTCGAGGTTTACTTTGTAGGCCCCTCAACCACATATTACCTGCGTCTGTGTGCCCGGGTTTTGTAGAAACGGTAGAGCCGCTGGGACCAGCTGCCACGGTTCACGGCCATGCTTGGGAGATTCGTCCAGACCGGCGCAGGCCGTGCTGGCTGGTCCGTTTCCACCGCTGTGTAATATGCCAGCCTGGGGCTGTGCCGCCCCCATCCACCCCTCCCCCCCTGCCCAACAGTCCAGCGGGCCCAGTTTTGTTTCTGGAATGCAGCGGCAGGTCCCACCTTGCTCGCACCCCGGATGTACACGTGCTGCAAGTTCTCTCGGGTGTCCGCCCGCCTGGGAGCGGGACCGTGGGGGCTGCGGTATTACGCACAGCTTTAACTTTACTAGTTATCGCCAAATTGCTCTGCAAAGTGGTTGTTCGGAGGATCGTTTTAAAATATAAATTAGATCGTGTCACTTTCCTGCTTAAAACTCTTAAATAGCTTCCTATTACACTTAGAATAAAATCCATGTTCGTCTCCGTGAAGGCACAGCAGCATCCCACACTCTGCTCTCTGCTCCCTCCCCTTCCCCCCTCCCCCCCCCCCCCCCCCCCAGTCTCCTGGCCTCTTTTCGCTTCCTTGAATAGTTCTGGTTCTTTTATGCCCCAGGGCCTTTGCATATACCACTCCCTCTCCCTCTGCCGCCTGGCACACTCTTCCAGCTCTTTCCAGACCGGCTCCTTCTCATCTTTCAGGTCTCAGGGAAAATGTCACCTCCTCTACGAGGCTTCCTCTGACCACCCAACTGAAATGTCTCCCACCCTGTTCCTCTTACCGCCTCGTTTATATCCTTTGGAGACCACACCTTGGTCCCGTAATGATCTTGTCTTCAAATTCGTTTACTGGTTTTATTACCAGCATGGCAGCCTATGGGAGGGAACCTAGTCTGCCTTGTCCATTCCTGTACCCCAGAAGCCAGCACAGGCCTGGAACCAAACAGCTACTCGTAGTGCCTGCCATTCATTCATTCAAGGGACATTGATTTGCCCCCTGGTCACAACGTCTGGAGGAATGAATGAGCTCCGTGAATTAGGGAGGGTGAGCCGTGGGGGGAGGCCAAGTTGAGGGCAGAGGGTCAGCCAGACCCAGGGGGCTGTGATTCATCTCCCGTGGTGGGGGAGCCATGGCAGGTGCCGGAGTAGGAGCAGCAGGGTCGGGATCGCACTTCAGAAAGACCCTCCTCAGAGCTGAAGATTGAAGGGGGTGGACTTGGAGGCAGGAGTGGGTAGGGGTTGGGGGAGGATGGCCGTGGCTGAGGATGGGCTGACAGAGGGCCAGGAGAGGTAATGCTGAACCCTCAGGGACCAATTAGAGGACTGTGGGAGACAGGATCGGATCCGGCACGGGATCGGCCTCCAAACGTGGTCAATGGAAGGAGCGCTTTGTGTGTGAGGAAACAGTGGGGGCTCCAGGCACCCCCCACCCCGACCCCCTCGCCTAATCGCTGCAGGAAGCTGGGAGGGAGCTCTCCCCGTGATTGCAGAGAGGGTAGCAGAAATCCAGAGGCTCCTCCTTAGACACCCGTGAGACCCCCTTGGCCTAGCCCGGCCCCTCCATGTACAGACGGAAAACTGAGGCCCGAGAAGGAAAGGACCCAGAAGAAGACCGCACAGCTGAATCCTCACCCTTGTGACTCTTGGGATATTAGGTGCTGGACGGAGGCCAGATACTCCTTTCTCAGAAGAGACTCAGCCGCCACTTGCTGCACAGAGAATTGAAGTCAGACACCAGAACGGACTTCCTCAGAAACTTTCCCCTGCTCAGGCCCACCTCCTCTAACATCTTCGACTCTCGGGACGCAGGGCTGGGGAGGGAGCTCATTCAAGGTCACTCAGCCAAGAGGAGGCAGTTCTGTCTGACTCTAAAACTACTGCTCTTTGTTAGGGGGTGTCAGGAGGCCAATGGGCAGGGCCAGGTGGGGTGGGGGTGAGGGGTCCTAGTTCCCTCCCATTCCAGACCCTGAGAGCCCCGGAGCCCAGGGCGGCCCCCTGTCCTGCAGGCCTCGGGGTGGCCATCTCCCCACTCCCAGGCCGTGTCCTTGGGGACACGGTAGGATCGCAACCTGGTTCCTGCCCTGGCTGCCTCAGGTCCCCCCCTGAGCCGAGCACCCGTCCTCTCCGTCCTCCTTCCTGCTCTCCCAGCTGGGGCTCCACTCCCAGGAGGGAGGAGAGGGAGGGGAAGGGGAGGAGGCCTGCACAGCAGCCATTGGTATGCGAGGCCGAGCCTCAGCCCCTCCAAGGCCCAGTCTTTCGGCTCAGCTCTTTAAGAATCCCTCCTCCCAGCGTGGTGGTTGCTGGGCAACCCCCCCCCCAGAGGCTGGCTCCCTCCCCCCACCCCCTCCCCCCTTCTGGCTCCCTCTAGCAGCCCCGTCTCAGCAGCATACTTAGCTCAGAACCTGTCAGGCCTGGCTGCACCTGTGTATGGCAGGTGTTTGGGGGGGTGTTGAGTGACCCCATCCAGACCCAGCCCTGGGCCACCAGCACTCGGGGTGGGGGAGACCCCGAGCTCATGACACCCTATCCGCACACTCCCACTGGCACCCCCCTTACTACCTTCAGTGGTTCGAACTGCCCAGAGGTGTTGGAGCTGTTGGAGGGGGGGGAGAGGGTCCAAGGGGGAGGGGCCAAGAGCTCTCTGAGTCCCAGAGGAGGGGATCTGTGGGGACAGTAGGCCTCGGGAGCCCCTAGGCGGTGGAGTAGACACAGGAAATACACTTGGACTGGGCCGGGGCAGGGGGAGGCGGGGGGAGGGGCGGTGGGAGAAGGAGAGGTGGAGCAGAGTTCAGGGCTCTGGAGGGGGTCACGAGAGGCACGGTGATGGGGTGGGGGTGTCACTGGAGGTAGGGGGCTCCCAGCAAGAGTCTCTGAGGCTCGAATCTCAAAACCCTAGGTGGGGGTAATCTCCACCTCCATTCTCCACCTTGCCCTTCTCCCTCCCAGGGCCCTCGGGCTCCCCCAGAGGGGGGGATGCGCCCTTCCTTTGCCCCCGCAACTTCCTTCCAGATCAGGCCTGCACCTCTGGCCCCACCCCTGCTTCCCCCCTCCACAACACTCTGCCGCCACCACCACCCGCCCCAAGACGCCACGGCACATGTTGTCCCCTCCACCTGGACGTCCTTTCAGACACAATTCCCTTCTTTCCTGAACTTGGGATGTGTGTAACAGGTGAATGATGGCCAGAGTCAAGAAATGCTCCAATCACCATAAAAAGCATTACCTCTGCTGGGAATAATGTCTGGGGAGGGAGGAAGGGAGGGAGGGAGGCAGCCCCGGGTGTCTGGCAGAGATGAAGGGTGGGGGGCGGTGATGTCATTTGTGGGGAGAAGAGGAGGCTCCCAAGGGAGAGCAGCCTCATCAGAGACAAGCTTCCTGAGTCCTGCCAGGGCTGGGGAGGGTGGGCTGGCTCGCGACCCTTGTCCCCTCTGCCCAGATGGCTAGCAGTGTGTCTGGCCCCCTTCCGAACCCCTGGAACCATCAACTTGGGGCCGTTCCCAGTTTTAGGAATCACCGTTGGCCTTGGACCGCTCTGTCGCCTTTGCCTTGCAGGGCTGTTTTAGCCTGATGCTTCTTTAATGTTGTATTCATTCGTTCATTCATTCATTTAGCAGCACCTGATTGCTCTCCACACAGGCAGGCAGGTGCTGGGGACACTCAGGGACTGTGGCTGGCCCAGGCTGTGCCCTCAAGTTGCTCACAGTCTGCTGGGGAGGACGGATGCTAACAAAACCCACCTCACCGAACGTGGTCAGCAGAGAAGCTGAGTGGGTGCGTTCCTGCCCTGGCCGGAGGCTTCCCCATTTCCTTGGCCTCACCTGTCCCCATTGCTGTCCTCAGGTGTTGCTGGCTTTGTCCTACCTGGCTTTGTCCGTGCCCACTGCCTGGAGCCCCTTCTCAGGGACCTTCTTCAAGGGCTGGGGGTTTGTTCCTTTGCTCTCCCTGGATTTCTGCACTGGGGCACCCCATTACTCCTGTACATATGGGGTGAAGCCCCAACCCTCTGTGCCGTGCAGGCTGGAAAGGTTTAGGGCACAGTAGTGGGACGGGGACTCTGGGGGTGTCAGGGCATGGACCAGAGAAGCCAGAGACGCTGACAGGACTTTCTGGGGACGGCTGGCACGTTCAGCCAGGTGTGCACAGCCAGCCTACCCGCGAGCCACAGGCCTGTGATTCATGGAGACATCGCAGGGAGCACTGGGGCGTCACCGGGGGGAGGGGGCACAGTCTGGGAGACAGGCGGGACAGGTTTCCAGTGACTGTGATTCTCTGGCCCCCCCACTCAGGTGCTCCCAGACCCAGAGCATCGTGGCAATCTGGGAGGACAGTGATCTGTAAGACCAAGAAGCCAGTGATGGGGCAGAAAGTCCCTCAGGAGGCCCTCTTGGGTGGGGGCTGGATGTCCACCCCTCCCTGAAGACGCTGCCCAAGCTGTGGCCTGTGGGGGAAGCTGAGCCTCTGTCTGTCAAGGGGCTGGCTGACGTCCAAGGTCATGTCTTCTGAACATCTGCTCTCTGCTCTTTCAGAGTGCTGATCCCTGACCAGTACCCCCGGGGGCCTTTATTCCTGGACACCCAGGACAAAGCCTGGGGCTAAGGGGTCCCTGGGAATGTCCACTGACTATCCAATGGGGCTTCTCCCAAGAGTCCGGTCAACCTTCCTCTGCCCCCAGCCCAGAACAGGCTCAAACAGGGCCAAGGGTGGTATACATCCTTGGGTGACAAAGTCTAACCATGGTGAGTCCTGTTGCCACAGCTTGGAAGTACACAAAACACTCTCCCCTCGGGACTTCGGCAGACTCTCGCATTAGCCCTAGGAGGTCTGTGGTGGCCCCATTAAGATAAGAAGACTGAGGAGCAGCGATAATGCCCAGGGTGACCCGCGGGTGGGTGGCGAGGTGGTGAGCAGAATCCAGGTCTGGGGACTCCTGAGAGAATCGGCAGGTAGCGGGAGGCAGAGGTGCTTCTGGCAGGGCCAGGGTGACCTTGGCTGCCCAGTGGTAGGACCCGCCCCACCTGGCTGCCGGATGCTGCCCGCTGCCCGGGTTATTGCCGTCCTGGGAGTAGGGGAGCTGGGGCTTGGCGAGCCCAAGGTTGAAGCCACAAATCGTCCCTGGGTGACTTGTGCTGCCTCCTGCTGAGTGCATGTCTGAGAGCGCCCGGTTCCAAGCAAGTTCAGTCCTCCTGGGCCAGGGCCCCATTGCCTTCACCGCCGACCGGACCGACCGTGCTCTCAAGGAGCCCCACAGCACACAGGAGCTCAGGAAGTGTTTGTTGAATCAACGAGAGATCCTTCTGAATCTCATAACTGATGGCGCCCCTGCTGTATTTACACTCCCTCCCCGGCACCCTATTCCTTTCGAGATAAAGGCCAGCCCCTCCCGCCCCACCCCTCCCCGCCCCCGGCTTGTTCAGAGCTCTGCACCCCCAGGCCTGGCAGACATCAGTCACATCATCTTCCACCATGGCCCCCTGACTCCTCTCCCCAGCTCCAAGCAAGAACTCCTGATCTCCAAAGCCTGGGCCCTTTCACGTCACAGCCCCTGGGAACGAGGTGGAATGAGCTTCTGGTGTCTGCCCAGAACCTTCCTCCTGACCCCCCATGACCTAGCTGGAGAGCCACCTCCTCTGGGAAGCTGGCCTTGGGTGCCGCAGCTGACTTGGCCCCCTGTGTTGTGGAGTCACGTGGTCATGATGTCTGTTTCAGCGAGATCCTGCTAAGCCATAAACCGTCCAGCGTTGCCAGGGTAGGGGCCAGCAGGGCCTGATGCACTTTGGGTCTCTGGTGCCCAAAGAGTGCCCAGCACACAGGGGGCCTCCATAAGTAGTCCCTGAGCCGGGCACAGCCTCCGGGCATGGCTGAGCAAGTTATGGCGCGTCAGCTCGGTAAGACTAGCATGCAGCCATTAAAACCACAATCATGAACATGATATTTTGATACCCAAGTGCGACACATAGAGCTAGAGCCGTACCATCCATTCCACTCCGAGGCACTGAGTGGTAAGGGGTCCCTCCTACAAAGGGAATTAGTTCAGAAGAGGAGGAAGACGCGGCACATAATTCCTGAGCAACACGCTAAGCGCCTCGATGGAGGCATGACGGCGCCCCAGGGCTCCCCGTCCGTCTGGGGGTCTGGGGAGGCGGAACGGAAACCACAGCTCTGTACAAATTACAGCCGACTGCATGGACAAGCCTGGAAGGGAGCGGAGGAATAGGGCTGTTGACGCCACAGGGCGGTGGCATTGTGGGTGATTTTTCTTTCCTTTATTGTTGGTTTAATGTTGTTTGGGCAATAAATAAAAATTGGGAGAAAAAAAAATAGCTGTTTGGTGAATTGAGTAGAAAGCAGTAGAAAGAAGAGAGGGAGTTAAGGGGAGGGAAATGAGAAGGGAGAGGTGAGGAGGGAGAGGCCAGAAGGGCAGAGGCAGGGATGCCCACCTGAGAACAGAAGTGGTGGTCTCAGGCAAGGCCTCCGTCTGCTCCTGGGCTGGGGGCAAGAGGGATGGGAGAGCATAGGAGGCGGGGTGGGAGGGGGGTGGGGGAGGAGGGAGAGAAGGGCTCGATCTCTTACAGAGATCTTCCCCCAGGGAGAATCTGGGAGGCCATCCCAGAGGAGGGGTGGCCTGACTAGTCCTTGAAGGACAGCAAAGAAAAGAGTGTGATGGGCAGGCCTGGAATTGGGTGGGAGACAGGGTGATGGGTTTGGGGGGAGGGGGTCCCAGCCAGGTTGTGGGGAGTCCCGGTGTGGAAATGCGAGCAGTGGGGCCTTGGGGGAGGGGGTGTCTGGGCAGAGGCAGGGACTCACTCAGAGCAACCCTCCAGGGAAGTGGATAGCAGAACAGGGTGACTGAGCTCGGGGACAAGGTCTGACCAGGCCCGAGGCTGGGTGGACAGAGTCCCTTAGTAGCCTACAGAATGCCAAGAGCCCCGGGACTTTCCAGACTAAGAGGCGGGAGGTCTGGTCCACCACACCCGCCCACCAGACTCCACACACAACAGGTGCAGACATTTCCTGAGTCCCTAACGAGTGCCAGGCACTGTCCTCCTCACCTTCCCATTCCAGGTCTCCTTCAAGCCTCACAGAACCTCTCGGAGGTAGGCTGTTAATGCCCCCATTTTACAACAGAGGACACCGAGGCTTGGGGAGGTTAAGGAACTTGCTCAAGGTCACAAATGGCCAGGGGAGGGGAAGGGCGGGGCTGGGATCACACTGGGGCATTGCCCCACTTAGGCAGCTGGGTGGAGCACCCCACGGGGGAAGGACCAGGTGTTTAGAGAAGGCAAGTGAGGGGGTCCCCGTGGGGAAGGGGCACCAGGCAGGGAGGAAGCGGATACCTCGGTATGAAGAATAGCCAGCAGGCAGGTACCTGTTTGTGAATGAATGCACGACAGATGAATGAATGAATGAATGAATGGATGGATGGATGGATGGTTGGAACCATGGATGAATGAGTGGGTGCAGGGAGGAGGGGTGTCAGGGGAGGCGGCGCGTGAGGGAGTACCCCTTTCTCCCCCCCCCCCGCCCTTCCCCGGAGCTGGAGGCTGGTCTTGGAAACCTCCCTCCTCGCCCCGGGTGGGCTAGCTCCCCAACCTCCTCCCACCCACCCCCACTCCCCGCCCCCAGCCATTTAGCCGAGGGCAGGGGAGGAGGACGCGGCGGCCCTTTCTCCCGGGCTGGGCCCGAGTCCCCGCGCGGCGGCGTAGCCTCCCGCGCCGGGTCCCGCTGGCCAGTGCGCAGCGCGGCGCCCCCGCCCCCGTCGCCTCCTCCCCGCCCTCCCCCCCCCCCCCGCCTGCTGCCTTCCCCCCTCCTCCCCTCCCTCCCCGCTCCGCGCCTGCACGCACGGCCCCCGCCGCCGCCGCCGCCGCCGCCGCCGCCGCCGCGAGGGGAGAGGCGGCCGCACAGCCTAGTCCCCCGCGCCCTGCTCGCCGCCGTCACTCGCGCAAGCACGGCCGCCGGCCCTCGCCCCGCCGAGCGCACCCACCCGGGCACACGCACCCCGGCCGCCGGGCGCACCTCGCGCACGCCCCCCGCGGCTCCGCCGGGCGCCCGAGCTGGGCAGATGCGCCGCCGCGCGCCCCCCGCCCCGGGCCCGCCACCGCGCTCCGCCGCGCGCCGGGGGCTCCTCTCCCGAGCCCCGCTGCGCGCCCTCCGGCTCCGGTTCCCGCCCGCTCCTTGGAATAACCCCTGAGGCTCCAGCCGTCGCCGCAAAGTTTCCCGAGGAGACCCGCCTCCCCGGCCGCTGCGCAGGTAAGGAAGGATGCGTGGGGCGGGGGCCGGGGTCCGCGCGTGCGGGACGGGGCGCCGGGGCCAGCGGGGCGGGGGCCGGGAGTGCGCGGAGGCGCTGCGGGCTCGGGCCACCCCGCTTTGCCCGGGCGCCGCGGGGGCCGCGCAGCCTTTGGGATTTGGGGTGGGGGGGGTAGCCCCCGAGTCGACAGCCGAGCGCCGGCGGCGCTTGGCCCCGCCGCGGGGAGGAGCGGGGTGCGCGGCCGGCGGCTCCACTCTCCCGAGCAGAGGCTGGAAAGGGCGGGGGCTTGATCCGAGCCCCCGCCCGAGCCCTCGCTGCGCCCCCAGGGAGGCGGCCCGGCTCGCGGGGTGGTGGGGGGGGGGCGCCGGGCTGGGCTGGCCGGTTCTGGCCCTGGCCCGGCACCCAGGAACCGGAGGGCTTGGGGCGCGCGGAGAGAGGCAGCCGGCCGGCCCGGGCGCCTCGCTCCCGTTCCCACCAGCCGCGTGAGTCACGGTTGGAGCGAGGTTTTATTTTTAAAACGACTTCAAGGGGGGCATAGGCAGCCTCCAACTTCCCTCCCTATGCACGCTGTGGACTGTCAGCCCTGTGTGGGGCCAGGGGCCTGGGCGGTGCACCTGGCCGATGGAACGGTGGGGCACCCGGGCTAGAGGCAGGGGGGGGGTGGGGGCAGAGGGGTGCCCCCCAACCGAGCAGGATGTCGGGCGCGGCCCCTCCTCTCCGGGGCTGGAGGCCCAGGGGCAGAAGGTGGGAAACGTTATTGCCCAGCTGCAGGGAACGGGGCGGATCAGGGCTGTCCTAGGTGGAGAAAGTTGTGAAGCTGGGACATCAGGGGGCTGCCCCAGGCTTCCCAAGCCCGTGAGCTGTGGGGCTCTCTAGGGTGTGTGGTTTTAAGAGAATACAGCCCAGCTGAGGTATGCCAGGCCCCTGCGGTGGTGGTCGGAGCCAGAGCCCTGATGTGAATGAATAAAGCTGAGGCTGGGGGCAGAGGGTGGGGGTGGCCCGGTCCTTCCCTCCCCTGCCCTGCCCCACCCTGGCCCCTGCATCCTCAGCCCCTCCTGTCTCCCACTCCAGGTGGCTTAGGAATTGGGGAGAGGGCTGCCCGTGTGGGGGCACAGAGCCCCCACAGGATGCAGGTTGCCACCGGCAGAGGGATGTGGGTTGGGGCATGCTTCTCTTTGCCCAGCAGCCGCGGAGAAGGTGGCCACACTCAGGGGCTCCAGGCTCAGGTTTCTGGAGTGAAAGCCAACTACATCTCTCCCTGCCAGCTCCGGGAGGAGAGGCGCAAACATCACCTGTCAGCTGGTGCCGACTCCGTGGGCGACCGTTCAGGGCTTCCTCGGAGGTTTAAAATGGAAACGGCCTGAGCTGCCAGGGCCAGTGCCCGGGAGGGGACGCTGCCCAGCTGGGTGGGCAGTGAAGCGGCCCTGGTAGTTTTGAGGGGCAGGAGGAGCCAAGGGGCTGTCGCATCCCGGCTGAAGGGCCAGCCGTGGGCAGGCTTGAGAGTAGGGGAGGCGTGTGTGTCCGGGCGAGATACCTGTGCGCCCCTGGCCCCCTGATCTCGCGGAAACACACAGACTGGACCCTTCCGTAGGAAGCCTCCCCAGCATGAGTTCCAGCCAGGAACACCCCGGGGCTGCTGCCTCCCACGGTGACTTCCTCTAGAGGGACGCACGGTCTGTGCGTCCTTGCTTTACTACCCACTGGTCGAAAGTCTCTCTACCTCTGTGAGACTCAGTTTCTCTTGTTGGTGAAATGGGGTCAACTGTCCGCTCCTCCTGAGGCTGAGCCTGGGAGGAACGAGACTGCATTATAAAATGAGGTGAGATGGACAGATGTCCTGCTCCTGGGCTCAGGGGGTCCCTGAGGACTGACGGCACCCGCAGAGGCCTCGGAGGGACTGGGGGTCAGATTCCCACCCCACCCCCCCTCCAGGGGGCTCTTGGTGGACTGCAGCCTGACCCTGACCTCGTTAGCAGCAATGGTGCCCTCCCTGGGTCCCCCTCATGCCTCCTCTGAGGCCTCCTATCTAAAGCCCCTGGGAGGTCCATCTAGTTTGCTCCTAAGGAGGTGGTGGGGGAGGGGTGCTGCCACCCCATTGCGTCACCTACTGGCTGGGTCCTAGGGGGAGCCAGACCCAGCTCCGTATAGGACTGGGGCCTGGTGGCTGAGCCCGTGTCGCCCACTGGGCGCCCCCAGGCCTGCAGCCTCTGGGGACCCTGCTCCCTAGCCTGCATACCGTGGCTGGTCCCACTTTATGAGAATGGGGGCGGGCACCCTGAGTACGGGAGAGCAGGGTGGGGGCAACGCACAGAAGGTGGGCGGGTTGTATCTGTACTCGCCTCCAGGTTGGCTGAGAGATGGACGTGAGCTCCAGGAGGACCTGAGACAGGCTGTCGAGGGACAGAGAGGCAGGCCTGGAACCAGCTGACTGTCCACAGAGGCCTCGCACAGTGGCAGTTGCCGAGAGGCAGCCGCCCTAGTGCAGGGGACGATGAGGCCCTTGGGGGTTGCCTGGGCACAGCCCCCTCCGCCCCGTCAGCTGGGACAGAGGCATCGGGCAGAGGCAGGGAGGGCGGGAGTCCGGTGCGGGGCAGGGCATGTTGGCAGGCCCTGGGCCGGGAAAAGAGGCAGATGGCTCAGGAGTGGTGGTCGGCAAGTGAATGCCCTAACCGGCAGGGCGGACAGCCCCACTGTGTGTCCTCTGGGGGCTGGGGACCTGTTGGCAGCCACCTCCCTGCCCCTGGAGTCAGGGCTGAGGCCGTGTCCTGATCGCAGAGACAGGACCCGTCTGAGGCTGTGCGGTAGGGCTGGCTGGGCCAGCCCGTTTGCTCAAGGGTCTCAGGGCCTTGTGGTTCCCGGGAGGGTTTCTGTTGGCCTAGACTGGATCTTGTCGGGCCTCAGTATTCCTCATCTGTAAGGTGGGATATTAACAGTAGCCATCTTGGGAGCATTGCTAAGAGGTGAGCAGATGAGGCTCGTAGCACAGAGTTTCTGCCTAGCAGTGTGGCCCCCTGTGGTCTCTACCCTTGGTTCGCGAAGGGCTTCTTTTGGCCTTGGGGTAACAGGAAAGACTGACTGGGCCCCCACCCCAGCCACCAAAGCCCACTTCCGGTGGGAACTCACCCACTTGCCGGCTAGGGGTGCCGGCCTAGGGGTGCTAGGGCTTGCCTGATGCCGAGTGGCAGTGATTATGTCCAGGAGGAACAGGGGTGAGGCTGAGGGCCTCGTGGGATGAGGCGTGTGGACCAGGAGTGGGGTAAGGGGGTGGGTGTGGCTGGAGGTCCCCAGCACTTGCAGTGGGGGGGGGGTGGGTGGGTGCTGACCATTAGGGGAGGCTGCCCGGTCTGTGGAAAGGCGGGGCTGGTTAAGGCCTGAGGCCTGCTCGCACCTTTGATGCACTGCGCCCTTCCCCAGACCCTGGGCTGTTCTCCCCGAGACAAAGTTCAGGCCTGCTCTGGCTTCTACCTTGGGGCTGTCATCCTGAGAAGGCCAGGGTGGTGGGGAGCAGGCCGGATGGCGGGAGGAGACGGGGGTGGGGGGAGGTGTGGGGGGGAAGGAAAGTGTGACCCCAGGGTGCCCCTGCCATGCTCTGCCTGCCCCCACCGGCCAGCCTGGCATTCTCTAGCAGCAGCTGGAGCAGAGAAAGTTCCACAGAGAGGGGCTGCGTCTGTGCAGGCCTGTGTTTGCCTGAGAGGCGGGTGGATGCCTGTTTACCGCCGCCCGCGGGCCCCCAGAGCCCAGCTGCTCCCCGGGGTCAGCGGCTCTGCAGATGATGTCAGCATTTGGGGGCCTCGATTCGCCTGTGGACGTTGTTTGCTAGATTCGCCACAGCCCTGGGTTTTGAGCTCCCCCCGTGGGCTTCCCTGTGCTGCCTTCCGCCCCAGGGAGCTGGGGCCGGTGACTGTGGGGATGGGAGGGGGGGTGAGGGGTGGGACACAGGCATTGCTGGGGTGGGTGGGGGCAAGGAGCCGGCACCCCTGTCTCCCTGGCTCTTCTGTCTTTCCCCCTCTCCCTCCTTCCCTTCCTTTTCATTTGTTCATTCATTCATTCGTTCGTTCGTTTAGGTGTTGAGCACCAGTTATGGGCCAAGCACAGTGCTGGGCTCTGGGAAAAAAGAAGGAAACAAAGAGTCTTGCTCTCAGGGAGTGTACAGTTGGGAGTGGGGGGGGGGGCACCGGGGGCATGCATCGTCCACGGGCATCTGGGCAGTGGTCTGCCTCCCTGGGTCTCCGCTGGCCTGTCCATCTCAGCGCACCTGAGCCTGCCTTAAGGCCTATCTACCAGTCCTCCTGGGTGAACCCCCACAAGGGTGCGCTTCCAGGGCCCGGGGCTCAGCGCCCCTGTTCCTGAGAGCCGTGTATCCCCCCCCCCCCCCCCCCCCCCCGCACGGGCAGGCTGATCCGGCCTCCCATGACCCGGGGGAGGGAGAATATTTGGGTTTGCTTGTGATGGGACGGTGGCCCCTGTTGTAGACTCAGGGCTTCTAAGTGATGAAGGGGGTTCTTTAGAAATCCTAGCCTGGCTCTGAATGTGCCCCAGCACAGGGATGGGGCGCTGGGCAGAGCAGGGGCAGGCTGGGGAGAGAAGGGAGTGGAGGCGCCAGGCCCCGGCTGTGTGGGGCTCGGCTAACCACTAGGGGACACTGCCTCCCAGGCGGAGCGCAGGACCCAGGCATCCGGCAGCGGGGAGGGGTGGGGGAGCGCCCAGGTGCCGCAAGGCTATGCTTGCCTTGCCCAGCCTTGCCGGGGACTGGCTGGCAGGGAGGCAGCAGCAGGGCTGTTTGGGGGATGGCTTTGTACTTAATAAAAACTGGGATTAAAACTGGGGTCGCTGAGGCACTCGCCCTGGCTGTCCCTGCCTGCATTGCTCTGGAGAAGCAGCTCTGTGGCAGTATTTTTTTTTTTTTTTTTTCACTCCCCTTTCCCTCCTTCTGCCTGAATTAATCGTTGGCACCAGATTACAACAGATTTAGCAAACTGTAAAAAAAAAAAAAAAAAAAAAAAAAAAGAGCGAGCGTGCTAGCTAGGAAGAGAGAAGAGAAAGGGGGACTGGCTTCGGAGAGGAGCCGGCATTTATCTACAGAAGCAAACTGCTCTGGTCTCACCCGTTCCCCCATCGCCCCTCCACTCCCCACCCCTGGCGAAGACTGGGAAATGCTGCCCGGGAAAATGTCCTCAAAAATGCCGCTGGGCGCGGGCTCCCGGATGGGCTTTTCCTGGGGGCGGGCTGCCAAGGGCTGCCTGGTGGAGGTGCGGCCAGCAGAGGGGAGAGCTGAGTTTTCAGGCGGCTCTGGGGGCCACCTGGGCCACCTGGGGGGCGGCCATGGGGGAGACACCTGGCTGGCTGGTCCCGAGAGGTGGCAGGGCTGGGGGGATGGGGTCAGAGGCCCGGCGTGCAGCACGGATGGTCGAGGGTTGGGGTTGTGTCCTTCCGTCTCGTTCACTGGTGCGTCCCAGCACCCGGTATGGGGCGCATAGGGGGCGCTAAGTGTAGTGCAGGGTGAATGAACTTGTGAATGGTGAATGAACCAGGACTGAGTGACCCCCTCAGGAGCTGGCATGGTGGCAGCAGAGGGCCCGGCCTGCCAGCTGGGCCTCCGGGGGAAGAAATCCACCGGACTGAGCTGCCCTCAAGGAACACGTGCCCTCCTGGGTCCTGGACCAAATGCCCACCGAGGTTCCCCACAGACCCTGCCCAGCAGCTGTCTGCTGGCTTTCCTGGGATGACCTTGATTTGAACACACCCCTTTGTGGTCAGACCTGAGGGGCCTGGTTCTGGCTCAGGGCAGGTGCCTGCTGTCAGGCCAGTCCAGTCCTGGGATCCTGGGAGTCTGCCATGGGCCCGAGGATGCCCGTCCCAGTTAACGTACAGGGTGGGATTCGGTCTGCCACGGGGCTCCTGGACTGGGCCGCCCCTGCCCTGAGTGGGGGGACTGGGGGATTTAGACTCAGTGGGGCACAGAGGGTCTCACTCACTCAGAGAAGCTGCCCAAGGCGGGCCAGGCCTGGAGCTGGCCGCAGATGAGCCCTCCACGGCCCCGGTCCCGCCAGGGCCACATCAGGACACAGAAATGTGCGTCGTGCTCACACCTCTCGATGACGCGAGATTTCGCACGCACTCGCATCCTTGCACGCGCAGGCCCACACTAACCCTAACCCGCCTTCCCTGAATCGGCAGGAGCTGGGCCGTGAGGCAGATGAACCCCGCATCCCACCCCACCCCCAGGACACGGCCGCTAACTAAGAGAGTGGCTCCCATACCCCACCCCGGGCCCCTTCCTCTGTAGCCCCTGCCCCTCCTGTCCTCCAGACAAGGCTGTCGCCGGTGTGTTTTCCCCAGGGCCCTCTCTGGGGAGGGCGTGGGTGCAAAGGGGAGCGATAGCCCCCTCCCCAGCTCTGCTCCGACTGAGGAGACGGGGAGGGTGTCGGCTCTTCAGCCTAACCCCTGATCCCAGGGGTGGGGAGCGGAGCAGTCGGGTGGGCATTCAGCAGGGCCACTTGCTTGGAGCCAGCGGCCCAGTGCGGGGGCTGGGCCAGTGCTCAGCACTGGCCAGAGGATACAGAGGGGGCTCCTTGGAGGACCGAAGGGGTCTCAGGAGCCCTTCTGTCCCCACAGAGGCTGCACCCCCCCTATAGACTGCCCACCTGTCCAGGGAGACAGACCGACCACACATTCTCCCCTACCCTCCCAGTCACGATAGGGCTGTCTGGGCCTCAGTTTCTCCACTACTGATGGCCAAGGGGTTGGGCCACAAGGCTCCGAAGGGCCCAGCAACACCATGGCTCTGGGACTCTGAGCCCTGAGACCCCCACCCCCCGCCCCGATCCTGCTCCCTCCACCGGGCTTGGGCTACCGAGGGGGCTGGGCAGTGCTAGGCCCCAGCTTCCAGGGGCTTCTGCCCCACAAGCTCTGCCTGGCTTGTCTTCTTCCCACTGTTGAGAGTAGGGACACTGAGGCACAGAGTGGAGACATGCCTTGTCCAAGGCCAGGAGGAGGTCAGGATCCACCACGAGGCAGCTGGGCTGTGTGGAATCTAGGTGCTGGGCTCTGGAGTCTGGTGGTCCTGGGTTTGAATCCCACCTCGGTTACTTATCAGCTGGGTGCCCCTGGACACCTTACTTTGCTTTTCTGTGCCTCAGTCTCCACGCCAGTGAAATGGAATGATGGAGGGCACTTCGGGGTCAGTGTGGAGACTAAACATGACAGATGGAAGGACTTTGCAGGAGTCAGGACTTAGTGTACTTTGGCAAATAGGACAGGCTCCCCCAGGTACAGGGCGAGGATGCTGCCCCTGCCCCCGGGGGCTCCGAGGAGCTCAGGGCCTGGGACGGGATGCACACGCCAGCCTCCCTCGCTCAGGGGCGCCCGGCCCTGTCTGGCAGGAAGGCTCTCAGGGCATTTGCTCAGCTCCTGACTGGCCCCTCACTGGGGAGGGCTCCGATGTCACCTTTCCGACAAAGGTCGGGGCTCAAATGTCACCTTCTGCCCAGGATGGGTCCTCTAGGAGGGGGTCAGGCAGGACGCCCTTGGGTATTTACTGGGCGCCTCCTGCGTGCCAGGCCTCAGGGTGGAAGCCAGGCTTGGGACCAGGGTGGCTCAACGCCTCCCGTGAGGGCAGCAGAGAGACCACGACGGCTGCTGTTATTGAGGGCTTATGGTCTATGCTACATGTCACGGAGCCATGCTAAGGACTCTCCCTGTGCAGGGTCTCCAGTCTTCACCACTGCTGTTTTCCGGAAGGAAAACCAGGCGCAGACAGATAAAGCGACCGGACCAAGGTCGCACGGCGAGGACACGGCGTCTTACCCTGTGAGGCCCCCAACACGTGACCCTGGGGCAGATGGCCGCCATTGTACCAGCCGTAGCTGACACAGATTGCGCTTGCTACGTGCCGGTGGTGTTAACCGGATTAATCCCCGCCACAAACCTCTGAGGTAGGCTCCAGAATGATCCCGATTTTCTTCCCTAGGAAACGGAGACGCAGGTGAAGCGACTTGGCCAAGGTCACACGGAGGAAGGGCAGCCATTGAGGCAGATGTGGCCCGGCTCCATCCGGGCCCTGACACATGCTGTCGCAGACGGGAAACTGAGGCGCAGAGACGGGGCAGGGAACCCCGCGGTCTCCGGGGCCTGAGTTTTGTCTCTTGTCGTGCTGCTCCCTGGACCCAGCCCCTCCCGGAGCTGGGGACCTGCACAGCTCCAGTCCCCTCTGGCCTCAGAGCCTAGGCCTCCTGGAGCGCCCCCCACCCCGCCCCCCCGCGCTCAGCCTGCGTTCCCCGGGGCCCCACTGTGTGCAGACACCTGCCGGCCTTGCTGACACGTGACGTCATTCAGCACGCGTGGGGTAGGAGGAGTCAGGGAAGGGCTCACAGCAGAGGTGCCATTTGAGCCCGGAGGGAGGCAGGCCGGGGGGGCTTCCTGGAGGGGTCCGCCTCGGGGGGGGGGGGGGGGCGGGGCCACAGGCCTGGGGGAGCAGTCTGGGCGGCGGGCGCGGGCTTCGTCCCTCCGCCGCCCAGCGCTCCTCTCCGGGCCCAGACGCCCGGCCCGTGACGTCAGCGGGTGGCCCAGCTGGGCCTCGAAGCCTCCGGTGCCCCCGGGAGGAGCCGGGCCTGTGCGGGGGGCCCAGGAGGGCGCGGGCGGCCCGCGGTCACCGAGCAATCTCCATTAGGGCCCGCGAGCGAGTGGCTGCAGCTCCTGGAATCCTATTAAAAGCTTTTTCATTGTTCCCCGCGATATGCTCCGCTCCGCCGGGACCTGGGCATGTTGATAATTTATTTGTGGAAGGGAAAGGGGGCGAAGAGCACAGGAGAGAGGAGGAAATGTCATTATTTACTCAGCCGGCTTTCGGCAGCATGGGCCCTTCCGCGGGGCAGCGCGAGCGGGGGGTGCGCCGTCCCTCCCCAGTTCAGGAGGTGGGGGCGGCGTGCAAGGCTCTGTGAGAGCGCCGCGGGGGGCGGGGGCAGGCCGTGTCCTCTGGGGGCTGGTGGAGCTTTGGAGCATCCGAGACCCTAGACCCAGACCTGCAGCGGCGGGGGTACCCCCAGATTCTGCCGTGGACTTGGGGGGAAGGGTGCGGCTGAGGCCTCTTGCTGCCCTGACTTTGGCAGGAGTAGGGGGCAGTGGCAACCTTGCTGGGTCCCGAGGGTGCAGAGTCGAGAGAGAGAGAGAGAGAGAGAGAGAGAGAGAGAGAGAGATGGCTCCTGGAGTCTACAGGCTGGGAGGGGGAGCCAGTTGCCAGAAAGGGGTGACAGGGAGGCCCCCCATGGCCAGAGTGGGCCAGCTCTGAGGCTACACAAGTCCCTGTACCCCTGGACACCATAACAGGAAGTGGCCTTGGCCAGCAACAACACTGGCTTCCGTCTACCGAGTGCTTGCTTTGTGCAGAGTGCTTCATGGACAGAGTCCCAATCCTTCCAGCATCTCTGTGCGGCGGGGCCGTTATCATTTCCTTTTTCCACATGAGGAAACTGAGGCACAGAGGGCCCCGGTCACAGAGCTTCTACGTAGCAGGGCTAGGATTTGAACCCTAGCCTCTCTCAGCAATGTTACTGCCTCCACTGGGGGCTCCACGGAGACCCGGCTTCCCCCTCAGTTCCCAGTTCCCCTCGTCCAAGGTGAGGAAGGCCAGAGAGAGAACAGGGGTCCCCCTCCCTGCAGACACCCTCACACCGTTGCTGTTCTTGTGTGGGGAGGGCCACCCTCACTTCCCACATTGGGTGAATGCTGCCTCCCTCATGAAGCCCTCCCTGACTGACCTGAGGAACCAGCCCTTCCTGCCTCCCGTCCCCCCCCAGCCTCCTGTAGGACCCTGTAAGTAACTGTAGTTTACACATCTGCCCCACCTCCACCCCCATCATTCCTCCTCCTTCCCCTGCCCAGACCCCTGCGAGGTGCCGCTTCTGGGATTCATTAATTCATTCAACCAAGGTTTCCTGAGCCTGAGGCGCATTGATAAATGGCTTTCTCTTTACAGCCACCCTGTAACTGGGCATTAGCCCATTTGATAAAGGAGAAACCCAAGACTCAGGGAGGTTCAGTCACCAGGCCACAGTTATCCCACGAGTCCGAGGCCGAGCTGGGGATCAAGCAGGTCCCAGGTAGGAGCAGTGATGGGGCAGTGATCCGGCTGGCACTCCCTGGGCCCTCGCCGCCTGCCTGGCACTGAGTAGAGCATTAAACACGGGTCTTATTTGATTCTCACAGATGCCAGGGACTGGGGGGTAGGGATGTGGGATGTGCTCGGAGGTTCCGTTTTACAGATGAGGAAACGGAGGCCAAGAGAGGGAGGGAAGCAGGGAGGCAGAGCCCCAGCCCGGCAGAGCAGTGACTTTCTGAGAGCCCTGGGTGGACACAGGGGCTCTTCCATGCACTAGGCCTGGAACTGTCACTTCAGAGCAGGGATGTGGGCAAAAGCCCTGCCCCCTGAGGCCCCACCTGCCAGGGATCGTCCGCTGAGAGGCTGGGGAGGCAGTGTGCCCAGCAGCAGGGGGGGGTGCAGGCCCTGCCCCCACAGCAGCTGCCTGCCTGGCCCGGTGGCCTCGCAGACAGACAGGGCTTATGAGAGCCAGGCCTTCAAGGAGAGCTGGGCTCCCGCCGGCAGCTGCTCAAAGGCCTCATTGTGGCAGGAGGGCCCTTCATGGGCAGCTGCCCCCGCTGCGGGCACAGACAGAGCCCAGCCTTTGTGCCAGCGCACTGCCCCTGCCCTGACCCGGGGTCGGCGGGACAGAGGCTCTTGTCTGTAGGAGGCTGGGGACCTCCCTGGGGAGGGGCTTGCCCTGGACCCTACGGTGGCCGAGGATGGGTGCGGTCTGTGTTGCCAAGATCCACGAACCCCTCCCAGGTCCCGGCTCCTTCCGTGGAGGGGGCAGGGCCCTGGCCTGAGTCGGGCTTGGGGAGGGGGGCGTGGAAGCTGGAGGGTTCGTAATAAACA
Organism: Leopardus geoffroyi; assembly: GCF_018350155.1. NCBI lineage: Eukaryota > Metazoa > Chordata > Mammalia > Carnivora > Felidae > Leopardus > Leopardus geoffroyi. The sequence continues at coordinate 107,523,431 of NC_059329.1, forward strand.
CAATAATAGTGGGGCGCCCGGGTGGCTCAGTCGGTTAAGCGTCCGACTCCGGCTCGGGTCATGATCTCGCGGTCTGTGAGTTCGAGCCCCACGTCGGGCTCTGTGCTGACAGCTCGGAGCCCGGAGCCTGCTTCGGATTCCGTGTCTCCCTCTCTCTCTCTGCCCCTCCCCCACTCGCGCTCTGTCTCTCTCCCTCTCTCAAAAATAAGTCAACGTTTAAAAAAAAAAAACTTAAACACGATAACAGCCACAAGGGCTGCTGTCACTGGTGGAACTTACGCGGGCACCGATAGGCATTTGCACGTATTATCTCACTGATGCCCCGATGCAGCCCTGCAAGTTGGGGACAGTTATTTACCCCATTGTACAGATGAGGAAACTGAGGCTCTGTGAGGTTAAGACATAAGGGGACTGGGTCCCACTCCAGAGCCTGTTTGTTCGTAAGCACCCGGTACCGCCTCCTTCCCTGCCGGGTACCTAAATAACCACGACTGGCCTTTACCTGGTCTTTACCCTTCGGGGCAGGTGGACTGCTTGGCCGCACTTGGGGGTGAGGCACGAGGTCCCACGGTGGGAGACAAGGGAGGAGGTGATGGAGCCCCAGGAAGAGAGGCTGAGCCTCCCCTTCCGACAGTCACTCCTGGAAGGAGCCTCAGAGACCACGGTGTTGCACCCCCCACCGTCCAGTCGGGGAATCTGAGGCACACAGAGGGGAAAGGGAACTGGCCCGAGTCCCACGGCCGAGGGGACTGCGCGTGGGCCTGCCGGCTGCGCTGCTCACTAGGAAACCACCTACCGGTCTGGGATGGGGACGGGGGATAACCCAAACTGAGCTCCTGCTGTATGATAGGCCTGGTACTAAGCATTTATCTGCATGAATAACTAATGCCTGCAAGGACCCTCTCAAAGGGGTCCCATTGTTGTCCCTGTGGGTACAAACGAGGAAAGTGAGGCATGCATCCCTGAGGTCAGACTCCTTGAGCAGTCTCGGTCTTGTAGCTCAGCTGCTTTGACCAGCCCTCCCCTCCCCCACAGGCCCTTGACCCCTGGCACAGACATCCTTACCGCTCAGGGTCAGAGGTGCTTGCTGAGGGAGGGACGGGGGTTTGGGCTGGGGCCAGACAGCTCAGTGACCTTCTGCAGGGCAGGCGCAAACCAGCGACATCCTGCTGCTGGGCCTGGATCCTGAGCGGGATCCATTTCTCCATCTGCAAAATGGGTGCCCATCCCTGGGCAGCCCCTTCCTAGGAGACGCACGGATGAAGTCCTGTCTGTAGATCCCCTTACTGCTGGGGCCCGGCCCCACACCCCCAGCTCTGCCCTTGAAAGGATCTGTCCCAGACCCAGACCCCACAGCCCCCGGGGAGGAGGTCAAGCCTCCCTCAGAGCCCGGTGGCCCCGGGGATCGCTCCTGGCCAGCCCAGGCCTGGATGCCGGATTAGAAATAATTAATGCTATTAATATTCATAACAAGCGGCCTGGTGAAATGATGAGGGTGATCATCTGTTTTTCCCTTGGGTCCTCTCCCGCGGACAGGAAATCAGGCCCTCCCTCGGGCCCTTGTGCCGCAGTGCCTCCTGTCCAGGGCACAGGTGACCCCTGAAGGGAAGCCAGGTGCCAGGCTCCCAGCCACTCCTCAACCTTGACAGTTCCCTCCCTGGACCCTCACGCCAGCCCGGGGCATGGAGCAGGGTGGGGGGAGGGGGGCTGCTGGTTGCCTCATTTCGGCAGGACGGACGGAGACCTGGAGGTTTCCAGCAGCTCTCCAAGGAGCCCCAAGGGCTCGGTCCCAGGGCTTGAGAGTCCAGTGCCGTCCCGACTTGCCCTTCTAGAAATGGGCCTCTGCCCCAGGGCAGCTGGGCAAGGCGAGCCACGCTGCCTGCCTGCTGCCAAGGGGCTTTGGCGGGGTGGCGGGGGGGGGGGGGGGGGAGGGTGTGTGTCCGCTGTCCTGTGGGCAGAGCCTTGTGCGGCCCTCAGTAGGACCCTGTGAAGGGCCTGACTGCCAGGACTCTGGTCCCGGCTCTATTTTTCTGGATCATGCGGACCCAACCATGCCTGCACCGCGCCCACCCCGCTCCGGCTCCCAGGGGTTACCTGGCAAGCACAGCCCCCCTCACCGGGCTGCCTGGCGGAGTGAGAGCCACACTGGTCAGCATCTCCTGGCCAATGACATTTTCTGAGCACATTCCTTCCCGGGCCGCGCTGCGCTGGCTTCTAGGTGGTTGGGCCCCCACCCCACACCTGAGGATTCCAATGGAGAAAGATGGGCAGGTTTCCGTGGCCCAGGGGAAGCTTGGATGGGGCCGAGGGCAGGGCGGTGGCTTGGCGTGCAGACGGCTTGTTGGCTCTGGGGTCCGAGGGGGAAGCGAAGGGCCCTGAGTGCCGAGGCCACTACCCTTAGGCCCGTTGCCTGAGCCAGGCCTCCCATACTCCCTGCCTTGCTCTTGTCCAACCTCTAGGGCCTTCTTGTTGTAGGCGGCCTTGTCTGTCCCCTCTGTCCTCGTCCTAAGTTCTCTTCACCCAGCCTTGCCTGGGGGTGGGACGGTGTGATGCCCCGCCATCATGAGCTCTGGGGGTTTGGTCTGTGCCCACCCAGCTGCGGGGAGTTGACTCCATGGATGCCATGTTCCAGGAGCCCTAGGTTCTAGTCCCCCTGGCCACTCACCTGGCCGCTTCTGTAGACCTCAGTCTCCTCATCTGTAACATGGGGCCAGGGGTGCCGAGAACAGGATGATGGGGGCAGAAGTTGGTCCCCCGTGAATGCGCAGTCAGAGGAGGGAAGGGGCCGGTCCCTCTGGGGGAAGCCGTTCTGGGCAGACACCAGCACTGACAGCCCTCAGGGCACCCGAGTGGGTGAGGGGGCGGGTTCTTGGGTCTGCGAGCCTGGGAGGCGCTGGGGGGATGGGATGTGCTTATAGGGGACTCTGGCGGCTTGGCCTGACACTGTAGGTGGTGACAGCCGTGTGGCAGCCCCTCCCTCCCCAGGGCCCAGTGCTGATTGAGTCTCATGATTGCAGGGCGGGGGTACCCTCGCTGGAACCTTGCTCCTGGCTCCCAGGCGGCGGCAGGGCCGTCGGTGAGCAGGCTAACAGCTGTTTGCGTGGAGACTAAATCTGTCCGGTCTGACAGCCGCCACCAGCGCAGTTTCAGTGTGGGAGAGGGCTGACAGCTGTGTGTCCACCAGGCTGGGCTGGCTGCGCTGCCCCGAGGCCTTACCCATCATACGGGCTGGGCTGGGGCTCGGGACCCTCAGGGGCTCCCTCCCACTCTCGAACGCTTTTATATCCTGAACCGTTCGGTGCCCACGGCACCTGGTCTCACCACCACCACCCCCCCAACCTGTCCCTAAAGGACACCAGGGCCTAACTGGGCTCCTTTGGATGCTGGAGAGACCACCCTCAACCCATTCTGAGGTCCTGTCTTTCCTCTCTTGGGGTTTTGAGAGGGGCCGTGAATGAACGTTCTGAGGCTACTTGGTCCCTGGGCCCCGTGTTACATTGGTTATGACTTTCCTGCTCAGTGAGAGGTTGTCCAGCTCAAAGGTGGGGGCTGCTCATGAGCGTGGCTGGTGGCCCGGGGAATGTGTGGGGTGGAGGAGGGCAGGGTCCCCACAGCAGAGCAAAAATCTTCCTTGACACAACAAGCCGCCCGGAGCGTCAGTTCTAAAGCAGGGATGCTCAAATGAATACTGTCTGGAAGAACACCTTTGTGAGCTGTGAGGCCTTGCAGAGAGGGGACGAGTTTCGGGAATTAGTTTCCTCTTGCCGTGGGGACGACTGGAAACCTGGACATGGAGACTTAGCCTCTTCGGAAGCTGGCAGTATGGGCGGGACCAGAGCGGCACACAAGCCTCCTCTTCTTATGCGATGCCCTGGGCAGACATGGCTAATCGATCCCAGCACTCTCTTCTGCTAAGCCGGGGGCGGGCCTGCCTGGGAAGGGAAGCTGCCGGGCACCCCTAGCAGGCGTTTTCCAAATGAGGAACAGAGCTCAAAGAGGTCTTGCCACAGCCACTCAGCCTCTAGAGGTGGAGTTGGGATTTAAAGCCCTCTTCTCCTGATGCTAGTGCTTCGTGATCATGGAAGCTCGTGGTTCAGGGGCTCCTTGCCCACGTGGTGTTCCGCCACGGGGCCGGCAGTGCCCCCGCTGGAGCCCACCCAGCTCCCTGTGGGACAGGCGCAGCGTGGCCAGGCTCGGCCTCTTTACTATGCCATCCCTCCCTCCTGGCCTGTTAACCTTTATCTGCTGCAACCTGCCTGTGCTTGGTCTAATTATGGCTGCTTACATTCTGGGCTTTTAACTGCAGCCAAGCGGTGCATGTGAATGCAGGACTTCCGATTCCCCCCAGCGCGCAGAGCCTGACTGAGGGGGGTGTGGGCCCGGGGAAGGGTCAGCAGTCACCGGGACGGTGTAGGCTAGGGGCTGCCCCGAGCCAGGGGCTGGGCTCCCGGCCCTTGGATGGGCACGCTGGGGGCAGGCAGGGGGCTCCCCTCTTCGGCTCCAGGGCTGCCTCCGCATAGCCTCGTGCCTCGTTAGGAGGTAGTTCTGCTGGCTTCCAGGTTACCCTTTTAATTAAGCCAATTAATTAGTGCCTTTAATGAAGCAGATTAACCAGGCCGGGCTCTGCAAATGGGGCTGTTGCAGCCCATGGTTTCCTGCAGGTTGGGATTTAGAGGCGGCTGCCAGGCCAAGCCTACGGTCCTAGGGTGCCGAGGTGCTGGGTCGGGCTGGGCCAGGGTGTCTGTGTCCCCCGTAAAAGCAGGACCCCAGGGCTCCTTGGCTCTGCCCAGCCACCTGCTCCAGGGCAGATGGGGAAGGAGACTTGGAGACGGGAATCGGTCTGTTCGGGGCCCACCCGGAACTAGCAGCTGGGCTCAAATGCAAGGCCACGTCCTGGGTTCCATCCATGCCCTCCTGCCCGCGACCTCTGTGGCCTGGCGTCAGTTTCTTTACTAGGTATTTCCTAATGCTAGGGCATCGTGCTGAATGCCATGTGGGGTGATGCCACTGACTCGAGTCTCCAGCCCAGTACGGAAAGGGAGGCCCGGCCTGTGAGTGGCCTGGTCCCAGGCTTCTCCCACCGGGCAGGGAGAGAAGCTGGGTGCTAATCAGAGCCAGGGGGAAAGATTCAGCTCAGAGAGGACCCGCAGGAGGAGGCCCTCAGGTTCCCGGAGACGTCTTTATGAGACGGGGACCCACTGGCGTCCCGGAGAGGATGAGGCCTTAAACACACTCCTGCCCTTCGTGTGCCCGGCAGAGGCCGCAGGGGTGAGGAGGGCCTCCCCGGGACCAGAGGACAGATAACAGCCTGCTCCAGGATGGCTGGGCCTTTCAGAGAGAGTCGGCTCAACCGTGATAGGAGAGAGGAAGGACTGCCTGACAGCGGGGAATATTAACAAGTTTCCAAAGGAAGGCAGCGGCCGCCTCCCCCCGGAGACTGAGTGCGCTAGGCAGCCGGCCTGATCGGCGTTCTTCCGAAACACGCTACCCTGTAAATCCAAGGTGGCCTTCTCCAGCAGGTATCCACACGGTGGGTGCTGACTGTCCTGAGGGTGGCCTCGGGGCCCTCACCCCTTTCGTCCCATCTTTGCCCAGAGTGGGTCCGGCTGCTCTACACACCAGGGCAGGCCGGGGAACCTTCCTGGGCCTCGGTTCCATCTTTTAAATGGGTGAGCGCTCCCTGGAGAGAGAAATGGCCTCAGGTCTCACTTCTCAGAGAAGACAGAAATCTCCCTCCATCTGGCCGCCTAACCTATGAACTTTCTTGCTCTGGGCCTCTGCCCCGCCAGCCCCCTCCTACCTTGATGAGTCTTATCTTTGTCACTCATCCTGTCTTTTTGACGTGCCTCAAGTGGTACTTTCCCATCAGCTTTTAAGGACGTTGTAGGATCTCTTATAAAAATCACCCCCCGAACCTCCCTTTCTCCTCCAGCCACTACCTTCCTTCTTCCACTCCTCCCCTTCACGGTTGGATTTCTCCCATCTGTCATTTCCTTCCTATTCTGGGCTGCTAATTGCCTCCTCCAGGAAGCCTTCCCTGCTTCCCCAGCCTGCTCCAGAAGTCGACCCTCATCACAGCCAACCCAGTGTGTCCCGAGAGTAGTCTCGGGCCTCAGTGGTCCTTGAATCCACCGTGCCCAGCACGGGGCCTGGCATGGAGCCCAGCCTGGACGAGACACTCCTCTGGGGCCAGAACGGGCGAGGAGCCGCCGGCGGCTTTGCCGCTGTTTTCCCTTGAGAGGGACGCCGTAGGGTGGGTGGAAGACAGGAATGGGAACAACAAAGCCATCATCAAACTCAGAGACACTTCTTTAAATACCAGCTGGAAGGAGAGACCAGTTTCTGGGTGGGTGGAACTGCCCTTCATTAGCAGGAACCACAGGAGACGGGCTCTTCACATAGGCCAGGGGGGGCAGGCACAGTGGAGCTGGGGTGGGAGCGGGCAGCTCAGGGTCTGCCTGTCCCCATCCTACACGGGGGAGGAGCTAGGGAACATCTCACCTGTGTCCTTTCCCAGCACAGAGCACCATATGACATTCCCTGCAATACGGCTTCTGCCCATTTTCTGTCCCCACCAGCCAGTGAGCTCTGTGGAGGCAGGAGCCTCGTCCCTCTTCTGTTCCCCAGGACCTGGCACGTCGGACAGGCAGTAAATATCTAGGGCTGTTGGGGTGAAGCGCCAGGTGTGTCCCCTGTTCCTCTGCACTGCCTCAGTTTCCCCTCTGTACAGAGGGCACTGGCGGGGCTCAGCCTCCCTCTGGATATAGTTCTTAGCACCAGGCCTGGCTCGTGACTGTGGATGTGCTCTTGTTTCTATGGACTGCTGGGGGCAGGCAGGGACAGAGGCCACACCAGCTCCCGCTGGCAGCCACATGGGCATGGCATTCAGGGAACTCACATGAGTGACAGTGTCTCCCAAGATACCTCATTAGTCCTCTGGGCCTCAGGCTTCCTATCCACAAAATGGGACCAGTTTGTCTTTGCTGGCAGGAGAGTGTATTAAGACAGGAAGAAGAGGAAAGGGACTGCAGGAGGTTACTCTGACCACATCCCCCCAAATGGGGCCAGGGCAGTTGGGACCAGAGCCTGCTTTACTGTCAGTCTTCTGGGCCATCCAGGCCTGGATGCCTTCCCAGAGGCACAGCCTCTCCCACCCTCCCAGTCCTCCCCCACCAGCTTCCCCGCTCCCACACCCCCCTCCCCAGGCTCTGCTTCCGCGCCAGAAGGAACAGGCCCTCCCTCCCGGTGGAAATTCACACCCACAGCCCAGCCAAGCTGTCTGCAGGGAGGAGGGGGTGAGGGAGGGGGAGCAGCTGCGGGAACAGGAGGCTCCGCCAGCGAGTGGACAGACAGAGATGGAGCCCATCTGTAAGTGACAGTCGACAGACAGCCGGGGGGCCAGGTGGGCCAGCAGCCCCACCACAGCCTCGCCAGCCCTCGAGGCCTGGGGAGCTGGGGTAGCGAGCGCCGGAGTCCGGGCCGTCTGTGGGTCACGAGAAGCGACAGGTTGGGAGAGAAAGGCTCCCCAGGGGCTCTGCCCACCGACAGCGCTCACTGGGGATGGCTGAGAGCCCCCGAAGGGAGCCAGGCCCATCCTGGGGTCTCCATGAGGTGGGACAGGGCAGGGGGTGGGGGTCGGAGGCACTGGTGAGGACGCGCGAGTGTGAGAGCTGGGGAGGGGCAGAGAGAGGGAGACACAGGATCAGAGGCAGGCTCCAGGCTCCCAGCCATCAGCAGAGAGCCCGATGCAGGGCTCCAGCCCACAAACCATGAGATCATGAGCTGAGCTGCAGTCGGACACTTAACCGACTGAGCCACCCAGGCAGCCCCCCACCTCCCCTGGTTTATAGGGCTGGGAGAAGGCAGGAGTGAGGTCTCTGGGGCAAGCTGGCTGGGGGCTGGATTTAGGGGAGGGGACTTCCCGGCGTCCCGGACCTGTGAACTGAGAGCAGGTGGGGTTCCTGTGTTCAAATCAGACAAATGGCGGGACCCCCTTGTCTGCCCTGTTCATGCAAGCCGTGTCACCTGCCGGGGCGGAGCCAGCACCTCACAGGCAGTGAGCACTCAGTGCCAGCTTTGGGGACAGAAAGGAGCCAGAGAGACCCCAGTCCTGGCCCTTGGGAAGCTCCCGGTTAGTGAGGAAACCTGGCATGGAAGCGAGTCAGTGCTCTCCAGGGCCAAACAGGCCATCACAGCCCGTTTGCAGATGAAGAGAGGGGCGGAGGGGCTGACACATTCAGGCTGTTTGGCTGGACCTTAAGCTCGGGGCCTTGACTCAGTGCATCCTCTCGGCCTGCTGGAAGGGGGTCTTCAAACAGGAAGGGGACTCTCACACGTGTCTGTGCCCCCATAGGGCTGTGCTGGGGGGGGGGTCACAACCCCTCCCAAGCAACTGCCGCTGTGGAGGGCCAGCTCAGGAGAGGGGACAGCGTGCGGGCCCCCCCCCCCTTGATGTGTCTACAGACCCGAGGGGACCTTCCCGGACAGGGGGCCTGACAAGACCAAAATGCGGAAGCCCTTGTGGAAGGAGGAGAGAGGAAGGGGGAGGGGACGATCATTTATGGAGCCCACTGAATCCTCACGACCCACGAGCAGGCAGCCACACCTCCACTTTACAGACGGGGAAATGGAGGCAAGGATTTGAACTCAGGCGGGTCCAACCCCAAAGCCAGCTGTCCTTCCACTATGCCCCCCTTGGCCTGTGGCTCTGCCCACACGGCTCTGCCCGAGGCACCCCCATTTCTGGTCCGGAAGGGCAGGCCAGCCTCACCACCCTCAGCTCAGCCCTTCTGGGACAGCCAACCCCTCTCCGATCTGTGAGCCACAGCATGATCTGCTAATATCTGGCTGCGTTATGTACAATTACAAACCCATTATAGTCCTATTTTCCTAATCTATGACACCTTCTCACAGCCCCCAGTGGTACTGTGTTTCTGAACGTTGTCCACCCACGGAATTATTAATCCTCTGCTGCCGGGGCTGGTAGAGGGGGTGGAGCCTCAGAGCAGGGTGACCTGCGGCTCCTGGTCTGGGGGAGCCCTGGGACAGGGCAGCTGGAGACCCCCGCCAGCCTGACCGTGTGCCCCTCACTGTGCCTCTCGGCTCCCTGAAGGGAGACTTAGAACACGCAGCCAGGGGCAGGGCTCAGCCTAGACGGTCACCTTTGGGAGGAGAGGGCCTAGGGGGTAGGACCTAGCGGCTGCTTCCCTGTAGGCCAGGCCTGGCTGGGGGACACCTGCACATGTGGATAGGGGAGCATGAGGCCAGGCCTCTCTCTGGGCTGCTGCCTCGTGCCTTCTGGAAGGGGCAGCGGATGCCCCAGGCCCAGAGATGCTGTGAGGACACCGGGGAGGGGGCAGCAGCAGAGCCAGCAGCTGCTGAGTACAACGGGCATGGCCCTGTAATTGGGCAGCCTGTTCCCAGATAAGGCCGATGACACTGAACAGCTTCCCGCTCCACACGGGCTGGGGCCGCTCATTTCCTGCTCCCTCGGCCGGCGATGCCAATTACCTCGCCTCCTGCTCGCCAGCGGCGGCTTCTGGGGCTGCCAGACGATTTCTCTGTCATCGGTGGGGCCTGGATCCTCTCTGGAGGGTGGGACCGTATGGAGAGGGCAGCAGCGGGGTGCGTGGGACCGGCAGTGCCCCCTGCCCTGCACTGGGTATGGCTGAAGGTAGGGGCGTGACACAGGGACTCAGGCCACCCTGGGAAGGCCCCGTGTGTTTTCCCAGCCCCAGCCCCAGAACGGGTTCCCGCTGACGGGCTGAGGAGCTGGCGAGTGGGTGTGTGAACAGAACAGACAAGCAGAGCTTTGCCCACCCCTGGCTTTCCAGCATTTTCCAGGCCTGCCCTCCCTTCTCCCTTCCCTTTTCTCCTCCCCCAGCCCCTGCCCCATATGATACCCTGGACAAGTCACTGAGCCCCAGGGGACCCCCTGCCTCACCTGTAAACTGGGTGATGATGGGGCAGTGCCCTCGCAGCACGGGTGTGAGGATCGACCGGGACCTCAGAGCGAGCAGCTCGCCCAGGGAGAGGACGTGTCCCTTCTTTTGTGCCCAACACTCAAATTCTGCTCCTTGGCTGAGGACAGGCACCCATTTGGCACTAGGGAAACTGAGGCTCACACAGGGGTTTGGCTAGTGCTGGAAGGATGAAACAGCCCCTGGCCCTTCTTCACTGTGACCCCAGAGGGCAGACTTGGGGGAAGGGGCCACCTGTCTGAAGGGCAAATGTTGGCTCCAGACTCCTATCACCGCAGGGGGCAGGTGGGAGAAGCACACAAGAGGTAGGGGGGAGGTGGGGGGAGGGAAGGTGCAGGTTCCAGGTCCACATAGGGTGGCCCTGTCCGGCCACTGACCTGGAGGGGAGTGAGGACCTGTCCCCAGAGAGGTGCGTCGGAGCCGTGGCTTGCCTTCCTGCCTGTAGGGGTGGTGGGAGGAGGTGCCCCCCAAGGTGGGAAGCTGCACAAGGAAGGTGGGTTCACCTGTTCTGAGGGGGCATTCTCAGGCCCTTTCATGGCTGGATCCTGAGGACTCGGGGTCCCCCAGGGCGTCCCTGTACGCAAGGCCCCTCCACTCCTATTGGGGGACCGAGTAGCACAGAGGCTGTGGGCAGGAAAGTGTCTCTGCCTGGACAAGGGGGTCTGTGGGGCCAGCCCTGCGGTGGTGCAGAGAGGGAAACGGAGGCCAGGGCCAAAAAGGGGTACAGCATCCAGCCACTCCACGGCAAGTCCAATCCCGGGCCTCGCTCTTCCAGTCTGGGTGCGTTCCCACCCCTAGGTGCGGCAGTGACGCTCTTTGAGGTGGAGCCTCTTGACCTCGACAGGACCAGCTCCTGGGTGCTGATTGGTTGCAACTCTCACCCTGACCCAATAGGGGAGGAACCTCGACGGCCCTGGGGCGGGGCTCGAGAACCCGGCGCCCAGACCTGAGGTTGGGTTGGGGGGCTGAGGGCGGAGCGGCCGCATACCCCGCGGGCAGGGAAGGGCGGCACAGGGACGGCCAGGGGCCGTCTCCCTCACGGCGGGGGGAGCGGGCGAACAACTCCCTAAGGGGCAACTAACAGACCAATTAAGCTGCCAATAAAAAATTTAATCAAGTAATAATGCACCTTACTTTGTTTAATTAGTGTTCTGTCAAGTGAATGAATATTTAAGGCGCGGGTGGCGGTGCCAGCATCTGCCCAGCGGGCAGAGAGGCCGAGCCCACATTTCAATCGGCCTGACAGCTCCCCGCGCGGGCATTGATCGCCGCCACCGCGGTCCAGGAGGCCCGAGAGCGCAGGGCGCTGCGGGGAGCTCTCCAACGTGAGCCAGCGGACCGCGGTTGGCCCTGCCCCTGTCTGGGACTCGGTTGCTTCATCTGTAAAATGGGAGCGGGAGTCCCGGCCAGCTCTGTCAGTCCTAAAAAAGCCGTCGATTGATTTTGTTTCTGGAACCCGAGTCCCTAGTGGGTGCGGAAGGCATCCGTCTGTGCTCTCCGCGTCCCCCAAGGCTACGCACCCAGGACGCCCAGCGTCCGTAAGTTCTGTGGCTACAAGGCCAGCTGTGTGTCCCTGTGAGGCCAGCGGTACCCTGGGAGGGAGCCCCTCCACGCGCCCCAGCCTGTGGACCGAGAGTGGGCCCTCCTCCCGCCCAGGGCAAGGTCTGTCTGATCTATGCTTCCGTTCACTCGTCCTTTCCTTCATTCAGCAACTGGGGAGCTTGTGCTCTGTGCCAGTGTTTCCTTCTCTGGAAAATGCGGGACTAGCGCTGCCTCTCAGAGGTCCAGCCCGGTAACCCTGCAGGCCCCAGGGGGTCGCCTTCCTTTCTCTTTGCTTCGCCGTTAGAGCTTGGGTGTGGGCGGTGGCCAGAGCCCCCGGGACCGGGCGTGTCAGCCCCGCCCCGCGGGGCTCGTTTGCATATTCATGACCTAGACGGGCATGCGCACCGCGGCGGGCGGCGTCTCCCTCCCCGACCCTGGCATCCTCACCCTCAGCCTCGTCCTCCCTTTTCTTTATGGGAAGGGCCAGGCGCCACCCCCAACCCCGCACCCCAACCACCTGAGAGCCTCGCGCTGGAAGGACTTTGGTAATTATTTGTTTCAGTTGAGCTGTTTTCAGTCTAGGCTAGGCTGAGTCTTGTAATGAGTATGGATTTGCCAGTAAATAAGTCCCCCGCTTCTAACCCCTGTAATAAATGCATTTGGAGTAATCTGGCGATCACGCGGTGTAATTGCTGGCTGTCAGGGCAGATGGATGCGCCGCGCTGACTTTGCCGCCGTCTGCCCTTCCTTCACGCTGTGCCTCCGTCCCCGCCCCCAGCTGGAGGTGAGGGCCCTTCTGCCAGCGGAGAAGAAGGGCCCCGGCCCAGCGTGGCCTGCTCGGACCCCAGGCCAGCCTCCGATGCCTTCGGGTCCCTCCTAAGCCTGACAGCGTGGGCTTTCCGCGTCACCTGCCTCTGACCCCATAGTCCCCACTGAACGCCAGGGCCTTGCTCAGAAATGCATGGTCCTGGGTACCGCCCCGACACCGATTTGCTGGATTCGATTATCTGCATTTTAAAACGCCTCCTTCTGGCCCCAGGTTAGGCAGTCATTCTGGGACATCCCTCTGTGGAATATCAGGTTCCGACTTTACTTTTCAAAGGAGAAAATGAGATGCTCTTGTGCTTGCCCCCCCCCCCCCCATTTCCACTTGCTTCTGTTGGCTACCTTTCCAAACAAATATTGCCTTGCTCGTGCCTCTGAGACGGTGTCCAAGGCTCTGCCTGGCATGCCTTGGCCCCTTCTCTGCGTAGGGGATGTCCACTCAGCCTTGCTCAAGGGCCCCCACCTCTGTGAAGCCTTCCTGAACTTCCCTAGATAGGAATTCCTCCTCTTCACTTCTCTGGGGGACACACAGTTGTCTTTTTACACACGGGTCTGGTCCTGCCTAGAGCTACGAGGGCCCATTCCCCTTCCCTTCTCTGAGCGGGCCCCTCTGCCTTGCACGGTGCCTGGCACACGGTAGGTGCTCAATAAACACAAGGGGCGTGAATCAGTGTGCAAGTGATGAGCCCTGATTGCCCCCTGGAGAGAGCCCCAAGCTGGCGGGCTGACCTGGCCTGGGCTTATGCAGAGGTCTTCCCAAATTCTGGGGTCTTTTATCTGCCAGGTCAGATGTGGCATTCTGGCTGTGGAGCTGGTCGCCACATGCGGGGCTGAAAGAAACAGCACAGATTTTGGCCAGTTCATCCCGGCCCATTCTCTGGCGCCCAAACTGGGGTAAGTGTGAGATTCTTGTAACAACTCAGCATTCACTTAATGCCCACCCTGTGCAGGCACTGTTCTAGGCGCCGGGGGTGGGGCCACACTGGCAGGTGCTGACATTTGACAAGCGTGACCACTCCCTGCTGGGCCGGGAAGGAGCCCTGCTCTGTGTTCATCTCTAGTGAAGCTTCTCAGGGAAGTGGGTGCTCTAAAGGCTCTCAGTGCACTCGCCCTGCCTTCTGGGCCCCGACCCAGGCTGAGGCCCAGATTGCTACCCCAAAAACAGGCTGCGGAGGGCTGGTGTGCCTGGAGGTCCCACGCAGCAGGGGCTTGTGAGGAAGGCAGGAGGGGCCCTTCACCCTGACGCCACCTCCCAGGCTAGCCCTTCCCAGCCCTGCACCTGGGCCCCGAGCCAGTCCTGTGCTCTGGCTCGGGCCTGGGGCTGGGACACCCGGGACAGTGGGGTCCTGTCCGCACACAGCTGTGAGGGATTAAATGAGATAACCAGAGGGAAAGTCGCCTGGCCTGGTGACAGACGGTATGGTGCGACGGTTTAATCGCTGGGGTGCAGTCTTCGTAGGAATGAAGCCTTTCAGCAGGGTGGGCAGTGGAGAGGCCACCGGAGAGCAGTCAAGGGCACAGACGCAGGAGCCAGTGAACTCTGACCCTGTGTGCCCTCAGGCTGATCGCTTAACCTCTCTGCCTCAGTTTCCTCATCTGAACAGCACAGAGAGTGATCCTGCTGTGCTCCTCATGGGGTTACTATGGGCTATGGGAATTGACATTGTAAACACCTCCCGGGCTGCCTGTGCATGGGAAGGGCCGCCTGCCTCCCCTGAAGATGGCCTGTGTGTATCCTGGACACCAGGGAAAGCCAGGGTGGGAAGGAGGGAGAGGAGGGAGCCTTCGGAGGAGGTGACCAGGTGCTTTTCTTGAAGGGTGAACAGGAGTTCGTCGAGGGGTGGGGAGAGGGCAGCCTCTGGTGCCCAAGAAGCCTCCACTGCTGGCCAGCAACCCTCCCGGCAGCTTCTTCCCCGTCGGCTGACACTCACGTGGGAATAAAACGGCCGCTAGGGCAGTGAGCTCTGGGCGACGCGGGTGTGTGTGCTGGAAGGGGCAAGAAGGGGAGGGGCAGGGGTCAGCGGAGGGGGAGCAGGGGACACCCTAGTGCGCGCCGAAATGCTGCTCCCCCTGCCTCGGCTGGTTCCTGCCCAGCTGTCAGCCAGCAATCATGTTTAATAAAAGCCCCAAATTAGACAGCAAGCCTAAGTAAGCACCTTTGGTCTAACAATGCAATTAACATAGACAAAGCCTCCCTTTCCTCCTTGGCCCCAGAGAGGGTGGAGAAGGACAAGCAGAAACGGGGCCCTCCCCGGTGAGCTGTGGAGAGGTTTGAAAAGGAACCAGTGATAGACTAAGAGGTGGCAATGAATCGCATCTGAATGACGGCTCCTCTTGCTGCGTGGGGAGAGCGGGGAGAGCGCATCTTCAGTGGATCTTTCTAGGTTATCTAGCTTTGAACAGCAACACACATGCATACGCGAGGTCTCCTTCTCTCCGAGCCCCTCGGTCTCTCTGAGCCCCTCAAGTCTCTTCCTCTCCCTCCTGCGCCTTCTCTCTCGTTTTCTGAGGACAGATGCAGGCTGGGTTTACATGAATAAAACATCAGTGAAGGGGGGGGAAAAAATCCCAAACTGCATAGCCCGGGCTTGGGGACAGAAAGCAAGCGAGCCACATTGCCAGCTCCATACACGGCCCTGCTTGTGCCGGGGCCGCTGTCTCACCTGGGGAAGGGTCTGCCTGTTTTGGGTAGGCCCCGATGCCTCTGGTTCCACACAGAGGGGGGCGTGGGGTCCGGGAGGCTGAGCAGCGTTGATGCTTGGGCTGGGATCCTGGGGTCCTGACTCCTCAACATTCTCCTCCTGGCACTGGGGCAGGCGGCCTGTATTTTCTCTTGGCCAGAGAGCCGGTGGCCTCAGGCCTGGCCCTGGCTGGACACTCGACCTTCACCTGAGACCTGCCTGCCGGCTGCCGGGGATCTGGCTTCTCCTCTCTGGCCCTATTCAACCCCAGGGCGTGCCCTGACCTCAGAGCAGGAGGCAGAGGGTGAGGCCTCTGGCCAGACATTAAACAGTACAGAGTAGGGGGGCTTCCTCTGAGTTCTCCCTATCCCTGTCCCCTGCCCCCCCCTCCCAACTGCAGTCAGGCCTGGCATCTACCATTCAGCAAAGGCTGGCACAAAGGGGGCTGCCAGCCGTACCTTGGGCACCCAGTGGCCAGGAGCCCAGAACTTCCCAAGGACCTTAATCATTCATTTGTTTATTCATTCATTTTGCTAGTGCCTCCAGGGGCCACCTAGGACAGGCCAGACAGGAGGACACCCTGGTCACAGAGACACGCTCAGGTCCTGTCCCTCCATCACGAGCACAGTTTAGTGGGGGTTGGGGGGAACAGGCCAAACACGGGGCCGTGACAGTGTTGGGGACATGAGCTGTGATACAGGAGCCTGGAACAGTCACCTGACCCAGGCTCGGGAACCTCGGGAGGTTCCCAGAGGAGAAATGGGCCAGACACGGGCTTGGAGGCCGTGGAAGGGGTGCGGGCCAGTGTTTCAGGAGAAGGGCTGGGGGAGGAGAGGCCGGGGAGTGAGGGGAAGAGGGGACGAGTAGCAGATGGTATTGAGCATGCGGGAGGTGAGGCAGAGGGCCGCAGGTTCAGCGGGACACGCATGGGAGGTGGCGCTTTGTTCCTGGGTGCCCGGGGCCTCGGTGCCTGGTCTTTAAGCCTGGGCCTTGCGAAGAGTTCTCTCCCCGTCTCCGCCCTCCCCTCCAAAAGCAAACATTCACTAAGGCTGCAGTGAACGTGGCAGGGTGTGTGTTTGTCCTGGGCTGGAGAAGGTTCAGAAGACCTCATCCTGCCCCAGGAAGGCTTCCCAGAGGAGGTGGCCTTTGGGAAAGCATCACTGGATGAATAGGAGTTTGTCAAATGGCTACAAATGTGCATTTAAGAGTTCCTCTCCTTAGGCGACGTCTGCCCCCAAGTGAGAACGCGGTGAGGCTTATTAGCTTCCACGTGCTTCTGAGCCCTTGGAATCCATTTCATCCCAGAAGTGCTCCTCGGAGGCCCCCGATTTACGGGAACGGCCTAAGGTCCCACAGCCGGGAAGTGGCAGGGCCGGGACTCGAACCCGGGCATCCAGCTCCAGCACCCACGCTGGTGACCACCATGCCACGCCGCCCCCGGTACAACAGGAGAGGTCTATACCGCACACCTGCTGTGTGTCAGGCCCCTGCCGGGTGCTGTAGAGAAGACACCGGCATCAAGTGACTCCCAGTGACTGCCCACCGCCTCCTGGTCCCTTTGCCAGGGGCTGGGCGGCTTCCCAGGGGACTCGAGGTCTGAAGGGCAGAATGGGAGGGTCCCCTTTTCCCAGAGGGGAGCTGGCTTGGCTGAGTGCTGCCGGAGTTGGGGGGGGTGGGGGGAGGCCCACCTGTGGGACGGCGCAGCTCTAGGAGGCGGGTGGGGAGAGGTCCTGCCCGCCGTGCCCACTCCGCCCGAGCGGCACAGCGGCGTCATGAACGGGACACTGGGCCCCCTCCCCACTGCTTCAGTCCATTATCGGGCAAATAGCAGCCGCTGACGTGAAAATGAAATATAGATTCAATACCTGCGCCTTTCGGCTCACAAATCATGCCCCCAGCCTGGGTGACAGCCTGGCACATACGCGGGCTCAGATAACAGATGCCGGGGGAGGGGGGACAGCTCTCACCCCCAGCTCCCCACCAATTCTCCCTGGGGCCCAGGGAGCCAAGCAAGAGACCAGGCTGTGCCTCTCCGCTGTCCCGCAGAGGGGTGACGGCACAGACGTGCTGTGGCTCACGCACACCACCTGGGGCCCCCAGAGCAGGCGGCGGAAGCGTTGGGGGGGGGGGGCCAGGTAAGAACCGCCCCTACCTGCGGCAATCTAGGGCCCACGCTGCGGTGGGACCCCCCACCCCGGCAGGCCGTTTGCTTTTCTGTTTTGCCATCGCTGCACTCCCCAAACCGGCACCAAGGGGGTCTGGGAGGAGCTGGGCAGCCCAACTTCCTGCTCCCGTCCATTTAGCCAGCGGTTTGCACTTTTATGAGTGGGCTGGCGGTGAACTCATCCCCGTTACAA
The DNA here is from genome assembly GCF_018350155.1 of Leopardus geoffroyi. Taxonomy (NCBI): domain Eukaryota; kingdom Metazoa; phylum Chordata; class Mammalia; order Carnivora; family Felidae; genus Leopardus; species Leopardus geoffroyi. Next base: position 107,540,816 of record NC_059329.1, read on the forward strand.
TGCACTCAGGGACCCTGACAACTAATTTAATTTAAAACAGCCTTGCAATAAAAGCTCAGAACGGAAAACCGCCGAGTCTTGGGGGTTATTTAACAAATTGCCTCACAGATAAATACATTAAAATGATTCTCAAACTGGAGTCGTGCGAAGTTGAAGTAAAATTAAGAAAGTCGAATCAAAATGTAAATTAATGGCGTTGAGATATAGCGTTTGAATTGGCAAGAGTCACGCTCGGGGAGCCTTGGCAAGGGCTCTGCCTTCTGTTCAGGTGACGTGGCGCCTCCAGGCAGTGCCAGAAACCCCTTCGGTACCAGGCATCAGGGAGCTGGGGGGCAAAGCTGCCCTGCCCCCACCCAGGACCCGCCCAGGGCCACCCTGCCACCTTCTGGGACAATCGTGCCTCCCGGCGCCGGCAGGGACCCAGGCCGGCTCATCCTCTGCCTCCAGCCCGGCTCCTGGCATGCCCCAGCAGTTATAAAATACAGGTGCCTCCTGCACTTGCCCTAAAGGAGATTGGGCATGTCAGGGCCTGGTTCGGATTGGAGCCCACCATAGGTGTGAAGTCCTGGGGTGATGGCTGTCACGCATATTTACTGCTAAGTGAATCTCACAGCAGCCTCGCAAAGCTGGCTGGGCCAGCTTTCCCATTTGATTGACAAATACACCGAGGCCAGGAGGCCAGGCACGGGCAGAATACGGCAGCGGGGGTGGGGGAAGGACGCTCCACATGCAAACAGCGCTAATTCCGCCAGACGGCATGGAGGGACCTGATTTCACTTTTCTGTCTGTGTCTCTGTTTCTCTCCTCGCTGAGGGCAGAGAAGCCAGGGCTGGGCCAGGGCTGGGCCGGCTGCCAGCCTGGTGCCCAGATAATGGGCCCAGAATCCGGCTGTACCCGCATAGGGATGCCCCCCCCTCCCCGTTCCCCGCCCCACCGCACACCGTGGGCTAAGCTACCAAACAGCCCTCCCACCCTGGGGGGGGGAGGGGCAGCTTCTCGGCTTTGGTGGAGGTGCTCAGAAGGGTAGGGGGCTTGGCAGGAGGTGGGTACCCATGTGACCCCCATCCCCGGGGCGGAGGGGGGGGGCTGGAGTGGCCCCAGGTGCCGACACACGGCATTGGGAACATTATCTAGAGCTGCCTTTCTCGATAGTGCCATGTGCTAATCAGTCTGGGAAAGAAAAGAAGAGGGAATCCCCAGAGAGCGATGGCAGGGAGGGGTGAGGAAGGATGGGGCAGGAGAGGCAGCCGAGGAGACTTGGGGGGGCGGGGAGGGGAGTGTGAAGGTGCAGGCAACCACCCCTCCCCCAGCCTCGGATTGCAGGGTGATAGAGCAGAAAGGCACTGCGTGTGCGCGTGTGCATATGTGTGCGCGTGTGTGTGGCAGGGGGCACGGTGGACGTCTTCACCTGGAACCACGAGCCTATCTGACACCGGAGACAGCTCTGAACGGGGAGGGGAGGGCACTGCCCGGCTGTGGGCTGTCAGCTGTCGGGGCCTGGAGGGGAGGGTGGGCGGCCTCCCTGGATTCACCGGGCCAGCCTGAGGAGGGATGGTTCTCAGGATGAGCTCGGCCGCTGGAGGCCCAAGCAGTTCTCCCAGATGGGGGTGGCCAGTTGTAGTGGGGGGGGGGGCAGGGATGCCGGCTGGCGCGTCGGGGAGGGAGTCCCCTCCATGCAGGCATAGCTGGACGCTCATGTGGGAGGGGGTGCAGTGACGCCCCTGAGCCTGGCCCGGGCAGCTGCCTCACCTAAATGCTTCGCTGGGAAGTCTCCCCCAAGCTGGCCCGGCGCTGCGGATGCAACAGGCTTCTTATCGACAGTCATTAAGTCTTTAGCAAATGGTTCAGGGAAGAAAAAATAGCCCTGATGAGGATTTATGTTGGGCGCCCACTGCAGACCTCAGCTGTGAAGGCTTGTGTGCTACCCGACCCCCCTGGGGCCAGATCGATGTCCCGCTGCAGGGGAGCAGAGCTGGGGGGGGCGTGGGGTGGGGTTCAGGAGAGCTGGTGGGAGCTGGGGGCCTCGGGGAGGGTGACGGCGGGAAGCTCAGTCCTCACAGCAGCCTTAGGACGAAAGTGCTGTTACCTCTGTCCCTTCTCCAGATTCTCCAGATGTGGTGGCTCAGGCCCCGAGAGGCCAGGTCGTGTGCTCAGCGTCACACAGCTGGCGGGTGACGGGTGGGAACCGAATCCCTGCCGTAGGGAAGTGGGGTGCCTGAGATTGATGATCAGAGCCCCTCCACCCCACCCCCACCAGGCGGTGGGGCCAGGCCCAGCTCCCCTGCCCTGCCCCCGCCCCCGCCACCCAGGGGAGGATTCTCCTGGCCTCCGGCGAGTCCCCAAGCCTTCCTGAGCTTCAGTTTTCCTCTCCTGTGGAGTGCAGCAGCCAGCAACGGCAGGGCTGGGCCTTGGGAAGAAATGCGCAGGAAGTGTTGGGAAAACTATAAATGCCAAACAGGACGCTGGCAGGAAGCTTCCCGCACCCTCCTCGCAGGCCAGGCGATTGGAGGGCCACCTGAGGCCTGCGGCAGGTGGGGCAGGTTCCAGCCCCACCTGCTGCCACTCTGTGGTGGTGGGGTGGGGGTGGGGGGGGGCGGGGACAGGCTGCTGCCTGGAGAAGGTGGAGAAGCAGACGCAGTTACTAAAGCGGGCAGGCAGGCTGGGCCCAGGGGGCCGCCCAGCTGATCGGGGGCAGATTTAACAGGACTTTGAAAAATAAAAAAGGTAAAACAGCAAACGGCCGCCCGCTCCTCCCGCTGCAATAAAAATGGATTTATTTGTTCGTGGAATGAAATTTAATAACTTTGGTGGGAGATGAGGCGTGAACAATAATAGTTGTTTTTTTTTTTTCCTCTTTCTCATTTTGGAAGGGGGGAGAGGAGGAAGGAGTGAGGCGGGGACCGTCTGGGACACTGTCGGGGGAAGCGGGTGCTCATGGGTCCACGTCCTCCGGAGCTTGGTTAAGTAAACCCAGGAGGGCTGTGTTCGTTCATTGCTGCAAAGGAACAGTCCATACGGTTCCTTGAACCTTTGCATCTCCTGTGCTGGCCCCGCTCGTCGCTTCATTCTCCCCTGCGCCCCTGTGAGAGACACCACGCCTTTGTCCCTGCTGGACCCTCCTCCTGGGCTGCCTTTCTGCTTTCTTCAAAATCCTGTTCGTTCTTTGGCGCCCCCTTAAAAAAGTCCTCCTCTCAGGCTCCCCTGGTGCCCCCAGCTAGAAGCAGCCTTCCAGAGCCCCCTGAGCTCACCATTAGCGCCGCCCCTCTCAGGGAACCTACCTCATTAGCCACCCAGTGCGGGGCTGTGGAGGTGATCCCAGACCCCCGGATTCCTGGGGCCTGGCACAGAGCAGCTCTCTCGCAATATGTGTGGAATGAACAAGTGACTGAGAGTCAAGGACAGAGACTTAGTGTCTACCTTTCGGCATAACTTGTGGCTAGGGCTGGGGCCGGGGCCACGGGAAAGAGTCCCCTTGGCAGCTTCCTAGGTGGCCGCTGCTCCTGGACCGGACTGAGGCCAGCCTGGGGCCTATCCCAGGCCATGGCGTCTGCTCCCGGAAACTCCACCTAACAATTTGTGTCACTTCACCTCTCTGGGCCTCAGTTTCCCCATTTGTGAAGTGGTTGAGGCGTTGCCACGAGACCAGGGCCGTCTGTCCAGCGGGAGGCCCGCGGGTCAGGCAGGGCAGGAGACTGGGTCACTTGCTCTGTCCTCCTGTATGGGACCTAAGAGAATGGCGGACACAGATCTTCAGGGGGACCTGAGTGGGGACTCAGGCGGGGTTGTGTGCAGGGGGCTGGGAATGGCCGGGGGTCGGGGGGGGAAACCTCCAGGAGCACCCCAGCCTGCCCAGCGGTCCCTCCAGGTCCAGGCTCCACCGCCTGAAGAAGCCTGAGCAGCCAAGGGGGACGGGCCGCTCCCAAGCTGCACCGGCAGGTCAATAACAAAACAAACGCACTATTGACCAACTGCTGCGCACTAAATCCTCCCGGCAGACAAGATGATGTGAGGCCGAATCGACTGCTGAACTCATAACCCGCTCAGCCCTGCCCGGCCTGCAGCCAGAGGAGGCAGGGTGGGGTGCAAGGCCTCTCTTCCTCCTTCCGTTGCCCTGGGACGGAGGGGCTGGACCTACGCCCATTTCACAGGTTGGGCCCCTGGGAGTCAGACGTAGGGACAGCAGCCCGTTGGGTGCAGCCGGGCAGGGCCCTTTGGGGCCGGAGGTTTTGGAAGCCGAAGTGCATTAATCCCGGAAGCTAAAATGAGGTCAGCTGGTCCAACTCTTTTGTTTGTAATTAAAATAAGTTCAGATAAATACGAAAAAATACATGTGGCATCCCTGTAAGTTATGAAGCGTGGTGACCAACCACACACTCTGAATCCGCCATGCAAATCAAGCCCAGCAGTTAAATGCCCTGACTGCTGAGTTAAAATACCGGCCGAGCCACTTCCTGCTGTGTGGCCCTGGGCATTTTGCTTTACCTCTCTGTCCTTGGTCTCCGCAACTATAAAACGGGGGTAATAAAGAGCGCCCCACCCTGCCCCAGTTATAGGCTTGTTCTGAAGATTAAATATGGGAGCACAGGAAGAGGTCACTGCTCTCGGAATTTGGGGTTTATTTCTTCCCTGCTTCCTGTCCCAGCTTCACCCCCATGTGCAGCCCAGGGCTCTCTCACCTGCTCTTCTGAGGGTCTGTGGACCCCAAGACTCCTGTGTAAACCCAAATGTCTGGAAAGATTCATATTTTCCAGGAAGTGGATGAGATCTCAAGGTGAGCCCCCCTAAAAGTGAAGACCCCTGATCTGTCCCAGCTACCCCATTTTATGAAGGGTCTTATGCCCCAGAAGCGGGTAGAGATCCGGCCACAGGTCAGCCAGAGACAGAGCCGCCAGGCCCAGCTGCCGATGGCTCAGAGCCACTTAGATCTGCTCCAGGAGGCCCGGCCACATGCAGGGAGCCTGGGGAGGGGGCCAGAGACCCCCCCCACCACCACTGCAGGTTTCTGAGGGCCATGGGCCCTCGCACAGAGCCCCAGGCTGACGGATGTGGAGCCCCTATTATGGGCTGATGTCTAGTGGGGACCAACGGGCTGACTCCCGGCCACTGTCCTGGGGTCTCTGCAGACGCCCCCCGCCCCTCCACCCACCCTCGCTCCTTTTGGAGGCACCATAGGCCAGGGGGCCCAGAGGTCTGCCTTTGAACCCTGCTCGTCACTTTCTGGCTTCTGCTCTGGCCAGGTTACTTAGCCCCCTAGGGCCTCATTTGGGGCATCCATCAGAAGGACAGAAGGAAACCGGGAGGCTTGGAGAGGACTAGCAGAGGTCATACGCGGTGCTTATTAACTTATTGATTCAAAATCAGCGTCAGTTCCCTCCTGGCCGTGGCCCCAGTGCAGGAGGAGCCCAGAGACGGCACCGGGGGTGCGCATCCGCATCGGGGCTGTGAGCCCGTGTGGTCTGGCGCGTCAGATGGTGTGTGAGTGCGTGTGTGTGCGTGGGTTCTCGCCTCCTCAACACACTCCTCAGGGAGTAAAAGCTGGGCGTCCGCAGGGTAAACACTACTTCCCACGGGGAAGCCCAGGAGATTCAGGGAGGGGAGCCCCTGAAGGCCCCTGAAACTTTGCAGGGGCCAGAGCCACAGCTGGGACCTGTGTCTGGCCAGGCCGCCTCTGGGCTCTGGGGTTGGAGGGCTGGCTGGGCTGAGAGTCAGGGGAGGGAGGTTGGGGCCCTGACCACCGGGAGTGCTTGGAGGCCCAGGCACGGGGTGGGCGGGGGGCGGGGGGGGGGGAGGCACGTTCCCATCACAACTATACCTGTGGCGACCAGTCTGACCAGCCAGTCAGAGGGATGTTGGGGGGAATGCCCCCTCTGACACCAGGGCTGCCTCCCCCCAAGGCAGAGTCATCTAGAATGTTACAAGTAGACGTGAAGCCAGCACAGGGCGATGGTCTCCTTTTATGATGGAGAAACTGAGGCACAGAGAAAAGAAGCACTTCCCCAAGACCCCAGAATTGAGTCTGTGAGGGTGAAGTTAATGAGGGAGATTTCTTCACTTTTTCCACCTCCTGAACTCCTTTCTTTCTTTTTAAACATGTATTTATTTTTGAGAGACAGAGAGAGACAGAGTACGAGCAGGGGAGGGGCAGAGAGCAAGGGAGACACAGAATCCGAAGCAGGCTCCAGGCTCTGAGCTGTCAGCACAGAGCCCAACTCGGGGCTCGAACTCACGAACCGTGAGATCACGACCTGAGCTGAAGTCAGCCGCTTAACTGACTGAGCCACACAGGGGCCCCATCTACCTCCTGAACTCCTATGCATCCTTCAAGGCCCGAGCCTTGGAAGAACTTTCCTGATCTCTTCACTCTCATCTCTAAGGTCTGTGATGGCAGCTTTTTTGTTGTTGTTGTTGTTAATGTGCGTTTATTTTTGAGAGAGAGACAGACACAAAGTGAGTGGAGGAGGGTCAGAGAGAGCCAGAGACACAGAATCCGAAGCAGGCACCAGGCTCCGAGCTGTCAGCACAGAGCCCGACACGGGGCTCGAACTCACAAACCGGGAGATCATGACCTGAGCTCAAAGTGGAACGCTCAACCGACTGAGCCACCCAGGCGCCCCAGTGACGGTAGCTTTTTATGATGGGCCCTAGCTGTGTGCTCCCCCACAGGGTCCCATGTGACTCTTAGAGCAGCCCTGGGAGAAAGGACTCGTCCTCATATTATAGAGGAGGAAATGAGCTCAGAGAGGTTGAGTTTCTGGCCAAAGTCACACAGCCAATAGGGGTAGACAAGCAACTCTGACGTCACGTCTGTGCCCCCAGCCTCCCTCTCTGCATGCGCCCCACTGCAGCCCTGCTCACATCACTGAGCTGGGCGGTTCTCGAGGTAGGGCCCGTACCCTTGCCGTGCACTCGGATGGTCAGACCCCCTTTCTCCCAGGAGCCCGACATCGTTAAACTGCCCCGTGGGTATCAAATCCAATCACTCCCAAGTTCCTGGAGCTTGGGGTGGGGAAGGCTGTGGTCGTCCCAAACACCCCCATTTCTATCTGCGTGGTCAAAGGAGATACCGTGCTGGGGCTAAGGGGTTACTTCCCCCATCAAATCAGTTGGGTTCCTGAACTCCTCAGGGCTGAAAAGGGAGGTGAGGGATCCAAGATTTTGCCCCAGGCACCTGCAGGACAGAGAAAGGATCCAAGGACCTGAGGGCAGCGTCGTCTCCATGATGGTGCGGGAAGTGCTTTATCTTCTCTGCGTCTCTTCTACTCAGAGAAAATGGGGGGTGAGGCTGACCCACAGGGTGGCTTAGAGGGCCCTCCCCAGGAATCAAGGCCACTGTAGACAGGCTGGGACCTGCCTGGCCAGGCCTGGGTCCCGCCCTGTCTTGACAGAAGCTGCCCCCGGGGACCCCCTGGCTCTGAACCATTCCCAGGGTGCCATCCGAAGCCTGGCATTGTAAACGCCTCATGTCTTTGGACCCCAATCACACTCCACCGTTGTTCTTGTTTTATGGATGGTGACGCTGAGGCTCAGAGAGGCTAAGGAAGTTGCCCAAAACCACCTAGCTGGTCGGTGGCACTGCCCCCAGGCAGGCTCAAAGCAAGGCTCAGGCAGAGGTGGGACAGATTATCTGGCCCTGATGCTCCCTCCCTTGGTGGCTGGATTCTTGTCCCGGTCCATCCTGATTTGAAGCAGCCATCTAGCGCTCCTGAGGAGGGGACAGGGAGACCCCAAACCCGGCCGTGGGCTGGAGGGAAGCCGGGGGGCCCGCCCGATGCTCCTTGCCATTCTCACTCCTTTCACTGCCTCCTCATCGGTGCCCACGCCCCCCCACCCTCCCTCCCACAAACAGAGGCATCTCCCTAAAACCTACTAACCCTGCCAGTCTCCTCCCCAGCCCTGGAGCCCTGGCGAGACCATGGAGGGCCTCTCTCCCTGACCCCAGTGACCTTTTACAGCTCCCGACCCAGTCGCCTGTCCCCCACTCTCCCCGTGCCCCTTGAATAAGCCACACTCATGCTCCTTGCTCCTTTTTTAAAAAATCAGCTTTTTAAATGTTTATTTGTTTATTTTTGAGAGAGGGAGGGAGCGCACAAGCAGGGGAGGGGCAAAGAGAAAGGGAGACACAGAATCCGAAGCAGGTTCCGGGCTCTGAGCCGCCAGCACAGAGCCCGACGCGGGGCTCGAGCTCACGAGCTGCGAGATCATGACCTGAGTCGAAGTCGGACGCTCAACCAACTGAGCCACCCAGGCGCCCCAACTGCTAGCCCTCCTAAAAGGTAGAAAGGACCTTAGGAGGTGAGAGCCAGGCTGTCATGTGAGGCTCAGCCCACTTTTTTTTTTTTTTTTTAATTTTTTTTTCAACGTTTATTTATTTTTGGGACAGAGAGAGACAGAGCATGAACGGGGGAGGGGCAGAGAGAGAGGGAGACACAGAATCGGAAACAGGCTCCAGGCTCTGAGCCATCAGCCCAGAGCCCGACGCGGGGCTCGAACTCACGGACCGCGAGATCGTGACCTGGCTGAAGTCGGACGCTTAACCGACTGCGCCACCCAGGCGCCCCAAGGCTCAGCCCACTTTGAAGCGGGAGAAACTGAGGGTCCGAAACCGAGCAGGCCGAGGCTTGTTACTGACAGAGCTGAGGCCGGAGCCAGGCTCTCGACTCCCACCCCTCCTCTTCAGCGGGCTGCCCTGGGACGCCAGGCCTGGTGTCCCCGCCACCGCCACAGCTCAGCGGAGCTGCCCCAGCCCCTCTGCCCGCTGCCCGCTGAGGCCACACATCACTGGGCACGGGCCACTCCTCCCGCTTCCCCGCCGCCCTCCCTCTCCTTCTCTTGCCCCGCCCTGGCTCATCTCCTCGGCTTGGGGCTAAGACTTCCTCACTGGAGAGGGATCTGCACGGAGTGAATTTTCACAGTTGGGTTATCACCTCCTAAAAATAGGGCTGAATGATGGATGGGAGCTGTCGCCAGGCCCTCCAGCCGCAGGGCAGAGGAGTGAGGGAGGGGGATGGGCCCGGGTGAGGGGTCCATACACCCCAGCCGGGGCCCTCAACCCCAGGGTGACCCCCCGGCCCCACGTGGGCCTGAACCCCCCCCCCCCCCACCTCACTGACAGGAGCGAGGCCCCTCTGTGCCTGGGGGCTTCGGAGCTGGGTCTGAGCCTCCACGAGGAGCCTCCCAGACCACACCGGCGGCACCAGGCCCGGCGACTCATGTGCCTAACAGGTGCCCCCGCCCAGCAGCCGGGAGCGTCGGGAGCTTGGGCAGGGCCGCGGCCGTGCCTGGGAATCCAAGCCCTCGTGGCAGGGATGCCCTGCCCGCTCCCCTCCCCAGCTGTGCCCCTTTCCCCACTGTTTTTAGCCCCTTGGTTGTTAATGACCCATCGGCCTGGCGTCAGGATCCAGGTGTTGATGGGCATCAGTGGAGACGCGGCTGGGCTTCGGGCTGCCGATGGGAAGGTGGGGGGCACGGGGGCTCCTTGCCGTCGGCACACGCTCGGCCCAGGCGGCGACGGGCACACAGACGCTGGAAGAAAGGTCGTGCCCGTCGCCGGAAGGGCACTGCCCGCCAGGAGATGGGCGTACTGGCTCTGCACGGGTCAGAGATGTGAGAGCCCTGCCCTCGGCCCCTTCCCCAGCCCGGAGGAGCCCCCACCCCGTCCCATCTGCCTCTGTTGGCCGATACTCTCTGGGGGTGAGGCGGCCTCGGAATTACGAGATTAAATGCAGCTGCACCGAAACACGGCCTCGATCCAATTATGCCAGGAAACAAGAGGAGCCGCTTAGGCTAATCTGGTTATTCTGCCCCGGCCTCCCTTGGCAGCCACGTAGGGATGCCCAGGAGGGGCAGCTGTCTGGGTGGGCGGCGGCGTGAGCGTGGCCCCGTGCCCCACCAGGTCCCACAGGGCGGCCGCGGGACCGACTGCCTGCCCCGCCTCGTGCATCTCCTGCTGGCAGGGGAGCCGTGGGACTGTGAGGATGCTTCTCGGCTCCCGGCCCGGTGGGAGAGGCCTTCATCCATCATCCTACGAATGCTTCCCGGGCTCAGATCTTCCAGCTGCCCCGGGGCCTCATCTGGACAGGGGGACCCGGCAGTGAAGGGAGAGCCAGGGCTCCGCCCTCAGGGAGGGTACCCCGAGCTGGGGAGACGGGCCAAGAGCAAGGCCGCAACACGGTTTCGGATGGGTGATGGCAGGGAGGGAGAACCCTTGTGAGGAGGTGATGCCTGAAGGAGAGGCCAGGCGTGGGGGGGGCTGTCAGGGCGGAGGGCAGAGGAAGAGGGGCCGGGAGCAGGTGACGGCTGGAAGAAGCCAGGCCACGCTCAGGGCGGCCTGAGGTGATAGTTGGGGCTTGGGGACAGTGGGGAGCCGGGCCAAGTGACTAAAGGGCCAGGCTAGGGGCGCCTGGGTGGCTCAGTCGGTTGGGCGTCCAACTTCGGCTCGGGTCATGATCTCACGGTCCGTGAGTTCGAGCCCCGTGTCGGGCTCTGTGCTGACAGCTTGGAGCCTGGAGCCTGCTTCGGATTCTGTGTCTCGCTCTCTGTCTGCCCCTCCCCTGCTCGTGCTCTGTCTCTCTCTGTCTCAAAAATAAATAAACATTAAAAAAAAAAAGGCCAGGCTGGGGCTGAGAGCTGGTCCTGGGGAGGGAAACAGGCCATGAGAATCAGACCTCGAGGCCAATGTGGGGTTCAGATTGGGGTGAGGCTCAGGGGCCAGGGGCCAGGGTCCCCGGCCTGGAATGCCAGACCTCTGCTCTTCTCCACCCCGTAGGCTCTGGGTACCCCATGCGGGACAGGTGGGGGCTTAGGGGTGTCACTCAGGGGCTTCTCCTTTGAGAGGAGTCGGGGGATTCCTGGACTTGGGCATTTGAGAAGGTTGAGACCCCCCCCCGCCCCCCCCACTGTCCAGGCCTTCTTCCCTTAGCTCGGATTTCACCAGGACCTGGGAGGCACCGGCACTCAGGGACAGGCCGCCTTGTACCATTCTACCCAGCACCGCCTTCCTCCTCCACCCCTACCCGTCCTCACCGCCCCCCCCCCCCACATGCCACCTGCCCCTCCCAACTCTACGGGTTCTGCCTCCCTGGCATTTCCTCATTTCCTCCCATTAACAACCCACTGGGTGGGCATCACTGTCCCTAGTTCGCAGGTGAGGAAGGCGAGGCCGAGAGAGGGGAAGTGACTTCTTATCAAAAGATAAGTAAAGAGCAAGATTTGAACCCAAGCCCACCTGCTTCAGAGCCTGGGGATTTTCCCCTCCACCAAACTCCCTTCTCTTGATCCTCTCTTATGAGGTTGTATTTCTGTAAGCTGCCGCAAATCCTTTAGGATGAGATGGGAATAAATAAATAAATACATAAGTAAATAATGAGAGGTTGCCACCAGATGCCCACACCAGTCACAGCCGGGAGCGGGAGGGAGCGTGCATAGGACTGTTCCCAGGCCCTTCTGCTAGCTTGCCTCTCCCCATCCCATGTGTACCTGTTTGCATCTGTGCCGATGTGAGCATGTGCACGCGGGAGGGCGCGTGCGTGCACAGGTACGTATATGCACGAGCACACGCGCCTTCTACAGCCCTAGGTTACCGCAGCCTCCTCCTCCTCCTCCTGCCTCCTCTCCAGGCCAAAGGGACTCAGCCTCAGAAGGTGACATGTCTGTTTCCGAGCCTGGATTCCTGCCAGTGGCAACATGGTGTGTGTGTGTGTGTGTGTGTGTGTGTGTGTGTGTGTGTGTGTGTGTATGTGTGTGCGTGCGCGTGCCAAGGAGGGAAGGTTCTGTCCCCCAGCAGAATGGAGGGGGCCCCCAGGTCCTGCCTTGTCTCTTCCCTGCCCAGCTCCCCCTCCCCTCTCTGTGAACCCCCCCCCCCTTAGACAGGAGCCAGAAAGTGGCAGAAGTTGCAGGGGACAGCGGGCAGAGAGTGAGCTCTGGGTCAAAGGGGCTGTGCTTGGGTCATCCCCGCTGACCTCTAAAGAGCCCCGGGGCAGTTTCTTCACCTCTCTGAGCCTCACTTTTCATATCTGTAAAATGGGTGCACCGTGCTTACTCAGGAGAGCACCTAGGAGGGACCCAGCATGGGGTAGGTAGTGGTGTGAGAACGGTGACGGGGCCACTCAGGAGGGAATCAGCCAGGAGGAAGCAGGGCTGTGCACAGGGGCCACTCTGTCCATGTGCTTGGGCTACCACACCGCATGCCCCCGGGAGCCCCAGTGTCGTTCCTTATCCAGCCAGACTGGGCAAATCCAAGGCTGCACCCCCAGGTCAAAGAGGTGAAGGGGGGGGACCACATGTAGGTGTCATTCTAACCCTTTACATTACCGTGTCAGCTCGTAAGAGTCGGGCCTATTTTATAGATTGTCCCATTTTACAGACGAGAAAACTGAGGCTCTGAGAGGTTCAGTATAAGAGGTTCAGGGTGAAGTCCAGACCCCCAGCATGTCTGGGACTCAAGCCCAGCAGTTGGGCCCTAGGGAGGATCAGGGGGCCAGAGACAGAGGGCAGCAGGGCAGGGCATGTCTGTGTGAACATGTGGGGTGCCCAGGGCTGGCGCCCTTGGCGATGAGGACTGGAGGGCTTGGGGAGGCTCTTTAGGAGGCAGTGCTGTCTCTGGGCGCACGGGGAGGCCCGGGCAGAGGCAGTTCTCGCCCAAGCCAATTGTGTCCGGTTCCCTTTGGAGCTGAAGTGCAAACAAGGCTCATCGCCCGCTGCTCCCACCCCAAATCCAATTCGGTGCTATGATTTCTCTGTGGGCGGCGGCCTGCCTTCCGGGGAAGGAGAGTTAGGGAAGGACAGCACCAGGGCCAGGCCCAGCCCCGGGGCTTGCGGGCGAGAGCCGGCAGGGACGAGGCCATTTGTCTGGGGCAGCTGGCTTGGATGGCCGGGATCTTCCACCCGAATTAAATTTTAACCAGCTCATACATCTTCCAAGTCCGGCCCCGGCCACCCGTCCGCCAGGTCTGTCGCAAGCCGCAGCCTGGGCGGGCACTGGGACAGCCTCGTCCCATGCTGTGTGTGACTGTGGGGCAACAGGGCCTGCCTGCTTTGGGGAGAAGGGACAGGAGTGCATAGATAGGCCTGGGGGTCCCACTGGCCACCGGCCCCTGGGGATGGTCCTGTCCCAGGTGGAAGCTTGGTGTCATCAGCCAGGGGCCCTGAAGGCCTGGGCTAGGGCTCTGCCGTCAGAAAGGCCGGGGTTCAAATCGCAGCTCCACCTCTTGCCAGGCAGGACCAGCTTAGGTCCGTTTCCTAACTTCTCGGGGCCTCAGTTTGCTCAGCCATTAAGTGGGGGAATAATAGCATCCCTTGTAGGTAGGGATGTGGGGAGGAATAAGGGAGGTGATGCAGAGAAAGCTCTGGGGCCAAAGAAAGTGGGCTCTTCTCGGTGGCCACCACCAACCGGGCCCTGTCAGAGAGGGGGCCTGGGTGCCCCTGCCCGTCCCCCACAGCCCCTGCCCGCACCAGATGGCGAGGTGGCCTTGTACCCATTTGCAGGAGCTGGTTGGGAAACCCGTGGGCCTCCTCCCTTTGCTCCCCTCCCGCAGAGCGCTGGGGCCGGGGCGGGGGAGGGGGGGGGGCATGCATTTTGGGTGTGCCTGGACATGGGTCCCGGCTGGGAGGCTGGACTGGTATGGTGAGCCCCCAGGGCTGTGCAGGGAAATGAAGGGCTGGTCACCCTGCCCCAGGCCCCCAGGCATGGTCGACGGGAAGCTTCCGTTATTTGTATATTTGCTGTTCTCTGGAGGTGTAAATGCGCCACCCCAGGTGTACAGGCTTGTACCTTCATATCTCGTTCCCGGTGACCACCTCCCTGCTCAGAGGATAGAACATTCCTGTGCGGCCCCCAGCCCTCCCCTCCCCCAGCTTTCTACTCTCAAGTCAAACCTGTCCCTCCCCCACCCCGTCCTGCCCCGGTCTCCCCTGTGGCACCCCACCGCCCTCAGGATGAAGTCCAGACCCCTTCCCCATGCGACCCCAGCTAGCTGCCCCCCCCCACCCTCCCCCACTGGGCTTCTCTTCGAGCCTGCGCAAAGCCAGCCTTCTGCCTGCCTGCTGAGTCCTTCTCCTGCTTCGGGAATTAGATGGTACAAGTTCAATCCACGTTTAGGGAAGAAAGAAACGGGGGGGGGGGGGAGATCACTCCTGCAGTACAGGTGACAGCAATGAGGGGTCTGTGACATGCCCAGGTCCCCAGGCAGCACAGGAGCAGCAGGGAGGACTTGCACCGTCGCCCTCGGCCCGCCCTGTGACTTCCGCAGCCCATGGGAGGGATGGCGGTGGGAAGCAAGCGGGCCTGCCAGCCTTTGCCTGACCCTTCAGGGGCCCACGCCGTCCACTCTCCTTCACGGCAGGGGCGCAGAGAGGCAAACCAGGGAAGCCTTTTCCACGTACAGGCCCCCTTCCCTGCCCCCCGTCTCCTGGCTGTCACCAGGAGTGTCACCCAACCCGTGGCGTCCTAATGCAAGGTGCCTGGCTCACCCCAGACCCGTTCCCCTCCCTTCGCGACCCCTGAGCCCTGCCTTTACCCACACAGCGGCCACCCCGCCGCCTCCTGGGGCGGCTGCCACGGTGATCTACACCCCCCAAATGCATATTTGTCCTCCGCCAGCCGCGCACAATTAACATTCCCACCAGTAAACGATGCGGGGCCATATTTCACCCGCACCCAAACGTGGACCACAGAGGCATTAACGTAAATGATGGTGCAGTTAAGTGAGGCCAAGATTTGCGCACCTGCGCAGGGGCTCGCAGGCCGGGAAACCCACGCAGCCTGCCTTCCTGTTTCCTTGGGACCCCAGCCCCATCTCAGTGCCCAGAGCTGGACCCTCTGCAAGGCCCCCAGGGGCACAGAAGGGAAATAAGCCTGCCGCTATCCCCTCCCAGAGGGGCCAGACGGGAGGCTGCTTCTGCCGTCTGGCGGTAGGGGGGAGACATGGGGGCGGATCAGGGCCGAGGAGTTGCCCCTTCATGGAGCGCATCCCCCCGACCCCCCTCCTCCCCTTCCACACCCTGCCCGACCTTCCCAGGCTTTAGGTCAGGCCAGGCCCCCACACCTTGGCGCCCTTGTTCTCCCTAGGGCTCCTGCTTAGGGCACCAGGGAGCGCCTAGGCCAAGGGAGGGCCCCTGGGGTGTATCTGTTTCCCACCCAGCAAGCCGTGTCCCCGGGGAGCTAGGACCAGCAGTGTCAAGCTGGGCACACCCCCCTCCATCACCGCTCCTTGCTGGAGAGCTTAGGCTGGGAGGCAGGGACCCAGGTCCCAGGCTTGCCCCGAGGTGACAGTAGCCAGTGGAGTGGGCACAGCCTCAAGCCAGCCTCACTCTCTGCAGCCTGGATGTGGATGGCTGGAGGCCGGAGGGGAGGCTGGACGCCTGGCCCAGCGAGGGCTTCGCTGCACTATGGTGATCCACTGACTACTTTCCTTGGGCTGCTCTGGAAGCTCCGAAAGGGCGGGCAGGGGGGAGACAAAGGCTTAACTCCTCATTTCTGGGGCGAGGAAGAGGGGGGAGAGGGCCGGATCATGTTGGAAGGGGAGTTCATGCCCCCGTCACCGTCCGTGTCTCTCGGCCTCCTCCTTTGCTCCTCCCATGGGCTCCTGGGCCTCCGTGAATCTCCTGCCCTCACCCCAGGGCCCCAGGGAATCTGTTACTCAGAAAGTGCTTGGCAAAAATAAAGTTGAGCCACCTGGGGAACTCCTCCAGGGTGAGTCTATAAAAGTTGCTGCCTCCTCTGGGGAGGGGACAGGCCTGTGCCCTGGGGGGGCTGTAGCCAGGAGATGGAAAGACCTGTGCGTCATGAGGCCCGGGGTTGGGGAGGGGCAGCAGGGACCTGGGGGCAGAGGGGCCGGGTTCAGCCACAACTCTGCCCCGCCAAGGCAGAGTGACCTCGGACGTGGCCGCTCTGGGAGCTTCAGATCCCTCGCCGGTGAAAGGGAGGCAGGCACGTGCTCCTTGCAGGGCTGCGGCGTGTGAAGGCGAGACTGAGCAGTAAGCCAGCCTCTCCTTCCCCTGCTCACCCAGGACAGCAGAAGGCTGACCCTACTCTGGCCTGCAGGTGGCAGCGGGGACGGTGGCCATCAGCCGTGGAGCTGTGGGATGCCATAGACCCCGTGCTGCCCTGGGTACAGCTGCCCGGCTCGGGGGTCCTCAGGAGGCAGCTGTCTCCCCTCCTCCCCACCCTGGACGGCTCAGCGTAGCCTCTAGCTTCCAGCCTGCTCCCAGCCCCTCCATGCCGGACCCTCGGCCTCTGTACCCACCCTTCCGTTGGGCAGGGCCCAGCACTGTGTCACGCGCCCCGGGACACCTTCCGCCAGGCGGCATCGCCTCTGGTCTCTATGCTCTAAGACTGCCAGCCCTTTGCGGTTTGTCTCTCCTGGCTTCGATCGGGTCCCTCCTCCTCTGGGTGGGTGGGTTTTAGTTTTTCCATCAGCACGGACTCAGAGCCAGGCTGCCCTTATCAGCTCTGTGACCCCTTTCTGGGTCTCAGTCGCCTTGTCTGTGAAATGGGGACGATATGCTTCCTCAGTGGGTCATAACGAGCATGAAACAACGGGGCGCCTGGCTCGCTCGGTCGGTTAAGCATGTGACGCTTGATTTCGGCTCAGGTCATGACCTCACGGTTTGTGAGTTCGAGCCCCGCATCGGGCTGTGCGCTGACCGTGTGCAGCCTGCTTAGGATTGTCTGTCTCCCTCCCTGCGTGCTTTCTCTCTCTCTCAGAATAAATAAATAAACTTAAAAAAAAAAAAAAAAAAGAACAGTATGAAACAAGTCCATGCGGATAGTAAAAGACTTTGAACGTGGTGCACGGCACTCAGTGGGCTCCCAGTGGGTGGAAGCAGCTATCCCCTTATCACGTGGCAGGGATCAGAGTGTATCGAAGGGGGTGTTCACAGAGTCATGGGCGGCATCAGGGAAACCAGGAAGAGAATGGCTGAAGCTGTCGGAAGGGTCGCCCGAAAAGGCAGGGGACGCAGCCAGGGCACCCAAGCTCCACCGGGCTCTCCTCCCTCCCTCGGAGCGAGCCACTGGGGCTCCCCGTGGCCATGCCCAGCCAGAGGCCACGGGTCCAGGAGTCCGCAGCCTCCTGGTCCCAGAGCAGGCTGGGGAGCGATCTCACGGGCCTCCGAACAAGCCGATGGCGGGTGGGTGACGGTGAAGGGGGTGGCCTTGCACGTCGGTTAAGAGCACCCATGGGCTCTAGGTCAGAAGGAGCAGGGTGCAGCCTTCGCTCTGCCGGTTACTAGCCGGGAGACCAGGGTGAGGCGGCCACCTGCCCCGGGTGCCCGGCTGCAACTGGGAAAGTCGCAGGCAAACCGGGACCCGTAGCAAGGTCCATCTCTGTGCCTCAGTCTCCCCATCTGTAACATGGAGAAGAAGCCCTCTACCTGGTGGAGCAGGACCGGGATTCGACACAAGAGGGGTCCTGGGAAAACCAAAGCAGACCCAATGGGGCCCGCGGGAGGAGCGTGCGGGTCTCCGGCCCTCGCCTGTCCTCGGGAGATGGATCCGAGGGTGTTTTTCCGTCCGGGAGCCTAATAGTCAGCAGTTACTCAGCGTCGCGTTTCCCAGTGGGTAGGAAAGCCACAAATAAGTAAATTCAGCCAGCAGGGCACAATTATTGAGCCCAGTGCTTTATTTCCCCATCTCGTCTCCAGCCCCAGCCGGCATCGGGTCGATAATAATTTATGTCACAGCCCCCGCAGCGGAGGAGAGGTGGCCAAAACGTGCTTACGTCTGCTTGGAGTCACCCTGCCTGTGCCAGCCTAGCGCTCACAGGTGGCTGCAAGGGCCGGGGTGGGGACTGGGGAGGCTGTGCCCAGGGAGGAGGGAGGAAGTGGAGGCTGGGGGCAGGGCCGGCTGCCTAGATGGGAGGGGCTGGCAGCTAGAGGACTGTGCAGGCCCGGGCCTCGTCCCTGACCGCCGTTCAGGCCCACGTTCCGTGGCAGAGGTGTCCTAAGACTAAAACGGGGCAGGGAGGGGGCGCCTGGGTGGTTCAGTCGGTTAAGCATCTGACTTCAGCTCGGGTCGTGATCTCACGGATTCATGGGTTCGAGCCCCACATCAGGCTCCGCACGAACAGGGGCCTCTCTCTCTGCCCCTTCCCCACTGCACCCTCTCTCTCTTAAGATAAATAAATAAAATTAAAAGAGTAAACAGCAGAATAAAATAACTAAAAAACTGGAAAGGAGAACTATTTAAAAAAAAATAATAAAACGGGGCAGGGAGAAGCAGTGGTGGATCTCTCCACCGAGCAGTTGGGGGTTTGTCCTACGTCCAAGCTCCCAGGGAAAATCTAAGGGAGGAAGCGAACGGGGAGAGGGCAGCGGAAGGGACCAGTCCGGCCATGGCCTTGACCGGAGTCTGATCCACGGGAGACGCAGAGTAGAAATGGAAAGCGTCGTATCTCATGGAGGCAGGGCCCAGCCTCTGACCCTGGGCCATTCAGGGCTCTGTCTCCCTGAAGCTCCCTGGAGGAGGAGGAGGAGGAGGAGGAGGAGGAGGAGGAGGAGGGGCGGGGGAGGGCATGGAGGCGGGGCAGCTGGAGCCGTGGGCGGCCAGTGCTCCCAGTGCTCCCAGTGCTCAGTCAAGGGGCTCAGGGTGCCCCGTGGTCTCCACTCAGAGCCTCCGGCCCGCGGGGCATCTGCCAGCACCTTCCCCCGCTGCGGAAGGAGCCGGGCTATGATTTGGATTTCATAATTTATGTAGCTGATTTCATCATGTTTCATGTTCTGTCATGTTTCCTGCCGTTACAATTTCATTCGTCCCTCTGGGGACATTAGACTGTGACACTGGGATCTTGTGGGGGAGGTGGCACCCCGCCGGGGCCGGGCTGGTGTGAGAGGGCGCTTTCCCAGGCGGTCGGGGCTGAGGGCCGGGGGCAGGCGGGGGAAGAAGTTTTCCTGAGTGCACCTGTCTGGCGGGTGACGGTATATGTGCATGGGGTGCCGGGCTGGTCCTTAGGGCGCTCACCCCGTGCTGCCTGGAACCCTCACCACAGGTCTGTAAGAAGCTTCCCTCGGTCCCCCACCTCGTGGGTACGGAAGCCGATGCCCAGAGACATGACACGTGACCCCAAGTAACACCGGGGTTGAAGCTGCAAGAGGGGCTCGACCCTAGTCTTCCTGTAACAGCCCTCCCAACCCAAAGAACAGCCATGTTTTAGTGCTCCAGGGTGGCCACCGAGGCCCAGAGCGGGGAAGGGCTCGTCCAAGGTCATCCAGCGCTGAAGCACTCTCCCTGTCCCTGCCGTCCAGCCCCTCTTCCCCGTACCCCGTGGCCTCTGGCCTCGCTCTCAGACGGAGCCCACTCTGGGCTCTCCCATGTTGGTCCTGCCACTCCAGCCCTCTCTCTGTCACCAGCTGACCCCAGCCCCCCCGCCCCCCCGGGGAGGCCTCAGGCTCTGTCTTCTGATAGGAGAGGGGCAGAAGCCTAACTTGCCTGGCTGTCCACTTTTAAAGGGGCTCCCACCTGAGGGCCTCAAAAAATAACCCTCCCAAGCCAGTGACCACCCAGGGTGGCTGGTGGCTTCGAGGCCAGCCGCCCAGAGAAGCTCTGAACAGAGCTCGAAGGAGGGCTCCGACTTCCACCCACGGATGCCTCCCCGTTTCTTGTCTTTTCTTTCCGCCTGGCTTTTAAAAAAAATTAAACATGGACGGTTTCATCTTGGGAGAATTAGTATTCTAGGCAGGCCTGGGGGATGTGATTGGAATGTCAAGGCTGGAGCCACGGAGCTGGAAGGGAAGGGAGGAGGTACTGGGCCTGGCGGGCCCCCCCCCCCCCCCCCCCCCCGCCGAGAAGGGACCGCGGGCTCTGACCCGCCGGCATGCGAGGAGGCCTGGTGGGCCTTCAAGGGGCAGGCTGCTTCTAGCCCGCCTGGATGCCCGTATCGTGGGGAAGACTGAGGCTGAGCCTGGCCAGTGGGCTGGCAGTGGGTCCAGGACTGGAGGAGGAGGACATATGGGGCAGCTCAGGGCAGAGATTGAGTCAGCTCCTCAGCCCCATCCACTGTCCCTCTCATTCAGTTCTCATTTGCTCAATGTGTGTGTGCCTCCTATGTGCCAGGCGCTGAGCTGGGTGCTGGGGGGGGGGGCGGGGTGCAGAGGGCAGGGGCATGCCTGCCCTCACCACTGCACGTCACTGGAAAGCCCACTACCCGGTACACAGCAGGCACTCACCAAAGACTGGTTAAATGGATGCCTGAGGCATCTCCCCGGGCACGCTTTGAAGAACACAGAGAATCCTGGGAGGTTACCAGGTAACTGCCGGAGCGGACAGAGCTAAATTGGTATCTTTGCAGCAGGACTTCTCAGAGCCTTTAACATGCTCATGGCCCTGCGAACCTGGGGAGGGAGTGCCAGCCTGCAGCCTCCACCGGTTTGAGCACAGCCCTTAGTCCCCGGCCACACAGGAAATCCTGTTGGGGGCCCAGAGTATGGGGCACGGAGCCAAGACGAGAGTGGGTTTGTGCCCAGGCTCCACAGCGGACCCACTGTGTGACTAGGGCGGGCTCCAGGATGCTTGTTTCCTCAGGTGGAAAATCGAAATGGGAATAATAGTGCCTGTGGGCTCAGAGAGGTGATGGATGAATACTGCCTGCCTCAGACTTAATTCAGGGTTGCTCGTGTTGCTGTTGGATCATCCCCGTAAAACGCTTAGCTCTGTGCCCGGGGCCACTGGCAGAACTCTGTCAAGTTAGCTAGGCTGTTGTCACTGCTGCTGACACCATCTGTGCCCTTAAGAGCTCACAGCTGAAGGGGGGGGCAAGACGGTTAGAATCCCGGGTGGACAATGCGAGGGCCAGGGTGGGGGGAGCCCTGAGGAGGACCGAGGCTGAATGGGGATGAATCGGCGGGGGGGGGGGGGGGGGGGGGCGGTGACAGTGTGGCCGCGGGAGCAGGCCTCAGGGGGAGGAAGCCTGGGTGGGCCAGGTTCACTGCCATCCCACCTCTCTGCTAGGGGGTCTTCAAGTCCCGGCCTGACACCTCCCTTCCACGGCAGTCTGGGCCATCTTTGGACATCTCTGTCTGTTACCCATTTCTGCCTTAATGGAATCCCTCCCAGTACATCCCTCCTGGTCTTTCTAGATCTCTGGTCCCCCCAGAACAGGTTGGTCTTCCTTCTCCGGGTCAGCTGTCCAGAAACCCAAGGGCAGGAGAGTGCTGTCGTCCTTGAAGAGTCCCGTCTGCCCCTCGGTCCCTGCCCCAGCCACCTGTGGCCTCCCCTGGGCCTCCTGCCCTGCAGTGTGGCTGTGCCTGTTGTAGGGCCCAAGAGCAGAATAGGGTTGCTGCCTGGTCTGATCGGGGCACAGACAGGGACGGAGCAGGGTGGAGGGGACCTCCTTCAATGCACGGTCTGGCCGCCCTTTACTGCAGCCCGTCCAGACGCAGGAGCTGGGCCTCTCTGTGCTTGCTACAGACATCTACCTTGTTCTGTAGAAACAGAGAAAGCCAGGCTGATAGAGGGCAGGGTGCCAGAGGCCAGGGACTTCCTGAAGGAGGGGACACTTGTCAGCCTGAACTGAAAGGCAGGCTCTTGGAGGGAAAGCCTCTTGAATCACCCAATCTGCCCCTATCTGATGGCAGGGAGCCTGGCAGAGATGTTTGGTCGCTAACATCTCAGGGAACAGTCCAGAAGCTGAATGCGCAGGTGCAGAAGGAGGAATCCTTGATCTCTAGGAAGAGTGGCCTGGGGAGGCGGACCACAGAGGCCAGAGGCTTGGCAAGGCTGGACCTCCAGCACCTCGTCTACAGGGATTCAGAAAGTCCCCACCCCTCTCATGACCGTGGCATCCCTGGCTGTCCCCGGGGTCCACAGGGGACTGAGGCCCAAGTGCCTCCCCAAGGTACACCCAGCCAGGTCAGGGGCCCGGGAATGGCTTTAGCCCAGTGCCCCATCTGGGCCTGCATCCCGGGAAGTGAGTGCCTGTGTGTTGGTGGCCACCGATCAGGGAAGCCCCTGGGCTTGTAGGTGCCGGGCAAGGCCAGGCCTCGTGTGCCCCAGGAGCAAAGATACCAGGGGCCTCGTCAGCCGCGGCTTCAAAGAGCCTCGTTATTAACAAAAGTGCACCTCGAATCCTTTTTCTTCCTCCTTCTCTCCTTAAGGCAGGCTCCCAAATGAAAAGGAAAATATACAATGAGCAGCAATGAGGAAACCTCAGAGGAAAGCCAGGCATCTGCCGAGACGGAGAAGGAGCACCAGTCCACCCTCGCGTGACGCGTGAGGTGTGGGCTTCCTTTCTTCCTTTTATTTTACGTGGTCGCTCTTTTTTCCCCTTCCTCCTTATTCAGCTGGTCTCTCAGACTGCGCTGCAAGTCCTTTTGAAGTGTTACAACCATTTTCTCCTCTTTCAATTAACAAGAAAAGGAAGCTAATAGCTTTCTGAGCCACTCGCTGTAAATATTAACAAAGTCTGGCCGCGCGGCCAGGGTGCGTGGTGTCGCTCTCTCGGCCGGAGAGTGTGTTTACGGGAAGGAGGGGAGGGGTGGGAGATTTCCAACACGGAGACGAAAATCCCTTGGCACCGGCTTCCATGGTTCAGGGAAACTGGAAAGGCGGGGGAGCCAGGCGAAAGGGCTCCTGTCCCTGAGGGCCGGAAGCGGGCACATTTGGCGGGAGGGAAGTGGACCCTTCTGGAAGAAAAGGCAACTTCCGCCAGCCGCACCCAGGTAACTCGGACGGCGCAAGTGCACGGCCTGGGATCCCTAGCTTGTGGCTTTCAGTGTGGTCAGTGGGGGGGGGGGGGGGTGTACGGACGACTGGCATTTGAACCCAGCAGCTAGAGAGTGGGTGCTGATGGTCCCCAGGGCACATACCAGATCATGGCACCTTCTCTGTACGGAGCAGGGCTCCTGAAGGAATCTGAGGCTGGGGAGCCGGTGGAGGGAAGTGTGTGGCAGAAGAGGGAAGGTGACAACCCCTTGAGCAGAGCCTGGGTTCTAAAAGCTCCTTAGCCTTCTCTCTGGGGGGGGGGGGGCCTCCAGCTGTGACCCCCTCCCCCCCCAGAGGCCCCACACCAGACTCACCAGCAAAGTGCTGCTTCAAACAGCTGCATAAGAGCCCCCGTATAAAGGCCGTGTAGGACCCGTTGCATAGCCAGGGTGGCCAGGGGTCCAGGGCTTCTGCCTCCAGACTCCACCGCCGACCTCAGCTGAGGGCACAGCCACTGTTCCACTAGCAAAAGTGGGCCAATTTCCCGCGAAAGGTCTGGCCTTTGCTGGCACACCAGACCCGTCATCCCCCAGGATCCCCGGGATCCCCCTGGGGCTGGGTACAGACCCTTGCGTGTGGGAGCTGAGTTACACCAGGGCCTGCTGGGTAGCGTTAGGCCGGCAGGCAGCCTCCTTCCCAGGGGGCA